>NC_140943.1:113315664-113915664 GCF_014529385.1 Adiantum capillus-veneris | reverse complement strand
TCCTCGCAACTGCCAATGCGCTCTAACTGTCAGTGTAGATAGTGTTGGCAGTGTCTTGTCCAACACCCAAATCAGCCATAAGGTGTCTGAGCCATACACACTCAACCGTACCTGTGAAGACTGCCCTGTACTCAGCCTCACAACTCGAAGTGGCCACAGTAGGTTGCTTCTTGCTCCACCATGATATACATGAACTGCCAAGCATGAAACAAAAACCACTTGTGGAAATTCTCGTGTCAAAACAACCAGCCCAATCCGAGTCTGAAAAAGCATGTAAGTCTGGCGGCAATGATCCCCCCTTGGGATAAAACAAGCCAAGATGTAAAGTGCCACTAAGGTAGTGGAAAGTGCCACTAAGATGTAAAGTGCCACTAAGGTAGCGGAAAATCCTCTTGACAGCCTGCCAATGCTTAGACCTTGGGCTATGGATAACTTTGCTGACCTGTGAGACTGCAAACTAAATATCCGGCCTCGTGTTGCATACATAAATGAGGCAGCCAATAGCAGTTTGATAAAGAGTGACATCAGCAGGATGGTTAGCATCATGTAGACTCAACTTCAAACATGTTTCCATGGGAGTGGCAATAGGTTTGCAATCCTCAAGTCCAAACTTACATAGCAATGTCTCTATGTAACTTTTCTCACACAAGGCAATACCACCATCACACTGCTTAAACTGTATACCCAAGTAATGATGCAACAGCCCCAAATCTTTCATCTTGAAAGTAGCATTCAAATCAGCCTTAAATTCAGCAATATGTCTCTCGATCAGCAAATCATCAACATAAAGAACCACAATGAGAAGTACATCATCCTCACGCTTTACATACAATGTGCTTTCTGTTGGACTATTACGAAAGCCTTGTTTGACCAAATGAGTGTCAGCTTTCTCATACCAAGCACGAGGAGATTGCTTCAACCCATACAAAGCCTTCTTACATCTGCACACTTTGTCCTCTTGTCCTTTTATGACAAAATCGCGAGGTTGTGTTACATAAACTTTCTCAAATATGTCACCATTCAAGAAAGCAGTAACAATGTCTAATTGATGTACATACCAACCAAAATGAGCTGCCAATGCACATAGAAAACGCACAGTAGTCATATGACAAGTGGGAGAAATGGTCTCTTCATAATCTATGCCTTTTTGCTGTGCATAACCCTTTGCAACAAGTCGAGCCTTATGGCGATCGATCTCACCATCCGGCTTGCGTTTCAACTTGTAAACCCACTTCATACCAATGGCCTTTTTGCCAGGAGGCAAATCACATAAAGTCCACGTGTCATTTTCTATAAATGCATCATATTCTGATTGCATGGCAGCCATCCAATTTTTTGAATTCTGTGCTTCATCAAAAGACAGAGGCTCCTCAACATCATGTAAGCTAGACACAGCCAAAGCATAACAATCTGATGTATAAGATGCATGGCGAGAGCCTGAACGAGTACGACTAGACAAAGGTGCGTCCAATTTACTGTCACGCAAAGTGTGCACCAGCCATTTTGACATACCTCTAGCCTGCTCATTTTCAGCCCTTTCCTCATCAAGTACATCATGTACATCTGCATCAAGTGATCATTAGCTTTACAATAATGGCAACGCATCTTGTTTTTGCGCTTATCACCAGAATTTCCAGACAAACTTCTGCCAGCAGAAGCATTAGGAACATAATTTTTGTCACTCGCAGTAGAACCATAAGAAGTGGCTGCATTGCTGTTACCACCCTTTCTTTGAGAAGCAATAAAAGCCTGCTCAACTGCATGCTGCCTAGTCCTGTTTTTTCTGGAAAGTGACTCTTGCAACAGCAATGTGCATATTGCATCAAACTTGAAAACTTCAAGATTTCCTTGGGTCATAAGTCTCCAAGTACTAGCAAAATGCTGGTAAGAATCTGGTAAGGCATCAAGAACAGTCTCCACTAGGGAACTGTCTGAAATGACTTCACCTGCAGAAATGAGTTGCTCATTGATATCCTTGACACTAGCAAGGAAAGTGTCCATATCATCTTCCTCATGCATAATCTTCGACTCCAACTCTTTACACAGCAAAGCAATTTTACCCTCATTGCGACTTGCATAAAGACCATCCAAAATATCCCAAGCCTGTTTTGCAGATTTCGCTGAACGGATGTGAGGAACAATGGTGCACAGACAATGCAATTAATGCATGAGCCTGCGCATCCTTAACATCCCAACGAGCTTGTTCTGTCGTAGGCAAAACAACTCTAACGGCAGCAATCCTTGCAGCAAGACCCGCAACATCCTCAACATCGCCTACATCCTCAGAACCAAGACATACATCAATGCCCTGCACAATGTTCCACACGCACTTGGACACAAGAACGTGGTGCATCATATAAGCCCACATAGGGTAGTTGTCCCCATCCAACCTGTCCTCATAGCAAACATCTTGAACACATCTGTGTTGTTGTCGCCAGCCATGGTAAATGCTGCACTTGATGTGAAAACTGCCCAAAAATAGGAGAAAGGGAGCGAGAACAACACGTGCTATATAGCACAAACCGTACCGTAGAAGACTATAAGGCACCTGTTATGCAGAAAACGGCACTGACAGAAATTCTGCACAAAATGACGAAATTGCCTGTGCAGACATGCCTGTAGTGGAAACGGAGGCCGAAATGAGCCCAAATCAAAAATCTGAGCAGACCAAGCTCTACGAGCTATCCCAAAGTATTTGTCGACCTGTGATTGCTCGCCAAAGCTCACTGAAATCGGAGAAAGTGAGCAAGCGTGTATTGGAGCAGCTGGCGACTAAGCCCGGGAGGACGTATCCTGCTCTGATACCAATTGTTGGAATTAGGGTTGCACAGAAACGCACACAGCTTGGAGAAGATGAAGGAAACTCTAGGCACACAATAGAGAGTGTATAACTTAGTGTGCAATGGAAAGAAAGATAGCCCTAGAGTGATGGGAGTATATACAATGCTCGGGGGAAAAAACCTCCTAAAGAGGGAAAAAATGCCCCGACGGTCCTAGTGTGTTCACACACATCACTACCACATGTATATGGTAACATTAAACACAACATCAATTCCCTCACAGTCTTAGACCCAAGGCCTTACACACCTTCTAAGATGGTGACAACTAGCGGGGTATGAGAGTAGATTGAGAGGAAGAAGGATTATTCTTACGAGAAAGATATACATCTCCTCACATAATCACTCGTATTAGCATAGCTTAGCTAAGTAATTAGCATGGTAGAGGAGATGAGCATGCATTGAAGCTTGGCTCTTGGTTGGATTTTCATCACAAAGCCAAGAGTTGTTGGTGTAGGCCTCCCTTTTCACAAGCTTGGAGTAGGTGGTAAGCTTTCCATTAAAGCTTGAGAAGGAGAGAGAGAGTCTTCTTCCTTCACACATTGATTGTGTGAGTGTGTAAGTGAATAATGCCTTGAGAAAATCAGCCCCCTCTCTCTCTTGGTCGACCCCCCTTGCTAATTGCTCATGCTACAGCCCTATTGGACCTCCCCAGGCCTAGGCAATGGAAATTAAGTAGCATAAGTGATAGCCTTCTGACATGTGTCCCCCTTTCTCCTTTTGTGAGAGATTTTTCTAATTAATTAATGCAACTGAACTCTCATTGGACCCCTTTTTCTCCTGGCCAATAGGAATCAGGCAAGCCATTGGGCTGCTGAATGCTCAATGGATCCCTTGGGAGATTGTCCAATAGTCTTTTAGAGAGCTTAATTCCTATTGGTTCTTTTATTAAGTGTTTTTAACTTAATTAAATAGACTTAATCTAGCCTAATTCTCATTGGTCCACCTCCAAGGCCATCCAATAGGATTTGAGTACATCTTGTGGGCATCTGGGCTAGGGAGCTGACATGTGTCCCTCTTTCCCCTTGTGTACAAAGGAAGCTTGTGTATGTGTGTGTGTGTGTGTGAGTTTCTCTCTCATCTTGGGCTCGCCCCCTCCTTTGTAGGCCTTGAGAAAGACTTTTGGGACACACACAAAGCATTCAATTTCCATAGGCTTTTGACCTTTGGACACAAACTTTGAGTTTTGGAACCTTAGCATTTTGGAAGTCTTAGTGGGCTGAACCTTAGGGTCTTTTAAGCCCATTGTTGCACATTGTTCTTTTGCAGATGGCCCCCCCTTTGGATCCCTATTTTCCCTCCTTTGGATCCCTACTGTGGCCGGTCTGCTAGCTTAACCAATATTCTAGCTTTTTCTCCCCTGGCACTTTCCCATATTAAGTGATTAGTTTAACATGAGAAAATCATTTACGAGAATTAGTTATTGATTATTATGACATTATCTCTCTCTTGAAATCATAGTCGTCCTCGACTATGGGGTAGAGAAGATAAAGCATATTCATTAGTCCTTTTCCTAGCGGTTAGAGGATCCCTATTTTACCCTACGACATCGTTCAAAATGAATGACTAGTCCATTTGGCGCTTGAGAGCCTAAGCTACCGCAAGCATGTATGCAAATTAGTCCTATCAATCTTCCATAGTAGAGTGACAAGCTCTACTTGGTGTTTGGGAGACGTCCTATCCGCAAACTTGATCTAAGAATACTACTTCATTTTTGTGCACAATAAAGAAAAAGAGAGTCTTATAAGACAAAAAACTTTGTTCATTTTTTGTACATTTGCTTACTTTTGGGAAGCATTGTAAGCACTGATAAGGTTTAGGTTATCCTTTAGTTGTATGCCTTGCATCCATCTAGCATCTTCAAAAGGATAATTCTTAAACTTAATGAGATATCATCGAATAGTCTTACCGCCTCTTAGTACCTGTCTTCATGTCGGAGAATGGACGCGGCTTGCAGCACCTCTTCTTGCTCCTCGATCTCCGGTGGGTCTTCAATAGTTGGTTCTTGAGGTGGCTCTCCTTTGTAAAGCTTTAATAGGTTCACATGAAAAGCATTATGTATGTGCCAATGGCTGGGCCACTTGAGTTGATAGGCCATCTCATTGATTGGTCTAAGAGTCTGGAAGGGACCATAGTACCTTTTGCTAACTTAGCATAGTACTTTTGGTGTCCCGTAGGATTCTTGCTTGTCGTGTGCCTTAATCGAGCCTTGGGAAATTTTAATAAGACCCAATCATTTTCTTTAAAGACTTGGGCTCTTCAGTGCTTGTCAGTAGCAACCTTTTGCCTTTGTTGTGAGATAGAAATAGCATCCTTAATCTTTTGGAAAGATTCTTGTAGGTCTCTGCTATACTCATCTGCAACGAAGATCTTCCCTTGTACCTTAAGTAGCAAGGGACTTTTTTATCTTCCCTCTATTACCTCAAAAGGTGCTTTTCCTGTGGAAGTATGTACAACGTTATTGTAGGCATACTCCACTAAGGGTAAGGACTTCTCCCATTGATATCTTTGATCTACTTCTGTTACATAGGCTTTTAGTAGATCGAGAATTGTTAGGTTAGCTATTTCACTTTGACCATCCGTTTGCAGGTGATAGGCCGAAGAGAAATTTAGCCGTGTTCCTAAATGCTCAAAGAGACCCTTCCAGAAATTACTGGTCCTTCTAGGATCTCTATCCAACACTATGGACATTGGAAAGCCATGGTACTTGAAGATTTGTGAAATGAAGAGGGTTGCCATTTGATGGGCTTTGATAGTCTTTTTGAAAGGTATAAAATGAGCTTGTTTACTGAACCTGTCTACTATCATCCATATTCTCGTATTCCCATGGATAGACTTAGGCATAAAATCCATGGATATGCTCTCCCATGGTGAATTAGGGATTGGCAAAGGTTGAAGCAATCCAGGTTGCTTCCCTCTATCAAACTTCATCTTTTGGCATACCACACATTTAGAATATACTCTTGTATGTTTGCTTTCATGGTAGGCCAATAGAAATATGTTTCAATCCCCTTTAGGGTAGACTGAATCCCTCTATGCCTTGCATAAGGAGGAGCATGATATTCATACATTACTTTCTCACGTAGTGAGCTAGTAATTCATAGTCTATTTCTATAGAGAAGATGACCATCTTGTAAAGGAAATGGTTCCTCTTTCTTCCCTAGTGCAAGGGCTGAAATCACATCTCTAAAATTGGGATCAATAGCATACTCATCTATCATAGAAGATAGATCATTGTGAGTTGCTATCGAAACCGCATTCACTCTCGGCCGTATGGAGAGTGTATCGGCTACTTGATTATGCTTGCCAGCAATGTGAGCAATATGAAAATGAAATTGGAAAGAAAGTTTGCCCACCTCATTTGTTTGTCGGAGAGCTTGGTCTGCGTCATGAAGTACTTAAGACTTTGGTGATCCGTTTGCATAATGAAAGGAGTCCCCAATGAATAGTGCTTCCATGAGTCTAAGGCATGTAGAACTGCGAGGAGTTCCTTTTCATATATGCCTAGAGCTCGCTCAACACGGTCAAACCTTCAACTTTCATAGCCTATGGCATGCCCTTCTTGGAGCAAAACAACTCCAAGTCAATCACCACAAGCATCACATTGGCCCTCCAATTGCTTTGAGAGATCCGATAGTGTAAGCAGAGGTTGAGAGATAAGCTTTTCTTTAAGCTTTTTGAAAGCATTGTTCTCCTTGGCAGACCATGTGTACCTAACGTTTTTCTTTGTCAGGTCATGTTATGGTCCTGCTATTAGTGAGAACTTTTCTATGAAGCGTCTAGAGTATGCACACATACCTATAAAGCTTCTTAGTTCATGAAGATTCCTTGGTTTAGGCCATCCTTTTATTACCTCTAACTTTGATGGATCCATTTGGATACCATCTTGAGAGATAATGTGACCTAAATACTGAATTTCTTGTAAGAAAAATTCAATGTTCTTTCGATTAACATAAAGTTTATTCTCTCTTAGAACTTGAAATATTACTTGGAGGTGTTGCTTGTGTTCGTCTAATGAATTAGAGTAGATGATGATATCATCTACTCGAATTCATTAAGAAAAATTCAATGTTCTTTCGATTAACATAAGGTTTATTCTCTCTTAGGACTTGAAATATCACATAGAGGTGTTGCTTGTGTTCATCTAATGAATTAGAGTAGATGATGAATCATCAAAGAATACTCCAGTAAAGGTTTGATGAGGCCCGAATAGCATCTCCATCAAGCGGTTGAATGTGGCTGGTGCATTGGTCAAGCCAAAAGGCATGACAATATATTCGTAAAGACCAAACGTAGTGCGAAATGCGGTCTTTACAATGTCTTGATCAACTGTCCTTATTTGATGATAGCCACTTTTTAGGTCAATCTTACTGAAGTAGGTGGACCCTTGTAGCTTATCAAATAGGTCTTCTACCCGTAGAACGGGAAACCTATTTTTGATAGTGATCCGATTTAGTGCTCTATAGTCGAGACACATACGATATGTGCCGTCTTTCTTTTGCATTAGTAGCACAGGAGAACAAAATGGAGATGAGCTAGGCCTAACCATGCCCTTCTCAACTAACTCATGCACTTGCCGTATAATCTCCTCTTGTTGAGCTTGAGAAACTCTATAAGGAGGTTTGTTAGGCGGTGAACTGTTGGAAGAAGTTCAATTGCATGGTCATCATTGCCTCGTTTAGGAGGTAGCTCACAAGGGATGTTGTCAATAAAGACATCTTGAAACCCCTTGAGAAAATTGGATAACTCTAGTTCCTTTTGATTGTGTATATTTTCTTTTGCTAAAACATTAGGTTCATTTTGAGAGTCTTTAACAAAAATCATGTACACGGAAATAGAGCTCTTTATTGACTTATTGAAAGCTTGCGTATGTACGATGGGTATGGTGTTACCCATTTGCTTGGAATCTATGTACATATCTTTTTCTCTGAACCTAAAGGAGAGTCTCCTTTCAGGAAATTTAACATTGGCAGCCATGCGATCAAACCATGGTGCCCCTAGGATTACATCCTCATGCTTGAGAGGAGAGATAAAGAAGTCCTCTTTGTCCACATAGCTTTGGACATGGAGCCTCAATTTCCCAATTAAGGGAGTGACTGAAGCTTCTTGCCCCTTGAAAGCACCGTATGTGGGTAGGACCTCTCCCAACTCATAAGCTTGTATGACTAGCTTGGTGGCCAACTCTGTGGATATGAAATTGTTAGTAGAACCAGGGTCAAAGAGAATAAAAGCATCATGTTCTCTTACCTTTCCCCAAGCATGGCAAAGAGGAGATCCTTTGTGGTGAGTTTCCTCCTCTTGGGTTTTGACCAAGGTAGCTCTAGGAGGCTCATGGTGGGTGTTCTTTTGGGGACAAGCGCGGTACGCATGCCCTTGCTTTCCCCACTTGAAACAACGGTTATCCTTGCGATAACTCTCAAGATCTTCAGGAGGGAGTTTGTTTTTGCCTTTGTAAACTCCCTTCTCTTTAGCTTTGTTGGAGTTGCCCTTAGGAGACTTTTGGACATTGTCCTTCCCCTTAGGCTCCGTGGGCTTAGAATTTCTTTTAGCCCCCGTTTGGAAATTTATTTGAGAAGCCACCATAGTATAGTGTATAACCGCCAATATGGTGCGTGGCCTTTGGGAGTTGACATACTCCGCCATTTCTTCGATTAAGCCCGCACAAAATTGCTGCTTTTGCTCTCCAAAATCCAACTTCTTAAAGACAGTGGCTTTGAGTTGTAAGTCCCAAAATTTGTCTACATATTTGTGAATGGATTTGTAGGGAGAGAGCTTCAAGCTACGCCATTCGGTGAGTACTTTGTCTTGGCATCGGTGGCCAAAAACTGCTTCATAATGGAACCTCTTAAAGCTTTCCATGTTCGTGGAGCTTCACCGTTGGCCCGTAGGCTAGACCACCATTGTCTGGCTGACTTTTGAAAGTGCATAGCTACATGCCGTAGCTTAGAGGACTCCGTGAAGCCCTCATCTCCAAACGCCGCATCAAACTGTTGGATAAAGGCCAAGACTTTGTCTGTAGCACCAAAGGTGCCATCGTAGGTAAGGAAAGAGATGCTCTTCCCTCCCTCTTCGAGCTTCTTGAGCTTGATGACCTCTTCCACGCGGCATAGGATTTCCTATGGCCTCTTAATTTTTATGGTTCAAAGGTTGCACCATCACTTTCTTCAGAAGGTGAAGAATTTGAGGAAGATGGAGAAGAGGGTGACCTCTTTCTCGCCTTTTTCTTGCCTTGATCTTCTTTGTCTTCACCATCACTTTCATAAGAGGAAGATGATGAAGAAGATGGAGAAGAGGGTGTCCTCTTTCTCGCCTTTTTCTTCTCTTGCTTTTTGTCATCCCTCTTTGAAGTATGGTGTGGAGAGGTATGCGTTGGTCTTCTCCGTTTTGGAGGTGATGGAGAGCGTTTAGCCCACCGTCTTCGTGGAGCCATCTCCGCCGAGGTGGCTCTTGAATTCTCCTTTGAGAAGGAGATGCGTCATCAAGGAGAAAATTTCTGAGCCCTTAATATGGATCCTCTTCTTCTTCCCGAATCGGAGAGAGGCCTCTTTTGGAAGTCTCGCAAGGAGGCTTCCTAGGTGCTCTCTCATCATGGTGGGGAGCTTGGAGAATCCCATGAGCACGAAGCTGCCGTTGCACTTCACTTTGGAGGGATGGATTGCCCATGGCTTGTTGAAGCCTAGAAACAAGATAGTTAACAAGCATTGGGGCATCATTAGCAGCCTGCTCATTAGCAAAATCAAAGTTATCAACATTAATTTCACTCTCTTTACTATTGTCAGCCATTCTAACAACTTTTAGGTGTAAACTTTTTTAGGTGTACTTTGGCACTTCAAGCCCTAGTTGCTACTCCTCTTTACCCCTTTAGAAAAAGCACTCAAGCTACTCTACCCATAGCTCGAATACCATTAATTGCAAGGAATAGAAGAGAGGATCATTGAACACCAAAACAACACCGGATCCTATCAAGCTTCTAATAGCTCAATAGTGGTTAAGCCGAAGGCAAGCCCCGTAGGACTTCACTATTAAGACCACAGCTCTCGATGGTGATGCTCCGTTATCTACACAAAGGTAGGTGCACTGCAAGATTGAAAAATCCCTATTCTACTTACTCACATCAATTAATAATACCAACCATTTATAACTAGCTTGAGGACCTCCCTTCTTGAGAAAGAAAAGAGAAACCTTGTGCTCTCATACCAATGTAACATTTAATGGTCTAGTAACTTGTGTGTAGCGGAAAATAGCATGAACATAGTGAGCATTTTGTTAGAGTAGATTCCTAATGAGGATAACAAGAGTGCTTGGGTGGAGAGATCAACAAAACGTATAACACCTAGTTAGATAGCATCAACAATACTTTCAAAAGAGAGAGAAATTAAGCTATTGACAACAGTTGAGGACCGGATTTGCATGGAGCCGGTCCCCCCTCCAAAAGGCTTTGTATTATGGTTTCTCCCATCAAGAGAGACATTGTACAATACAATTCTTTGTGTTCCTTCAAGACTAGCTAGTGCAATGAAGATGGAAGCTTCATGCACTAAGCAAAACACTTAATCAAACACAACTTGAATTATCCCCGTTCTCAGACCCAAGACCTCACACACCTTCGAAGATGGTGAGAGCTAGCAGGGTATGAGAGTAGATTGAGAGGAAGAAGGAGTATCTTACGAGAAAGATGTACATCTCCTCACATAATCACTCATATTAGCATAGCTTAGCTTAGTAATTAGCTTGGTAGAGAAGATGAGAATGCATTGAAGCTTGGCTCTTGGTTGGATTTGCATCCACATGCCAAGAGAGTGTTGATGTAGGCTTCTATCTCACAAGCTTGGAGTAGGTGATGAGCTCTCCATTAAAGCTTGGGAGGAGATAGAGTATTCTTTATTCACACATGGTCAAGTGTGAGTGTGTGTGTGTGTCAATGCCCAGCAAAAATCAGCCCCCTCTCTCTCTTGGGCGAGCCCTTCCTGCTAAATTGGTCTGGCTTTTGCCTCATTGGACCTCCCCAAGTCAAGCCAATGGGTGTTAAGCAGCATAAGTGATAGCCTTCTGACATGTGTCCCCCTTTCCCCTTTTGTGAGAGCTTTAGGTAATTAAATAATTAAACTAAACTCTCATTGGACCCCTTTGCCTCCTGGCCAATAGGAATCAGGCAAGCCATTAGGCTACTGAATGCTCATTGGACCCCTTGGGAGACTGCCCAATAGTCTTCTAGGAGACTTAATTCTCATTGGTTTCTTTTATTAAATGTTTTTAAATTAATTAAACTAGATTTACTCTAGCTTAATTCTCATTGGTCCACTTCAAGGGTCTTCCAATAGGAATTGGGCACACCTTGTGGGCATCTGGCCTAGGGAGCTGACATGTGTCCCTAATTCCCTTTGTGAAAAGGGAGCCTGTGTGTGTGTGTGTGTGTGGCTTTCTCTCTCATCCCCTACTAAATGGGCTCGCCCCCTCCTTTGTAGGCTTTGAAGAAGACTTTTGTACACACACTAAGCATCCAATTTTCCCTAGGATTGACCTTTGGACACAACCTTTGAATTTTGGAACCTTAGCATTTTGGAAGTCTTAATGGGCTGAACCTTAGGGTCTTTTTAGCCCATTGTTGCACATGGCTCTTTTGCAGATGGCCCCCCCTTTTGATCCCTATTTTCCCTCCTTTGGATCCCTACTATGGCCAGTCTGCTAGCTTAACCAATATTCTAGCTTTTTCTCCCCTGGTACCTCCCCACATTAAATGATCAGTTTAATATGAGAAAATCATTTAGGAGAATTAGATATTGATTATTATGACACACAAAGCATCCAATTTCCCTAGTCTTTGACCTTTGGACACAACCTTTGAATTTTGGAACCTTAGCATTTTGGAACTCTTAATGGGCTGAACCTTAGGGTCTTTTAAGCCCATTGTTGCACATTGCTCTTTTGCAGATGGCCCCCCCTTTGGATCCCTATTTTCCCTCCTTTGGATCCCTACTATGGCCAGTCTGCTAGCTTAACCAATATTCTAGCTTTTTCTCCCCTGGTACCTCCCCACATTAAATGATCAGTTTAATATGAGAAAATCATTTAGGAGAATTAGATATTGATTATTATGACACACAAAGCATCCAATTTCCCTAGTCTTTGACCTTTGGACACAACCTTTGAATTTTGGAACCTTAGCATTTTGGAACTCTTAATGGGCTGAACCTTAGGGTCTTTTAAGCCCATTGTTGCACATTGCTCTTTTGCAGATGGCCCCCCCTTTGGATCCCTATTTTCCCTCCTTTGGATCCCTACTGTGGCCGGTCTGGTAGCTTAGCAATAATCTAGCTTTTTCTCCCCTAGCACTTCCCTATATTAAATGATCAATTTAACATGAGAAAATCATTTAGGAGAATTAGATATTGATTATTATGACATGCCTTCTCAGCATTGCACCAAAAAATAGGTAATTGACAAGAGATACATATCTTTGGGTAGTGGATTGATAACTTGGATACTTTGAGAGCCATCCCTCCCATCTTTAATGTAGTACACAATTGCAAAGCGAGTTTCACAAAAGATTTGGAGGGCCTTGCTAGGTTACTTGGACCAAAATAGGGAATAAGTGAAATGGTGCTCCCTAACATGAACTTCATCACATAGTCAACATCTAGTAGGACCTACTTTATAAGTATCATTTTCCCTTTGTCGTTTAAGCTCAAGTCTACACCCTTGTAGTTGAAGGTGTTTTCGGTCACAATTGATATCACATTTGGGACCCTCCTATAGATTAATGATAGCACACTCATACACTTTTGTCAAGAAAACACCATCTTGTCTTTTAAAAAGGCATCCATGGCTTCCAAAAACAAAGATTCCTTGGAGAAAAGTACCATTATGTTGATCAATGGCTCTTTTTTGTAGCTATTCCACCCATCCAATGTTATGGTACAACCAGATATTGGGACAAAATCAATCATTGGTTTCTTGAATATGCCTCGATAGTTCCCTTAACCTTGTCCACACATTAGGTGTATATTTTATTATAGTCAAGTCAGAAAATTACTTTTTGCAGTGGACATTAATGCATCCCTAAATAGGGGATTCCTAATGACATTGAATGAAAGCCCACATCCCATGATATTCCATTTTGGGTGCAATCTGTACATCTCTTGATTTTGGAAAGCTACATTGCAATGTTTGCGAGGTGATGGGCGTACTCCTTGCACTTGAGATCGCATCTATTGACCCTCCAAGACTTGGAAAAGGAACCTACAACCACTGACCTCTTCGTTTTGGGATAATTATGTTTTTGTCTTCATTATCCTTGAGTACCTCTAACGAGGTTTGGTGGTTAGATGGTCTAGGTATATTTGGCCCACCCTTGCATTTTTTACGAAAGCCTTTCTCATTGCACGCCTTTACGTAGGTTGCAAAGTAAACCCCTAATGTTTGCAGGTGGTGTATAGCCTAACACATTTGTGCCGACACTAAAAAAGTGCTCCTTGATGCAAGTTGCATTGTCATGGAAGAGACATCTCTCCTTGCCATAGGAGCTTGGGAAAAAAAAATCCATGCTCAAGCTCTTGCACAAAAGTTCACTCTATTTTCTCGCACCATATTCTTCAAACACTACTATTGTTATATTAATGGATAGTATGATTAGTTTTCACATCCATATAAGTGCTATGACCAAGTACATGTAATTTTTGTAAAAGGGCAATGTAGTTTAGATATTCTAGGATTTAGAGTCTAAACAATTTTTACCAATGGGCATCGACTTTCGAGGCTATTTGGATGTAAAGAGACCTTACTCATGACCATCCAAGTAAGACCAAGTAAAGAGTGCATACTTGTGACCAACCAAGTAATACCAATTGATATACCATGTCTCTTAGAAGTAAGAGTAGAAGCTTAAAACAACAAGAGACCCTGGAGACACATTTCTTTGTCAACATTGAGGCAAGAACCAAAGCTCAAACACTACCAAGTAACACCTAAATTCACCAACATAATTGTATTTTGTAGAAGGTAAGAGCCATTGGCTCAAGCACAACTAGAGAATCCTAAAGCAAGCTACCATCTATGCTCATTTAAAAAGAGTGTTGGCTCAAAAACAGTTGAGAAAACCCTACTATGTGCCCTTACTATAAGTACAACCTACTTAGAGGTAAGTATATCATCTAACAACAACCAAGATGCTTTCTATTACATGTAGTGTCTACTTGGAAGTAGAAATGAATGTTCAAAAGAGAGAACTCCCTACATCCAAACAAACAAACAAAAGATATCCCTACATTGTTGTTATTATGAAAATACTCCTAGGGGGTTAACTCACATTCTACCCAAGGTCTTAAAAACATACTTACTATCCCAATCCTTAACACTCAAACAAACCTATATGATGTATTAACATCTAACCCTAACACATGACCCTGATGCTTTAATTATTGTAAAACACACCTAACACAGTTTGAACTACATAAAGGCAAGGGATTGCACATGCCTCTCTTTACATTTCTATTGATTAAGCCAAAATTCTTACCACTCTATGTCCCAACACACATATGCACTAAACATAGTAGAGTTATTGGTTACCAACATGGCATCAACTATCTTTAGATATTAAAAGAGATGGAGCTAGAGTAAACTTTAAAGCTCATATATGTTCAATATAGTGAAAGGAAAAAAGGAAAATTAAAGTTTCCTATATTCAAGATAGATTTGGCTAGCCAAAAAGAGGATTTTTCCAAAAACATCATTTTAATGGTTTTTTTTTTTAACGCTTAGGTTAGCCTTGCAAATTTACTGACATGCTCAGAATGAGTAGCATACTATGCTTTCAAAACCAAAGAGCAAGTCTCTTCCCTATCTTTCTCAAGCTTTCTACCAAAAGCATTCCATGCCTCCGCATGCGGCAAAAACAATAGATTCATCAAAGCAACTTGCGATTTTTTGTCAAGCCCACAAACAATAAGGAGCAAGGAGCAGAAACTTCAAAAATATGCAAATATGTAGTTGAAACATGCTCATCATAAAAATTGAAACAACATAAAGTTTCACATGTAGAACAACATGTGGATGCAAAAATAAATAAAAGAATATTCACAAGGGTGATCAATTCTCCTGTGTGCTTTCAAGCACATAAAGACTCCTTTTTTTTATGATGGCACTAAAAGCACCACTACAATCTGTAGTATCTATTGGGATGCAACCTCTTTGGCATTCCATGGAACAACTTTATTTTGGCACTTCCATGGCCTTTGATGAAAGAGAAACTTTATTCAAACCTTAGCAAAGATAGTATGGCCCTTTGGAGATCACTTAGAAGAAGATAGGTCTGAGGATCTGTGCATGTGCACCCCTATCCTTTTAGCAATTCAAAAAGCTATGTCTAAATACTCACATTCACAAAAATTGGGGTCTAGTGTATTTTTAACCATCTAAAATTTGCAAGATCGCAGCTAGATTCTGAGGTGCCTTGAAGAAAAGTGGTAAAATTTAGTATGTACATACCAATAAATGCTTCATGTTTAACCCAAAATGTTTTTTGCAAGCCTCGACTAACCAAGTAAATAGTTGCAAGGTGAGTATGGAAAAATTATGGTGCAAATATGTGCACATATCCAGCCAATTAAAATTGAAAAATCCAAGGTACATCTTCACTTGAATTAAAAAATCAATGTCAAAATCTGGGCATTGATGTTGAATAGGTATCATGTTTTCTTTTGGACAATGCCAAGCTATCTATTTAGTTTGCCTATTAAGAAAGGGTTTAGTTTTTAGTAGTGTTTTCCACAAATTTTCATGTTCTACAACTTTTTGCAACTTGTAAAATACAAAAAAGGTTTTAGAAAATATGGTAGCAACAACTGTGAACCTCTCCTCTTTCCCACATGAAGCTCTACCCTAGAGAGTCCCATATGCTTATTCTAACTAATTTGGCAGTGAATCATTCACTACTTGGAGGCTCAAGATAAAGTTTATATTAAGAGCTAAAGAAATTTAAAAAAAATTAGCGTGTGTCATTCAAGACAATAGTTGGATACCTTGGGTGGATCAAATTGAAGGGGCTAATAAAGAGTATACCAATGAAGTCTTGATGGAGAAGTGAAAAGGCAATTTAGGAAATTCACTCTACAATTTGCCTCCATTTGAGTAGCATCGATAAGGAGGATAGCCCTTCTTACCACATTTGTTACAAGATTTGTTGGTGTAGCAATCCTTTGTCACATATCCCATTCTCCCACAATCATAGCACTTCTTTACATTTGATGATGAGGATGCGACAAAAGCTCTTGCTAATGATGTCGATGAACCCTTTTGCTTCTTCTCTTCTGCTTGAAGTGAATTGATGACAACTTGTAATGCTGGAGTCGGTTCTTGTAGAATCAAGGTGAATTAGAGAGAGAAGCATTCATGATGTTAATGCATGCCAATGACAATGTTAAATACACAATAGAGTACACAATGGAGATAGAGTAGAGTGTAGGAAAAACTAAATTGATTGATTCAACATAAAATTGTGTACAAAGGGCTCATTATATAGAGCTGACAACGACATCTCATCTTGCATCATTGATGACATCATACAAAGACTCCAAATCAGCCCATACAAGTTGCAAACTCATGGGTGACCTTTCAGGACACTTTATAGACTAACTCTATGTGAGTCCACACCCTCTAGTAATGACCCCCATGGGTACCCACACCCTTGAGTACCTTTTCCACATGCTACCACATGATTTTATGCCACATATGCATCCCAATAGGATAGAGGAGATACACACCAACATAGAACAAAGCTCACATCTTACAATCCTCCCCTTGAGGTTTGGACTATGACAATAGAAAATAGCTACACCAATCTAAGCTGACTATCATCCCCAATCCAGAGGATCATCTCCAATTCAGGAGACCACTTATGATACACACTCCAATCGAGGAGCACAACTCCAATTCAGGAGTCCAACACACAGCTCTAGTCCAAGAGTCTGCAAAACTTTCATTGCCACAACTTCATTGTTTTGTCCTCCTCCACTCCTACTTCTTCGTCTTTTGACTCTACTATCTGCACCATCTTGGTGCTATTGGTGCGATGGTTGCTGTCGTAGCCTGCTCATGATCTTTATTGAATGAAAGTGAAAAGCTAAATAACACTAATGCAAAATAGAAAATTGATGACAATTCTCCTCCCCTTGAAGGTAGATCTCTCCTTTGCTCTCCCATTGTGCCTTGGAGTGGTCTTAGCACTTGGTTTTTATGCCAAGGCCAATGTCTAAACTCCTTACAATTGCATATGCTCATATCCTTGATGATGAATGTCACTACATTGCTTTTGTCATTGTGCTCGGATGCAAAATATTTAAGCTTTAAGTTACAAGAATTTTAGTGAAAGTGAGAAATCCTTTTGAAGTTTGAAAAAGATTTCTTTGAGATTGTGGAGCTTGAAAGAATTTGGAATGCTTTGCTATATACGGCTTGGACCCTCGATTTTTTTTTCTTTGATAGCTTTACCATGAGATCGTGAAGCTCTTAAATACCTTTTGACGCTTGATGAAACCTTTTTCTTCTTTGATGGCTGAAAGAAACCCTTTTGAATACGCCTCAATGTTTAAGATAATACATGCTATAGGTGGGAGCAGGCCCTTAAAAGCTCCCAAGGGTGGGATTGAGTTCCTCTGTCTCAGTGCAACAGGGCCCGTGGGATCACCCCCTTGGGGTTTGCCTTCCGCTTCTACGGGAATTCTTGCTTGGGAGGTTTGGGCAGTGCGGGCAGAGTCTGGGCAAGCACGGGCAAGCTGGGCAATCGCGGGGGCAGTAGCGGCCGGCTGAGACCAACGGATAGGCTTGAGTGAACACCGATTGGACGGCTAGTGAGCAACGATTGCAGACAGGTGGTGATCGGAGAAGAACGTCGGTAGTCGGCTACAAACCGAAAAACATATTTCAAATTGGCTTACTACCTTGCTTAGGGTCCACCATGGGCACCTTTTACCTTGTGAACGTGGGCGTCCCCTCCTTGGTGGACCCGTTCCTTATATAGGTAACCTTCCCAGGCTTGTAGCAAGGGGGGTTGACCTTCCAAAGATCAATAGGCTCTAGGGTATTAAATGCCGCACGTGTGCGCGCATGCGCGCACACACACACACACTTGAGTAGGGATTTCTTCTGCTGTAGAAATCAGAAGGGTTTTCCAAAGAATGCCAATTTTTAACAGGACAATTAATCTCTCTCTCGGTACACGATTTGAACATGAGAGGGTTCAATAGAAAACACGTGACTCCAATGGCTATGCACACACATAGTCGGTTTGAGCTTATTGTTCAATCATAAACCAATTTGTCAAGGGGGTTTCTTGAGCTTGAAATCCAATTGGAATCAACTCAATATCAAGCACACCGTTTATAGGCAATCAAGATAATTATTCGATGCTTAAGGTAGAGAGCAATTAGGAGAGCAAAACATGCAAAATCAATACTAAATGCAATATAATGAAAAACTAATACCTCCTAATCAAGCTTTCCTAATTCATGGAGGGTAGTGGCCTCTTGGGTCTACCAAGGACGTTCCCACACATGGATGGGTTAGAACTCCATTAGTAAGAGGTACAATTAGCTAAGAGAGACTGCTATTCCCACCAAGCTGTGATATCACTTGAAGGATCAAGGTGGATTAAAGAGAGAATAATTCAAGATGTTAATGCATCCCAATGACAATGTTAAATACACAATATAGTACACAAGGGAGATAGAGTAGAGTGTAGGCAAAACTAGATTGATTGATTCAACATAAAAGTGTGTACAAAGGGCTGATTATATAGAGTTGACAAAGGCATCTCATTTGGAGTCACTGATGACATCACACAAAGGCTCCTAATCAACCCATACAAGTTTCAAACTCGGTGGTGACCTTTCGGGCCACTTTAGAGGTCCATTAACTAACTATAGGTGAGTCAGTCCCTCTAGTAATGACCCCCATGGGTACCCATAGCCTTGAGTACCTTTTGCACATGATACCACATGGTTTTGTGCCACATATGCATCCCAATAGGATAGACAAGATACACACCAACATAGAACAAAGCTCACACCTTACAGTTCTTTCTCTTCAAGGATGGTAACTAATTTTTCATAAGAGGGTGAAAGTGCACTCAAAAGCACATCCACTTTGTCATCTTCTGGTATATCACACTTTATGTATGTAAGCACACTTTATGTATGTAAGCTGGGTTATGATGCTTTTAAGTCTATTCAAAAGGCTACTCTCCTTTATATATTGTGGCTTTGTAAAGTTGTCTTTTAAGGCTCACTTTACTTCTTTTAGCTCTAACCCCAAATTTTTCACGGAGAACAACCCATGCTTTATGTGCACTTGTACATTCATCAATGAAGTGGACATAGTTGTCGCGTAGTGCCCCCAAGTGCTTGTTCATCCTTTTTTATATCTTGTGGACTAAATGCCCTAGTATGCACTCCCTCTTGATCATTTAGTGGTGCTTTGATCACTCCCGATAATGTCTTCTTCATCAAGTAGCCCCTAAGCTTTGTCTACCATGTGTGGAACCCTTCCCCATTAAGTTTCTCTACACCCTTCTCACTCATTGTGCTAATCGAGGTCTTAGCTTTGGAGAATCTCCTAGATAGAGTATACCTTTTTACACAATCACAATTAGAAAATCATCTCCATACATTGTAAATGGTGCTTGGTTGCAAAAAAAAAAAGAGTTAATTGCAAGAGAGAATGTTTTCTCTTTATGTGAAGTTCCTCTTCACCGGGGTGAAGCACCTCTTCACAATAAAGAATCAAGGCTTGAAGATCTTTGGTGAAGCCCTTCTAGTGTTCCTCCTTGCTTTGAAGCTCAAGAAAGAAATTTGTCTTGAAGCTTTGATTTCCGCTTTTGAAGTTCAAAAGTTCAAGAGCTTGGAGGCTTGAAAGCTTGGAAGGTTAAATAAAGTGTTGTAGGTCAATACGATTGCTTCTCTTTCTTTTGTAGTTTACAAATAGTAGCTTGTGTTGCAAGGATTGTCAAGACCTCTTAGCTTCAAACTGTACTAAGTGCTACTACTAGAGGTGCTTGCATCAACTATGCTGGCTAACTCCACGTACACTATATTAATTCAAACCTTTTGAAATGATGTATTCACACACACAAATTGCACTAAGTAATAAGAAGAAATAAGCCAAAATCAAGGAAAATTTGAGAGCCAATTAAGTAGAATTGTGTAGAAAATGAGAAACGCTCAACTAATGAGCTTATTTGAATATTCAAAGAGGCCCAATTGCACCTTAACCATGGTGCTCTAATGCCACTTGTTAGGATTGGGTGGATGCAATTGAGCTCAAGGTGGCTTGAAAGTGAGAGCAGCCAAATTTACACACAGTATAGAGAGAGAGAGAGAGAGAGAGAGAGAGAGAGAGAGAGAAGTAAACACTTGCAGCACTCAGTAATATATTCACTTTTGCATAGCATAGAATATCTTATGTACATGAAAAGCCTTTATTTATAAGGCCCAAAGGCTATCTGACTGAGAGCCCTTGACTTTCATAAAAGGCTTACAAATATCTTGCCACACAAGCACTTATCCTCTCATAGGATTTTCATAAGTAAGAGATAGTTCTCACACCAGCTATCGGCGTTTAGGCCAAAGACCACAAACCGTCCCCAATTGAGATGATGAGAGAATGAAGGCTCTAAAATAGAATGTAAGTGAGGAGTTTATTTTTTTCTTGGACCGTTTGGAAGCATGTTGGATAGAGCTAGCAGTGGCTATGAAATTGGCCAATGGTGAGTATTTCAATCTGGATAAGTTTATGGCGAATCGTCCTCACTAAGACTAGCGGCCCTGGGACTTGAATCATTGATCTGTCTCTTCTGTCTCCACCTCATCCAAAGTAGTAGGTGGGAGAGGGTCGAAGATGGTCTCCACTTCATTAGTGGAAAAATGGTTCTCCCTTGAGGTGTTACGAGAACTACAAACCAAAGTTTTGGTTGGTGGATTGATGGGATATAGATGACCTATAAAGATAAGTTCAAAGTGAGTAACATTGTTATAATTAATGTTACAGGCAAATAAGGGTAAAGACGGTAATCATTCACCTGCTCACAATTGCATGGCAAAACTAAATTGTCATACCTCCCCATGTGATGCACACTAGAGTCCACCATGTAAATACCATTCTCATGCTGTCTAGACACATTTGCAAGCCACTTGCTCGAATATGAAGGTATGAAAGGTTCTAAATTTGACCTTTAGTATCCTTTCAATATTCCCATAGTGCCTAGCTTCATCACCATCTGTGTCAAAGCTGCCCATGATGCCACAGTCAATGTGGCATGTACAAAAGTGACAACCATTTGACCATATAGAGTTAAAGGAAAGACACTCTAAAATAGAAAAACTTATTTTATCAATTACAATCACAAATATAAATTCAAAGAAAAACTAAACAGTATATTTGAAGTATATTGTTAGGAAATAGGGAATAGCTAAGTAGATAATTGAGTAGATTACTTAATGGACAGAGATAATTTTCACACACAAGAGATTATAGAGTAGAGAGAGAGAGAGAGTACACACGATATACGTGGTTCACCCAATGTGGGCTATGTCCACGAGAAAGCATCCACTCAATGGTTTTAGTACTTCAAAACAAAAAGTAGGTTACAAAGGGATTATACCCTTTTGGAGCTCCCGCCTTGCTTCACTTTCACCACCTCACACCCACCTTGTTGCATGAACTTCACACTATGAAATGTGTGTAGAAATGGCCTCCTTTTATAGGCCAAAAGGGTTGCCCTCTTTCATGAGAGGCAGCCATGTGTAGCCGCCCTTGTGTAGATAAGTCCAAATCGGACCCTCCAATCCGCCCATATGTGGCCTCCCTTGAGAAGACAAGTCCACTTTTGAATTCGGCCATCGACCACCGGCCATTGACTTCCGACCACCGGCCACTGGCCATTGACAACCAGCCAACCGGCCAACCGATCGATCGTTTTTCGACCACTTTCTAGCCGCTATTCGGCCATAATATTCTGACGAAAATAAATATTCCGCCGAGTTATTTTTCTTCACACACGATGGCTTCTCCTCATAATGTGGGGCCTTACAAATGTGTGTTTTTTAACACAAAAAATTACAAGGTGTAGATCAGGCTCCATACTTAACAATCTCCCACTTGGAGACTGATCTCCAAACCAAACATATGACTGATTTCCATCCTGGCTTCTTATCCTTGAATGCCAATTAAAGATGATCAAAAGCTCAACTTCTCCTTGTTGACCACCTTTGTAAACATGTCTGCAGGATTTTCACTTGTATGCACCTTTCCTAGCTCTAGTTGTCCCTCTTCCAAAAGAGTGCGTATGAAATGATATCTCACCTCAATGTGATTTGTCCTTGGATGAAAGGAAGAGTTCTTTACAAGATGGATAACACTTTGACTATCACTGTACAAGACACAATTGCCTTATTTGAATCCAAGCTCTTCTAAGAATATGCGAAGCCACAAAATTTCTTTGCTTGCCTCCATCATTGCTACATACTCTCCTTCCATGGTAGAAAGTGAGACCACTTTCTGCAGCTTTGAAACCCAGCTTATTGCTGTGCCTCCAACCGTGAATACATAGCTAGTAGTGCTTCTTCTAGTATCTTTGTCACCTGCCATATCTGCATCAGCATACTCATCTAGAAGAATATCAGTTCCTCCAAAATACAAAGCATTTGTTGTCCCTTTTAGATACCTAAGTAACCACTTCACAGCTTGCCAGTTCTCTTTACCTGGGTTGTCCATGAACCTACTTACAACTCCCACTATATGTGCAATGTCTGGCCTTGTCTAGACCATAGCATACATAAGAGAACCTACCACTGCAGCATATGGAACTTTAGACATATAGGCTATCTCCTCTTGTGTCTTTGGACACATACCTTTGGTTAGTTTAAAGTGACCAGCCAAAGGTGTTGAAAAAGTTTTTGCATTTTGCATTGCAAACCTTTCTAGTACCTTCTTGATGTAATCCTCTTGAGATAGCTTTATTGTCTTCTTCGTCCTATCCCTTGATATCTTCATGCCAAGTACCCTCTTTGCAACACCTAAATATTTAATTGAAAAAGATTTAGACAGCTCCTCTTTTAGGTCTTTGATGTCCTGCATATTAGCACTTGCAATCAGCATGTCATCAACATACAACATTAGGATGATGAACTTCCCATCTCCCATATTCTTTGTGTAGACGTAATGATCTGAGTTGCATCTTGTGAATCCATGATCCAACATCCATCAAACGAACTTCAAGTACCATTGTCTTGATGCTTGCTTTAAACCATACAAGCTCTTCTTTAATCTGCAAACCATTTTCTTCTTACCTTTTACTTCATACCCCTTTGGTTGAAGCATGTAAATTTCCTCCTCTAAGTCACCGTGAGGGAATGCCGTATTTACATCCATTTGCTCAAGATTTAGATCATGAGAAGCAGCAAGGTTTAAGGCAAGCCTGATTGAGTTCATATTTACAACAGGAGAGAATATTTCATTGAATTCAATATCTTTCTTTTGAGAAAACCCTTTTACCACAAGCTTAGACTTTTACCTTTTCTTCCCACCTTCTTCTTCCTTCAGCTTATACACCCATTTGTTTTGAAGTGCCCGCTTACCTTTAGGAAACTCAACCGACTCCCATGTTTGGTTGCGATGTAATGAGTCCATCTCCACTTGCATGCTCTTCATCCATTCTTCTTTGGATTCGTGTTGCATAGCTTCTTTGTATGATTCCGGCTCTTCCAGAATTTGAGATCAAGAGATGGTTGAAGGAAGGAACAAACCTTTCTAGAGGTCTACTTTCTCTTGTAGATCTTTGGGGAATAGGTTGAGGCTCCTCATTTGGTTGACGTTTTGCACATTGTCACTGTTTGTAGTCCTTAAGTCTTCACCGTCCTCAAGCTCCATGTACTCATCACCTATTCTTTTGTTTGTTTTTTTTCCAAGTAATCTTTGTACATATTTTGTTCGTTAAAAATTACATCCCCGCTCCTTAATATTTTACCATCTTCAGAATTCCATAGGCCATACCCAAAGTCACCTTCTCCATAGCCAATGAAGAAACACTTTTTGGACTTTGCATCTAGCTTTGATCTTAGGCTTCTATCTATGTGCATGAAAGCCTCACACCCAAACACCTTGAGAAATAAATAATTCACCGGTTTACCTGTCCATGCCTCCTCTGGAACTCCCCAATCCAATGTTGTTGAGGGTCACCGATTGATCAAATACACAAACGTACTTACTGCTTCCATCCAAAGCTCAAGTGACAAGCCTGCATGTAGCCGCATGCTTCGTGCTCGCTCCATGATTTTCCTATTCATCCTTTCTGAAATCCCATTTTGTTGAGGTGTCCTTGGGGTTGTCTTTTGCCTCCAAATGCCATTGCTAGCACAAAAGCTTGGCTGAAATATTTGCCTCCATTGTTGGATCTGAGGCATTTAACCTTAGTACCTGTTTCATTTTCTACAAAGTCTTTCCACCTTTGAAATATGGAAAACACATCGGATTTATTCTTCATGACATAAACCCATGTTTTCCTAGTCGCATCGTCTATGAATGTTACATAATACGATGAGCCACCAAGTGATGGTGTACTTGCAGGACCCCAAACATCAGAATGAACCAACTCAAGTTGTTTATTTTTTCTTTCATTTCTTGATTTTTGAAATTTTACCCTCCTTTGTTTACCATAAACACAATCTTCACAGAACTCTAAGTTCACTTCTTTCAAACCTGGTAGAAGTTTCTTTGTTTGAAGGATTTGCATTCCTTTGGCACTCATATGCCCAAGCCGATAGTGCCACACCGCACTGTCGACTTCTGTAGATATTGCACAAGTTGAAGATTGCGTGTTGACAGTACACAAGTAAAGTGTACCGACCTTTTCTCCGTTGGCAACCACCAAAGATCCCTTTGAGATCTTCCAGCATTTGCTTCCGAATGCAATGTTGTGACCTTCATCGTCCAATTGACCTGTAGAGATCAAATTTTTGCGAAGAGAAGGAACATGCCTAACATCTTTAAGCTTCCATTCAGTTCCGTTAGCAGTTTTGACACAAATTGTACCTTTGTCGACAATTTCACAAGCTTCATAATCTCCCAAGTATACATACCCAAAATTACCTTTGGTGTAATCTTGGAAATGTTGCTTGTGTGGTGTTGCATGGAATGAAGCCCCGGAATCTAATATCCAGGAATTAGACACATTGTCTAATGAGAAAATTAGAGCATCTTGCTCTACTTTACCTGCCCATTGGCCTCCGATGTTGGCTTGTTGTCTTGAGAATCCGACTCCTTCTTCTTCTTGGAACAACAATCGTTTTTGACGTGGCCCTTCTTTCCGCAGTTCCAACATTCAAGAATTGACTTTGTGCGTGACTTGCTCTGCCTTGAGCGATCATTACCCTTTTCATTTTTAAACCTCTCCTTAGGCCTTCCTCTTGTTTCCACTGACAATGCAACACTTGATGATTCTCCTGTGCTTCTCCTTCACATTTCCTCGCTTAGGAGAACACCCACAACATCATCAAACTTAAGAGTATTTGTGCCAGAGATAGAATTACTTACATCCATCACAAGGTTGTCCCAACTATCCGGTAGAGACGATAGTATAAGGAGAGCTCACACTTCGTCATCGAAATTTATTTTCACCGATCGAAGTTGACTTATGTTGGTTTTAAAGTCATTTAGGTGTTCTGCAACTGAACCATTCTCTACCATCTTTAGATTGAACAAGTGCTTCATGAGAAATACCTTATTGGATGCCGACGGTTTCTTGTAGAAGTCGTCAAGTGACTTCATCAAGTCCTCCGTGGTCTTCATCTCCGAAACGTTGAAGGCCACCATTGACGCCAAGCTTAACCGGATTGTTCCCAGTGCCTTTTGATCAAGGACAATCCATGCTTCATCTGCCATCATTGCGGGCTTCTTTTCAAGACCGCCTAGTGGCAAGTAGAGGTCCTTCTGGTAGAGATAGTCTTCAATCTACATCTTCCAATGTTGGTAGTTTTTGTCGTTGAACTTCTCGATCTTGAGCTTCCCTTCCTCCGCCATTACTCCCACTCAATTCAAGGAATCATTTCCTTGAGATAATTTAGCTACCAGCAAACCTTGCTCTGATACCAGTTGTTAGGAAATAGGACGTAGCTAAGTAGATAATTGAGTAGATTACTTAATGGAGAGAGATAATTTTCACACACAAGAGATTATAGATTAGAGAGAGAGAGAAAGTACACACGATATATGTGGTTCACTCACTGTGGGCTACGTCCACGGGAAAGCAGCCACTCAATGGCTTTAGTACTTCAAAACAAAAGGTAGGTTACAAATGGATTATACCCTTTTGGAGCTCCCACTTTGCTTCACTCTCACCACCTCACACCCACCTTGTTGCGTCAACTTCACACTATGAAATGTGTGTAGAAATGGCCTCCTTTTATAGGCCTAAAGGGCTTCCCTCTCTCATGAGAGGCAGCCATGTGTAGCCGCCCTTGTGTAGATAAGTCCAAATTGGATCCTCCAATCCGCCCATGTGTGGCCTCCCTTGAGAAGAGAAGTCTGCTTTTGAATTTGGCCACCGGCCATTGACTTTCAACCATCGGCCACCGGCCAACTGGCCAACTGTCCGGCCATTTTGCAACCACCTTCCGACCGCCGTCCATCCATAATATTCCGGCGATTTATTTTTCGGTGAGTTATTTTTCTTCACACACGATGGCTTCTCCTCATAATGGGGGCCTTACAAATGTGGGTTATTTTTCTTCACACACGATGGCTTCTCCTCATAATGGGGGCCTTACAAATGTGTGTTTTTTAACACAAAAAATTACAAAGGGGTAAATCAGGCTCCATACTTAACAGATATGAGTACTCTACCTTTGACATGCAACCTCGTGCATACTCCCATTCTTTATCAATGATGTCTTCTTTGCGTGCTTTTGCTTCCATGCTACCCTTTCCAGCAAATGCCTTGCCTTTTCCATTGTCCACAAGTCCATCTACTTGGTCATAACCTTTGCATTGAGGATGCAAAAGCTATTGACAACTCGGGATAGATTCATATCCATGTTAAATAAGAAGGAAGAACCATTTACCCTACAAGATGGTTATGTTCTCTATGGCATTATACTATGCGTTACTAACTCACTACGTGAGAAAGTAATGTATGAAACTCATGCTCCTCCTTATGCGGGGCATAGAGGGATTCGGTCTACTTTAAAAGGGATAGAAACATATTTCTATTGGCCTGCCATGAAAGCAAGCATACAAGAGTATGTTTCAAAATGTGTGGTATGCCAAAAGACGAAGTTTGATAGAGGGAAGCAACCTGAATTGCTTCAACCTTTTCCAATCCCTAATTCACCATGGGAGAGCATATCCATGGATTTTATCTTTGGATTGCTCAAGTCTATCCATGGGAATACAAGAATATGGGACTATATAGTAGACAGGTTTAGCAAACAAGCACATTTCATACCTGTCAAAAAGACTATCAAGGCCCATCAAATGGCAACCCTCTTTATATCACAAATCTTCAAATACCATGACTTGTCAATATCTATAGTGTCGGATAGAGATTTTAGAATGACCAGTAATGTTTAGAAGGGTCTCTTTGAGAATTTAGGTACAAGGCTAAACTTCTCTTCAGCCTATCATCCCCAAACGGATGGTCAAAGTGAAATAGCCTAACAATTCTTGATCTACTAAAAGCTTATGTCACAGAAGTAGATCAAAAGTCCCAATGGGAGAAGGACTTACCCTTATTGGATTATGCTTACAATAACACTGTACATACTTCCATGGGAAAATCACCTGTCAAGGTGATAGAGGGAAGATCAAAAAGTCTCCTGCTACTCAATGTACATGGAAAAATCTTGGATGCAGATGAATATAGCCAAGACCTGCAAGAATCTTTCCAAAAGATTAAGGATGCTATATCCATCTCTCAGCAAAGGCAAAAGGCTGCTATTGATAAGCACAGAAAAGCTGTAGCCTTTCAACAAAATGATTGGGTCTTGCTTAAGTTTCCCAAGGCTCGATTAAGACACACAACGGGCAAGAATCCTACAGGACACCAAAAGTACTATGCTGAGTTAGCAAAAAGGTATTATGGTCCCTTTCAGATTCTTAGGCAATTCACTCAGATGACCTATCAACTTAAGTTGCTCAACCATTGGCTCATACACAATGCTTTTCATGTGAGCCTACTAAAGCCTTACAAAGGAGAGTCACCTCAAGAAGCAATCATTGAAGACCCACCGGAGATCAAGGACCAAGAAGAGGTGCTGTAACCCGAGTCCATTCTCCAACATGAAGACAAGGTATTACGAGGTGATAAGACTATTCGACGATATCTTATCAAGTTTAAAAATTATCCTTTTGAAGATGCTAGAGGGATGCAAGGCATACAATTAAAGGATAACCTAAACCTTGTCAATGCTTACAATGATTCCCTAGAGTAAGCAAATGTAATTTTTTTTGAAATAGACAATTTTTTTTTCTTATAAGACTCTCTTTTTCTTTATTGTGCACAAATGTTAATAAGTATGCATGCTTAGATCATGTTTGTGGAGACGACGTCTCTCAAACACCAAGTAGAGTTTGTCACTCTACTATGGCACATTGATACGGCCTAATGTGTAGACATACTTGCGGCAACTAAGCCTCTCAAGCACCAAATGGACTAGTCCTCCATTCTAGAATGGTGTTGTAGGGTAAAATAGGGATCCTCTACCGCTTGCAAATGGACTCATGAGTAGGCTTTATCTTCTCTACCTCATAGTCCAGGACGACTATGATTTCAAGAGAGAGGTAATGTCATAAAAACTAATATCTAATTTTTGCAAATGATTTTCTCATGTTAAACTGATCATTTAATATGGGAAAGTACCAGAGGAGTAAAAGATAGAATATTGGTAAGGTTGCCAGACCGGTCTCTGCAGGGATCCAAAGGACGAAAAATAGGGATCCAAAGGGGGACAGTCTGCAAAAGAGCAATGTGCTTCAATGAGGCTTAAAAGACCTACGGTTTAGCTTCATTAAGACTTCCATAGGCTAAGGTTTCTAAATAATGTCCAAAGGCCGAAGTAGGGGAAAATTGGATGGTCATGGGAAGACTAAAAAGTCTTCCCACATCCCTAGGAAGGAGGGGGCAATCCCTAATAGTATGGGATGAGAGAGAAAGACACACACACACAGACACTCCAAGGCTCCCCCTTTACAGAAAGGAAATACTTGACACATGTCAGGCTCATAGGCCAGTTGCCCCCAATTAAAAAATGCTTGATAAAGGACCAATAGAAATTAAGCTCCCTAGAAGACTATTCGACGGTCTACCAAGGGGTCCAATGAGCATCCAACAGCCCAATGGCTTGCCTGATTCCTATTGGCCAGAAGATTAAGAGGTCCAATGAGAGTTTGATTGAATTATTTACCTAAAGCTCTCACAGAAGGGGAAAGGGGGACACATGTCACAAGGCTATCAATTATGCTTCTAATTTGTGACTGGCTAAGCTTTGCAGGAGCCAATAGGATGCCGGCATGAGCAAAAAGCAAGAGGGGTCAACCGAGAGAGAGAGAGAGAGAGAGAGAGAGAGAGAGAGAGAGAGAGAGAGAGAGAGAGAGAGTTTGCATTTTAATCTATCTTTTATTCTACACACACACACACACACACACACACACACACATACACAACTCATGTGTGCAAGAAGAACTCCATCTCCTTCTCCAAACATTGAGAAGTAGAGAGGCCTACACCAACAACTCTTGGCTATGGAATGCAAATCCAACCAAGAGCCAAGTTTCAATGGCATGATCATCTCCTCTACCATACTAATTACTAAGCTAAGCTATGCTATTAGAGTGATTATGTGAGGAGAATACTTATTTCTCATAAGATACACCGTCTTTCTCTCAATCTATCCTCGTTCCCTGCTAGCTCTCACCATTTTTGAAGGTGTGTGAGGTCTTGGGATTGAGGCTTGGGACAGTAGGTGTGTTTTCACGCATAATTTGGTGCATGAAGCTTCCATCTTCATTGCATTAATGAGTTTTATCAAGGAACACAAGCTATAATACAAAGCCTTTATGGAGGGGGGACCGGCTCCATGTAAATCCGGTCCTCAATTGTTCTATTTCTCTCTCTTTTCAAGTATTGTCAAAGCCAAATTAGCTTGGTGTAAATTGCTATGTTGCTTTCTCAAATTAAGTACTCTTTCTATGCTCATTAGGAACTTGTTCTTAATGAAATGCTCACTATGTTATCAATTTCCGCTACACACAAGTTACTAGTGCATTAACTGTTACACACCAACTCTCTTTGGCCTATGCATCAATCAATTGGAAAAAATGGTACTTGACTTTATGCAAGAACAAGGCATTGAAGAGGTCACTATTTGCAATGTGGTAATTATGCTTTTGTTGTATAGGGATGATGTATTATTTCTAGCACACACTTTAGAAGGTGCACAAAAGCTTATGGTTGTCATTGAGAACTTTTTCTTGCATAGTGATCTGATTGTGAATGAATGCAAAACAAAGGTTATGCTTGTGAAAACCAATCATAAAAAGAAGCCATGCATTGTGTACAACAATGAGACACTTGAAGTTGTTGAGAGCTTTAAGTACCTTGGCCTTGAGGTTCCGTCCAAACAAAAATGGCATGAATGTGCTATGCGTCATTTGGAAGCAGGAAAAAGAGCATATTATGCATTTGGGAACATGTGTAATGCGGGAAACATCAAGTGTTGGTTCCTCAAGAAGTACCTTTTTGATGCTTGGTGACACAGGTTCTTCTTTATGGAGTCAAAGTGTGGGACGGGAGCATCTCAAAGTCTACTTGGAAAGAGTTTGAGATTGTCCAAAAGCGTTTTCATACAAACTTTCTCCAAGTAAAGACACAAACACCATATATGCTCCTACTTCTTGAGTTGGGATCCCCCCTCATGTTGACTTTCTAGAATTGCATGGGAAGCAAGCAAAAAAGGTCAAAAGATGCATAAAAGCAAGAGCTTGAGCATGAGATGGATGCAAGACATAAAGAAGTCGTTTGGGAGGAGATGGGTTGCATTACACTTGCTACATGATGCTTCAATTGAATCCCAAGTGAATGAAGCTTTTCTACAAAGCCAATGTATTACGACTTGGGAAAAATCCTGTGGGTCACGCTTCATACATTACACCACCCATATTGCCCCCAACTACAAAACCACGTTCTTCATTGAAAGAGAAAACCCTACTCACACTTACATGCTTGAGCCTATCCCCTTGTTGGCAATACGCACTATCGCAGCCATTTGGCTTAGCTCCCATTCCCTTCGATGCAAGACAGGGCCTTGGGGCAATGGAGAAGAGTCAAATCAATTGTACACATTATGCTCACTGCAAGTTTGAGAGTCTGATTACCACACACTACTAGAGTGCTCAGCTTTTGGTCACATCTGAACTTGCTTCTCTCACATTTTCAGCCATGACTTAGAACTACACACTTTCCTCTCCCAGCCACAGTGTGGGCTCTCCATTATGACTCTCATCACCACAATTTTGGAGCATCGAGAGTCACTCATCATCCATCCACATACTACATCGCATGTAACTTTGGTCCCATGGGTCATATTTGACCTCCGAGGATGATAATAGAATCTATTTATCTATCTCTCTCTCTCATGTGCACTCGACAGCCTCATGAGTCAAAACCTACACACTTTCCTCTCCCAGCCACAGTGTGGGCTCTCCATTATGACTCTCATCACCACAATTTTGGAGCATCGAGAGTCACTCATCAGCCATACACACACTACATCATACGTAACTTTGGTCCCATAGGTCATATTTGACCTTCGAGGATGATAATAAAATCTCTCTTAAGAACAAGTTAGCAGGATTGAGGCACAGATCTCACATCTGACGTGCAACAACTTTTTTTTACTTCAAAGGTTAAAGATTGGAGAGAAAGGATGGTTGATGTCAATGATGTGGCACCATGCATTCAAGTGATTTTTTCTTCCAAGGTGAATGAAAAGAAAAAAAAAATTACTTCAAAGGTTAAAGACCAGAGAGAAAGGATGGTTGATGATGTCAATGATGTGGCATCATGCATTCGAGTGATTTTTCCTTCTAAGGTGAAAGTGAGCTTCAGTGTGCAAGTGTGCAGAGGTACAAAAGTTAGTTTTTTGTTTTAAATTTCAAAAGCTTCAAAACTCTAAAATCTTTAGAGATTTCAATACATGAAATGTGGAGCCTCTCTCTCTTCGTCTCTCTCTCTCTCTCACTCACACACACACACACACACACACACACACACACACACAAATATGGTGCAACCATGTAGGCAATGCAAGGCACACGCCTGATAGTTCTCTCTCTCTCTCTCTATCTCTCTCTCTCTCTCACACACACACACACACACACACACACACACACACAAATATGGTGCAACCATGTAGGTGATGCAAGGCGCATGCCTAACAATTCTCTCTCTCTCTCTCTCTCTCTCTCTCTCTCTCTCTCTCTCTCTCTCTCTCTCATGTGCACTTGTCAGCCTCATGAGTCGAAACTTGTGCGATTGGCCGGGTGCATTCAAATTTTTTCCCTTCCTAAGCACAAGTTTGCAGGATTGAGGCATAGATCTCACATCTGACGTGCAACAACTTTTTTTTAAATTCAGAGGTTGAACATTGGAGAGAAAGGATGGTTGATGTCAATGATGTGGCACTATGCATTCAAGTGATTTTTTCTTCCAAGGTGAATGAAAGTCATCTTTTTTTTTTTTTACTTCAATGGTTAAAGATTGGAGAGAAAGGATGGTTGATGTCAATGATGTGGTAGCAAGCATTCAAGTGATTTTTCCTTCTAAGGTGAAAGTGAGCTTCAGTGTCAATGCTATATATAATGGAGTTTAAATTTTTTGAGCAAGGAGAAGGCATCCACGTGTCACATTCCACTGCATTTCAAAGGAAACCCTAAGAAATGCAAAAATGAAAGGTAGAAAATGAGAAGACTTTTGATTCCTAGAAATGTAAAATAGAAAACTTAGTACTTTGTCTAGATTTATAATATTTTTAATTCTTGGGAAGGCCATGGAATTTCACTTCAGCTAGCCATTGACTAATTTTGGTTTTTAAAGCCACTTGAAGGGTGGGTTTACTTTGCATTTTGAGGCCATAAAGAACTTCCCTCCATGTGTCATCTAAGGCTATGGTCATGCAAAGCTTTGTTGCCCGTTACATTAGTCGGATATTTTTGATAGCATATAGCTTTTCACCGGCTTAATATGCCTAACAGAGCATAATTTTCAAACTATTCCAGTTTCTTGTTGACGATCAGTTCTTTTTCTCTCTCTCTATTGTTTGCATCTCACTCTCCCTCATTACTCGCTACTACCCATGACATTTTGAAATGTCGTGTCTGCCTTAGTTAAAACTGTCAAGGCTTATAGACAACTAAGCTTTGCCTGGCCTTGCCCTAATGAACCTTCCTTTGTAGGTTTGCACAGATCTTCCATGCCGTAAATGATCTCTCTCTAGCCTTAGTGCTCAAAGCTCAATAGCTACACGCATATATCCATGTTTGTGTGTGTGTGTGTGTGTGTGTGTGTGTGTGTGAGAGAGAGAGAGAGAGAGAGAGAGAGAGAGAGAGAGAGAGAGAGCCCATTGCCTTTATATATGTGTGTGTGTGTATGAGAGATAGAGTTGACGTGCAATTCGTTGAGGTGTTGGAGCGTTACAAGAAGGCCTTCCATATTTGCATTGCAATAATGAAGTGCAACAAGCTCAATGGTACAACAATACGAGTCCAATGATTTTTTGTGGATGTCCTGCACGCATTGTGTGTGTGTGTGTGTGTGTGTGTGTGTATGTGTGTGTGTGTGTGTGTGTGTGTGTGTGTGTGTGTGTGTGAGAGAGAGAGAGAGAGAGAGAGAGAGAGAGAATGCTACGTTATTGATTGCAAGATTTTGTGTGTGCTAAGAAATAGAGAATAGTCCATGTGATCCTGTGTGTGTGTGTGTGTGTGTGTGTGTGTGTGTGTGTGTGAGAGAGAGAGAGAGAGAGAGAGAGAGAGAGAGAGGGCTCTCACACGAGCACGCGAGAGAGAGAGAGAGAGAGAGAGAGAGAGAGAGAGAGAGAGAGAGAGAGAGAGAGAGAGCATTGGTCTTACAATCAGCAATCAACAAAGCGACGATCAACATAATCCACATTCGAGAATCATGAATCAACATCGACATCTATAAAATTGAGAATTGATGTAATTGGAAAATTTTGATCCAACGAATCCAAGGCAGAAGGCATACGTGCAAGCCCAAGACAAGAGCAGATCTCAACAGACAGCAAAGGCAGATGACAGGAGGCAACTTTGGCAAATCTTGGCTATTTTTTAAGGTCTTTATGCTAGATTTCTTGCTCTTGCCTTGGGTTGACTCAGAATTCAAAGGTGAATCTCAAAAGTCACAGGTGGCCGGATTGCACTAAGCCTAGGTTTTTGCAAGTGCTTCAAGGAAAATTAGAATTTTCAAGGTAAATCTCAAAAAATGGTAAGGGGGGTTGCACTAAATGGAGGTGAGGCACAATAATTTCTCCCAAAAACTCAAAAGACTTACATATGAGAAATTTTAGGGGCAACTTTATCATATTTGAAGACTATTACACTTAATTTCTCTTCTTTGTAGGTTTTCTCACCTTCAAATCTAAAATTTAGAGATAAATTTCAAAATTTGTAACTTTAATTTAGGTTCTTTGAACTTTGGAGATATTCTCACCTTGAATTTAATATTTAAATTTGTGATGTTAAGTTGTTAGTCTTTTTGTATCCATGGTATTTTTGGAGCATGGGGATGTGTGTATATTTTATGTTTCTAACCTGTTACAACTTACTCTGACAAGTGATAAGTGAGTGCTGGTAAAAAAAAGTTTTTTAAAAAATTAGAGCTAAATCTTAAAATTTGTAAGTGGGATTATACCATACCTAGGTTTTTTCCTCCAATTGTTGTGGGTGTCCTAACCTTCAAATTATATCTTACGAGTGTGTGGCCCATCCTATGGATGGACATAGAGAGAGAGAAAGAGAGGCCCTTTGCTTTGTGCCCAATCCACTCTCTTTCTTGCTTTTTCTTGGTCTCCGACTGCCATCCCCTCCAAGCCCTTTCCTTATGTCACGTGGCAGGGGCCTCTTAGGTGTATTAGATTTAGTCAAAGAAATTTGTGGGTGGGATTACACTAGACCTAGGTTTTTCTCGAGCACTTGTGTACACAATAGTTTTTTGCTATTATTCAATAGTCCATTATCTATACTCTATATGATGGAGCTTGAAAAACTAGAGGAAGGACAAGGTCTCCACATGTCGCCTTCTGGTTGATTTGCACGGCATGTTGGCTTAGCACCAAAATTGAGTTGTTGAGTCCCTGTTGGTTGTCCTCCTTGCTATAGATGCATTAAAGAGCCTTCAAAAATTACATTAAGTACTCCAAATTCAATGCAAATCTATTATTTCCCAATGCCTTTAAATAGTCAAAATTGTACACCTGACATCGTGTTAACCTCTATGTGTGTGTGTGTGTGTGTGTGAGAGAGAGAGAGAGAGAGAGAGAGAGAGAGAGAGAGAGATTGTGCAAATCCACCATTTTCAACAACGTGCAAACTATAGTACCCAAAATTGTACACCTGACAACTTGTGTGTGTGTGTGTGTATGCAAGTTACATGTGTGCATTGTGTGTGTGTGTGTGTGTGTGTCACCATCATCATGTGTGTCAGAGAGATAAACACACACACACACACATAGAGAGAGAGAGCACTCTGCCACTAGCAACTAGACAAAGAAAGAGAAAGAATGAGGCGGGTCACCAGGACCAGAACCAAGACCTTGACTAGGGTAGCTATTGGTGATCACGTATAGGTACGATAGGACAAGCCATGGTGTTGCAACATTTGGCAGTAGTAACTTTGTTGTGAAGCAGAGTTGAACAGGGGAGAGGCACTACTTTCTAGTGGGAAGCACTCGATAGTAGCAAATGGGTGCTCAAAGCAATGGGTGTACATGGGTTTGCTCAAGCCAGTGAGTGTTTGGGCTAACAACAAGAGGGAAAAAGAGCTGATGGCTTATGTGGGAGCACCTCTAGCCATGACTCAACATATTGTGTGTGTGTGTGTGTGTGTGTGTGTGTGTGTGTGTGTGTGTGTGTGTGTGTGTGTGTGTGTGTGTGTGTGTGTGTGAGAGAGAGAGAGAGAGAGAGAGATTGTGCAAATCCACCATTTTTCAACAATGTGCAAACTATAGTATCCAAAATTGTATGCATAACAACTTGTGTGTGTGTGTGTGTGTGTGTGTGTACGCAAGTTACACATGTGCATTGTGTGTGTGTGTGTGTGTCACCATCATCGTGTGTGTCAGAGAGATAAATACACACACACACACACACACATAGAGGGAAATATAGAAGGAGGGTGAAAATAAAGCATTTAGTAATACCACAATGTGTGTGTGTGTGTGTGTACCCGCCCTAACCCAGGCACCACACACAATGGGTCGGTAGTAGGCCCATTGTGTATGGGCCTACTACCTTATGAGAGAGATAAGACTCTCTCTTTTGAATAACAATCGAGGCCAATTGTGCCTAATGAGAGCTTGAGTGATGGTGTTACGGATCCGATTGCCATTAAATCCATTAAGGTAGTATTTTTTAATTAGTACAAAAATTTCTTCCCAGGCCATGGTTGGTGTAGATGAAGAGTAGCAGATTAAGTAAAGAAGGCCAATACAGGAGCAGATAGAGGCTTTGTAAGGCCTATTGCTATTTCTTTTGATGAATTCTATGTGAGGCAGTTTAAGAAGATCCTTTCTCCATATAAATCTAAGGTCATATCCACCTATAGATGGGGAGTGAAGGGATATTGGAAGGTTAAGAAATTGGCCTGATTTGCAGAAGCTCCCAAGAGTCGAATTATCAGGGATGGAAGTAGGCTCAATTCTTAGGCAGTGGGGGTATATTTGATCAATCTCCGAAGAGAACAATCTGTTGTTGATACTAAGCGGGTCATCCATATATCTAAAAGTGTGTTTGAATAGTGGAAGTTTTTTATGGTTAGTTTCCATGTTCTTAAGACACCATTTGTACTCAAAAAAGGCTAGGTAAATGTTACACATAAGTGGTGAGCAAGAGAAGCCCATAGGGATGCCAAGACACTGATTAAAGCAGCAACCACCTGCTATAATAGTACAGTTGTTCAACAAAAAAAATGTAGGAGCAAAGTTTTACTTCATTGAAGTGTAAAGGGTTTATGGAGTGAGATGCTTGAATTCATCTAGGTTTCTTGGCTAGAGATATAAAAAGATGCTTTCTTTTTTTAGCATTGGTAAATGCTAAGTTAATGACCTTGGCTAGTACTGTCTTAAGGCCAAGATCCCCACTAAGTGGGATGTTTTCGTAGCATTGTGTAATATCAACCTGTAAAGATGTGGAAAATATATTGAGGAAGGTTGAGTGTGACTTCTGTAGCATTTTTTGTAAGCCAGAAGAGATTGCATTGGATGTTTAGGAAATCCTTGCAGATTTTCTGTTTCTCTACACAGATGATTTCTAATTCTGTAAGAATAATATCAAGGCAAAGAGTAATATCTTTGGTGATATCTATGAAGATACAGTTAGAGGCATGAGATATCCATCTGGATTTATGTTTGTGGAATTTATATGTAGGAAATAGTACTAGTAACTTGGTGTTACTGATAGCGTAGCCAAGCTATCCTAAATGGTTAGAGATCTTGTTAGAGATATCTTGCGGTGTTTTGTTGGTATGTCAGAATTCTTTTCCTAATACTCAATCTCGAGTTTCTTTCCAAGCAAGGTGTTTGCACATAATAGTAGGATAGTTAGAGCTTTTGTCAAGCCCGACCACCAACCATTTATCTGAGATTAGTTGAAAGTCAAAAGCTAGCTCAGGTGTAAGCCAAGAACTATCAGAAGAAAGCCACTTTCTAGGAAGTAGAGAAATTTTATGAAGGAAGCATTCCTTTACTAATTCCTTTAAGTCCGGTAGGACTGTCATCTCCAGTCGAAGAGCACTGACAGGGTCAGTGAGGCAGCTAAGTAAAGCTGATAAGGCAAGGTGAGGGTTTTTTGGATAGTTGGGTATGTGATTGAGTCCTTTGGCTAGTAGCTTATGTATTGTGATATTATCGATAATGTTGAGGTCGTGAGTACAGACATGGTTCCCAAATTCTTCAAAATTCTTGCAGAATGAGGTAAATTGAATGCATGTACAGTAAGGGATTGTTTCTTGTCTAAGAAAGTCATTGTTTAAAACTAATCCTTTTATAGGATGATGATATTTCCATCCAATGAGAATATTATCAAGTAGTTTATGATTCCCAAAAAATAAGTCAAAACACTCACAAAAAAGACTTTTTGGTAAGATCCAATCAAGAAGTATGTTGTGAAACAGACAGTGTATGTAGATAGCACCATAATTCGAATCATCTTTGCTGAGAGCTTTTCTTCCACATGGGTTTGTAGAGACCTGCAATATATTTAGGGGTTAGATTTCAGGGAAGTTTCTAAATGCAGGGAATCTGCCTCTCCCTCTAGTAAAGCTACAAGACTTTCCTCAATTAGATGAGGAGCTAGGTGTAAAAAAGGAGGTGAAAGAGTTGGGAGAAGCTAAAGAGTTAGCTCTTTTTAGAGCAGGAGAATCATCATCTTCAATACAACGTTTAAGCAGATTAGTGATGTATTTGACTCCTTTGTAGTTAGCATAAGTGGTGAGGTATAGACCGGGCTCATCAACTTTAAGTTCTTTAACAATATCATGCATCAGTCCTCGGAAGATGTTAAAGGCAATTTGTGCAATCACAATTTGCTTGGTCTGTCCACCTAGCCATGAGCAGATGAGGGATAGATGAAAGTCTATTGGTTTCTCTGGGAACAACAGATCCAAATGGTTGAGAATATACCATATTGCATGGTCAAACCACATGATGCTTGATTCACAGGTAGCTTTGGGGTCAAGAAATCTGCAGGCACATTTTACATAGGGGCGGAAGATATTCTAGATAGACTCTGTGTAGAAATCTGGGTTACTTTTCACAAATTCCATGCTACCCTTAGTACGTATGTACAATCCAGCATTTGAGGGGCATTTGGAGTGGTCGATAAGATGAAGGTTAAAGGGGGCTTTAATCAGTTCTCCCTTGTCCAAGAATTGCCCACCTTTAAGAATTTTAAGGTTACAGTCTTCCATTGTTGAGGCGGGGAGGTTGGCCAAGTATACCCAGGTTTCACTAAGAATAGGAGCTAGGAAGGCTTTGTTTGGTAGAACCCACAGTTGATGGTCAGCTCCAAGAGATTCAATTTCTATTCGTCTTATTGGTAAGACAGGAAAAGACTTTTGAAATTTTAGGTACCATGTCAAGGAGATTAACATCATTGAGAGAGCAAAGATTATTTTGAAACTCTTTTACTGCTTCTAGAGCTGCACTATCTCGATAGAAGATGCCACTAGTTGGAGGGATGGAGGGGTTATTTGGGGTGCAGACAAACGAAGGGTTAAGTCCACAGAGTTTTCTAAGGAAATTTGACAGCTCAGCTCCAGATGAGGAGAACAGGGAAAGCTCTTGCTGATATTGTGAAGCAAGGATAGGAAGTTGGGCAATGTATTGGGAAAGCAGATTAACACCTTCTAGGGGGTCTTTGTCCAATGACGCCAAAATTTTTACCCAGTCATTAAATGATAACATATGCAAGACATAAAGTTTTTTTCCCGAAACAAGAGCTAAATCATAAATAAAATGTGAAGCATCCAAACTGCTAATACATCTGAGGACCAAAGAGGAGGCCACAAAGAGGGGCTCCGCGGTAAGTTCCAATCCTTGAGATAAAGCAAGAGTCTACAAAAATAGTGAGGTCAGGTTTATTTTTCTTGCCATATTATGTGATACATAATTTGGCTTTCCTAGCAAGGAAAGGTCTAGTTCTAGAAGCTAGGGCATCCTTTGGTGTATGGTCTTTAAGGTAGAGCTTAATCTGATCAAGAATCTTTGCATGATTCTCACGGTTGTGATTAGTACTCATGCGAGCTATCATTCTATAACGTGAGCAGTCCTGAAATAGAGGTGATATAAAAATTAGCAAAGTGTCTAAAAAGTAAAGTCTTTTTGGTCCTGCAACCCTTCAACCGGCAGAGTCTAAGACTATGGTAGTCGTGAGCAGGGAACCAAAAGAGAGTCTAAAAGGGGCCACCTAACACCAGTCTACCAATGAAGGATTTAACGGATGTGGGTCCAATTTAGAGCTCTATTCCTATGATAATTTCCTAGGCCAGCATCCCGGTTTCCCCGAAGAGGAGAGACCTTATGTATAGGATGTGTGTGTAGCTGTTTAAATCTTAACTAATAAGACATAATTGAATTTTTACATTCAAAAGACATCTGGCCAAGGAACAATGAACTGATATGTACAAAAATAACTTAGTATCAGAATTATTTAGGTACAATGATTGTAAGAAAGAGGTCCTCTTTCAGTAGGGTTGGTATTAAAAAAAACTTCCCCGTTCCTCAGTGGGTATTTCATCACAGTAATGTTTCTTGCCAAAGAAAAGAAAAACCTCCAAGATAAGATAGATTCCTTACCTGCATCCATCCAAACAAGACAACAATTCTGTTAGCCTTGGATGTGTTTTACAGGTATCAATGGACTATATCAGTTGTTAGCCATGTCCATCTTATAGGTTTTTATTACTTTAGACAAGCAAGTTTATTCATTAGTTTTGGTATGTTTAACAGTCTTTTATATCACTTTATAGTCTATGGTGAATTCCATCAGTAGTAAAACTACGAGCCATAGCTTAGTAGCTATGTATAAAAGCAACATCCGACTTCTTTTTGTCATCCAAAAAGTCACAGATGAGGGTGGTGACAACCTTTATGTTTAAAACCAATAAGACAACCATGTAACTGGTCAAGAGAGTAGTAAGACCCCCCCTTTTTTTTAAACCAAACCTCGGCAAAAGTTTGGGAGCTATACCCAAGCCAAAATAAAACCGGCCATATACTTACCTTTATTTCCATCCGTCATTATCAGTTTTCAAGAACAGTAATGTCCGGCCTTACCAACCATAGCTTTTTTGCAAAGCCAAAAAAAACCTGTGAGTTGTTGTATACTTACCTTCACATAATGCCAGGCTATCACGGACTGTTAATGTCCGGCTTGATATGAGCTCCCCATTTTGTGATAAGCCTCAGTGATAATCAGTTTAATCACAAAAAAAACCAACCATTTTCGAATGCTGCCAGTCAATTAGATGCCTCTACCTCCTTAGAGAGAGAAAAAACAACCAGTTATAACAGCGAAAAAAACCAGTCATAAAGAAGTTTTTATTTCCGCCAGCGTCAGAGTCAAGTGGCCCATTGGTCATAACCCTTATGTTGCAACCATTTATACAATCGGGACATCGTATCAGTCCCCATTTTTTCATACACATCCAACTGTAGCATGTGTTAGGAACGGCCATCAAGCCAACCATCATTTTCACAACCATATACATACACATACTGCCATATATGCTCAAGAAGCTTTATGCGGAGATGAAGCCCTTTACAATTTTCTCAGGCTACCCTTATTGCAAAACAACTACCGACCTACGTTTTATTATGCATAAGAGACCCAAGGTCCTGCCATGATGTCAAGGCTTTAATACAATAACCAGTCAGGCTCATAAACCTGCAACGAATTACAATAATCGACAAATCCTTCAATTATACTACATAGGCGACCTATTCAGTCCTAAGGTCAGGAGATGCTTTAATACAAGGCGGGGGTACAATATCCGTAGGTTTACCATATCAAGCTTTGTAAAAGATTATCAACAGAAAAATAGCATTTGTACACAGTTCTGCAAGAAAAGAGCCCGATGCTTTCTATGCACAAGTAGTCCAAGGTTCAAAAAAACCTCACAGTATAGTAGTTGAATTAATGCAGCGGCTACTTTCTGAGCCGAATATATTCAGGAAAAAGAATCCATTGCTCAAGTGCTTTAGGCAAAGCAAGAAGTACATAGTGCTATGCAAGGTATTGCATCTTTACTTGAACAAAAATCCTAAGCTTAGTAAGGTACCTGTGTGACTTGAGCTGCGAACTCCATGTTGGCAAGATCAGACAGTAGCGAAAAAAATAGAAAGAAATACCTACTCTAGAGCTAAGTGAGGGGCAAGGTGCGCCCTCACCTTATTTATAGAGGTTTGAGCTTCATTTCCTGAGCGTGATCGACGAGAGAGGCAAGCCGCCCTCCTGTTAAGCGTCTTCAAGTGATGCACAGAAACGTTGCAAGGGGAGATCTCAGCTCAAGATGTGCAGGCCGCCTCATGAGAGCCCAATGTGTTTATTTTTAGGAGAGTTTTTTTAAGCAAGGGCCTAGTCCCACCGGCCATGAGTAGCAAGTTATGATTTAGTGTCCCATGAGTGCTTCAGAAGGGGGGGGGGGATATAGAAGGCGCGTGAAAATAAAGCATTTAGTAATACCACAATGTGTGTGTGTGTGTGTGTGTGTGTGTGTGTGTGTGTGTGTGTGTGTGTGAGAGAGAGAGAGAGAGAGAGAGAGAGAGAGAGAGACTTCCCTTGGTAACCCGGTAGCCCTTCAAAAGTGACCCCGAAGCGGAGCACCAACCAAAACCTATCTTGATTCAATCAATAGAGGGTCATGAAAAGCATGTCTATTGGGAAGTCATGGTTTTGATAGCATGGCGCAACAAATCAAGCTGGTAGAAATATGGTACATTGTTGTTGGTTGATTAGCAAGGAGATATGGGCAGATTGAATTTATTAGAATTCGTGTGAAGTATGAGTCGCTCGCAACTGTTTAACTAAAAATATTTCATGCGCTCATTACGCACGCGAGAGAGAGAGAGAGAGAGAGAGAGAGAGAGAGAGAGAGAGAGAGAGAGAGAGAGAGAGAGAGAGCGAGCTACCCAACAAGTCCTCAACTCAAAAGAATTGAGAAAGGGGGAAAAGGTGGAAAAGAGATAGCATAGATCTACTCGATGAATCTCGATCTCAAGATCTAATATGAGAGAGAGAAAGAAACAGAAGGCATAGCTACACATTGTTATCTTTGCTAGAGTGATTCCAAGGACTATAGTTCCATCGTGAGGGGGTCACTTAATAGATAGGTGGCTATCACGTGAGTGCAATAGAAGGGGATGATGGAGACTTACCTTTCATTTCACATCGTGACATGTCTTTACTTTTGTTGAATTCTATTGTTTTAGAATGCTAAAGTGAAACTTCACCTTGCATAAATTTTAGTAAATTTTACACACACACACACACATGTTTTTTTTGCATTCTATTGTTTTAGAATGCTAAAATGAAGCTTCACTTTGCATAATTCTAATAAATTCTATACACACACATATATATTAATTAGTTCTTTTTATTTCGCCTTTCATTTCACAACTTCACATGGCTTTACATTTCTTGCATTTTATAGCTTGATTCCTGTCAGTGTTAAAGTTCGAGAAAGTCTCTTTTATTAAGCAGCTGCTGATCAAGTTTCTTCCTCACAAAGAAGAAAATCAGAAATACTAGCAAAAATTTTGAGATTTGTAAAATTTTTGGACGATTTTCTCACATATTTCATCGGTTTTTCTTTCCTGTACCATGGTTTGTAGTTAGCTAGTCTGGATTTTCAATCAGCTCAAGACTAAGCTGAGGCAATCCTTTCTCAAACACTGATACCAGTTTAATCACTTTCTTATCACTTTTATCACTTTCTTATTGATTTTGAAAGTCGTCGTGACCCTTTCACTTGTTTCTCACATTTTCACATATAGAAGGGTACCCTAAAATGGAAGTGGAATTTTTTTTACAGATTGAATAGGAAAAGAGTGTATTTTATTCGTCAAAAAATCACAAATAAAGAGTTTTATAAATATTCAGTGAACGCACGTGATATACACAATTTATACATAGTGACCCCTCGAGAGTTCCATTCTTCTCACACGTGGGCAAGCAGACACACACACACACACACACACACACACACACACACACACACACACCTCTACCTATATATGACTTCATGTGTATGTGTGTGTGTGTGTGTGTGTGTGTGTGTGTGTGAGAGAGAGAGAGAGAGAGAGAGAGAGAGGGATCTCCAATTGCTATGATTTTCTTGGCCGTAGCAAGGTGCGGGTCACATACTAGTTTTGTTTTAAACTTCAAAAGGTTCAAAACTCTAAAAGCTTTAGAGCTTCCAATGCATGACACGTGGAGCCCCTCTCCTCTCTCTCTCTCTCTCTCTCTCTCTCTCTCACACACACACACACACACACACACACACACATGCGTGCACTCATGCACTCGCCAACCTCATGAGTCAAAAGCTTTGTGATTGGCCGGGTGCATTCAAATTGTTTCCCTTCCTAAGCACAAGTCAAGACAATTGAGGCAGAGATCTCACATCTGATGTGCTCATCAATCAAAAGCTGTGCAATTGGCCGGGTGCATTCAAGTCAGGAGGATTGAGGCACACATCTCACATTTGACGTGCAACAATTTTTGGCTTTCTAAAAGAAGCTTCATAGAAGTGTTGAGTTAGGTATACTTTCAATGTTTTTAGTGATGGTTGAGACTCACCTTAAATGTTATTTTGGTTTTAAAATATTAAATGGATATTTTTATTTCGCCTTTCATTTCACTTCCTCACATGGCTTGACTTCTCTTGCATTGTATTTTTTTACAATGGTAAAGTGAAGTTTCACCTTGCATAATTCTAGTAAGTTCTATACATACATACACACACACATATTCACACACACACACACACACACACACACACATATATATAAATGAGTATTTTTATTGTTTATGTATATTAATGAGCAAACCATGGTAAAGAGAATAAAAACAGGTGCAATGATGTCAAAACTTAGTTCCAAAATCCTACAAATTTTAAAAAATTTACTAGTATTTTGGTTTGCTTCTTTGCAAGGAGGACACTACTCGATCGCTTAATAAAAGAGACATTCCCAAATAATGCTTTACCCTATAAAATTTTAGTTAAACTCAACTTAATGAATTTATCACTTTCTTATTGTTGTAGAAAGCCATCGTGACCCTTTCACTTGTTTTTTTAATTTAAGGTTGAAGATTGAAAAGAAAGGATGGTTGATGTCAATGATGTGGCACCATGTATTCAAGTGATTTTTTTTTTAACTTCAAAGGTTAAAGATTGGAGAGAAAGGATGGTTGATGTGTCAATGATCTGGCAGCATGCATTCAAGTGATTTTCCCTTCTAAGGTGAAAGTGAGCTTTATTCGAGGGATGAACTAACGAGGGTGCAAGTCCTAAAATATTGGACGGGCTTTCCATCCCCAAGGCGGTGTCTAAGGTCTCTAATTAGGATTGAAATCAGTGACAAAAGCTTCACCTTGCGAGAGTAGACCGGGCACCGTGCCCGGCCTCCCGGCTCGCTAAAGTAAAAAAAAAAGTGAGCTTCAGTGAAGAGGTACAAAAGTCAGTTTTTTGTTTTAAACTTCAAAAGGTTCAAAACTTTAAAAGCTTTAGAGCTTCCAATGCATGACAAGTGGAGCACCTCTCCCTCCTCAAATTTTTAAAGATGTATTATATATAGTATATAGATAGCCCTATAGCCAAGTGTATAGTCCACCAAAAAATGTATGCACAAAATTGATGATCAGTCTATGTAGAAACCTAAATTGTCAAATTGTGCTACATAATCTATACTATATATAATACATCTTAAAAATTTCAAGAACAAAGAAGCCCTCCATGTGTCTCATTTTGCTGAAACTTGAAAGCTATGAACATTTTCTACTTTCAATAGTCGAAGTTAAACAAGTGAAAGGGTCACGGTGGCTTCCTAAAACAATAAAAAAGTGATAAAATCATTAGGTTGAGTTCAACTAGAAATTTAGTGTTTGGGAAAGGAATGCCTTAGCATAGCCTTGAGCCAATTTGAATTCGAGATTTAGCCGGTTGCAAACCATGGTAAGGGAAACAAAAACCAGTGAAATATGTGAGAAAATAGTTCAACAATTACGCAAATTTTAAATTTTTGCTAATATTCCCAGCTTGCTTCTTTGTGAGGAGAAAACTCGGCCAACAACCCCTTAATAAAAGGGACTTTTTCAAATATTGACTAGAATTGAGTTATAAAATGCAAGAAAAGTAAAGCCATGCGAAACTATGAAATGAAATGTGAAATAAAAAAGAAGCAAATCGGAAATACTATAAGAATGAAATTTGCAGATTTTCGAACTAAGCTCTCAAATATTTCATTCTATTTATCTTCTCTTTACCATGGTTTTCTCTTTATATATATATATATATATATATATATATATATGAAGCAACTCAAAATTTTCAAGGAAGGAGAGACTCTCCATGTGTCACATTCTGCTTCATTTCAAGGACAACCTTTTAAATACATTTAATTGAAAATGCAAAAGTGAAGGGTAAGTACTAAGATGGTAAAAAAATGAAAAGACTTTTTAGTGTTGGCAGTGGAAAGTAAAAAAGACCTTAGTAATCTATCTAAAACTATATAAATTTTGGGAGGTCATTTCACTCGAGCCCTCACTTTTTCAAGGCTCACCACTAACTACTTTTATTTTGTAAAATCATTTGAAGGGTGGCTTTCTTTTACATTTTGAAGGCCCTAAAGAATTTTTCTCCATGTGTTGCTAAATGGACCTCCCTTCAGAGGTTTGCATGGACCTTCTATGTCGTAAATGATCTTTGACCTCGATGCTCAAAGTTCAAAAGCTAGATGTATGTATTTGTATATGTGTGTTTGCGTATGCGTGTTCATGTGTGTGTGTGTGTATATGAGAGAGAGAGAGAGAGAGAGAGAGAGAGAGAGAGAGAGAGAGAGCGCACTAAGCTCTCCTTGGCTAGAGAGAGAGAGGGTGGGAAAGCTCTCACATCGTCCCTAGAGAGAGAAGAATAAGCATTGGTTTTATAATCAGCAATCGAAAAAGCAACAATAGAGAGAGAGAGAGAGAGAGAGAGAGAGAGAGAGAGAGAGAGAGAGCACCATTCAGTACAGCTTGTGAGTGAGTGAGTGTGTGTGTGTGTGTCTATGAGAGAGAGACAGAGAGAGAAAGAGAGAGTACTAAGCTCTCCTTGGCTAGAGAGAGAGGGTGGGAAAGCTCTCACATCGGCCCTGGAGAGAGAAGGAAGAGAGAATAAGCATTGGTTTTACAATCAGCAATCGAAAAAGCAACAATCGATGAAATCCACAATCAAGAATGAAAAATAAAAAATGGACATCAACATCTACGAAATTGAAAATTGACAAAATTGAGAGTTGATGCAATTTGGAAACTTCAATCCAACAAGTCCAAGGCAAAAGGTAGGAGTAGACCTCAACAAACGGCAACGGCAAAGGTGGATGACAGGAGGAAACTTCGATAATTCTCGGCTATTTTTGAAGGTTTTTACGCTAGATTTCTTTGAGCTTTGTCAGTGCTCTCGCCTTTGGGTTGACTTGGGATTTAAAGGTGAATTTCAACATTTGGAACTAGGATTGCACTAAATTTAGGTTGTCTCGAGCATTTGAAGGAAAATTAAATTTTTTGAGACAAATCTCAAAATTTTGTAAGGGGGTTACACCAAATCGAGTTGAGGCATAGTGCTTTCTCCTAAAAACTTCGAAAGCTTACATATGAGAAATTTTACGGGCAATTTGATTATATTTGAAGGCTTTTACACTCAATTTCTCTATACTTTGTAGGTTTCCTCACCTTCAAATCTATAATTTAGAGATAGATCGACGATTTTTAAACATTATACCATACCTTTTTTCAAAAATTTAGAGGCAAATTTACTATAATTTTTTTTGCACAAAACTTCTCTGTACTTTGTAGATTCTTTAAACCTTATTTTATGTTCTTGAACCTTTGTATTTTTTTAAAAAAATGCTCTTTAGAGCTTGATTTGAAATAACTCAAAAAGAATACACATATCCTTTGCAGAGCGTCTCCAACCAATACAACATATGTACACTCTGATTCAAAAAATACCCGAAGGTTTTGCAAGTACACTATGTTTTTATCAAGTTCTTCTCAGTAAGCCGCTTCCTCCTACTTGATAAAAGCCATTCACAATTAGAGATAAATATCAAAAAAATTAAATGGGATTATACTAAACCTAAGTTTTTCCTCGAATCTTTGTGGGTGTCCTAACATTCAAATTAAATCTTAGGGGTGTGTGGCCCTTCCTATGGCGAGAGAGAGAGAGAGAGAGAGAGAGAGAGAGAGACTTTTCTTGGCACCCAATCTACTCTCTTTCTTTTTTTGCCTTGTTCTCCCCCCCCCCCCCCAAGCTCTTTCCTTATGTCATGTGTTAGCATTAGATATAGTTGAGAAAATTTGTAGGTGGAATTATAGTAAACCTATGTTTTTCTTGAACACTAGGGTACACAATAGATTTTTGCTATTATTAAATATTCCATTATCTATACTCTTTATAATGGAGTTAAAAAAAATAGAGGAAGGAGAGGGTCTCCATGCGTTGTTGTTTGGTTGATTTGCGTGGCCTCTTGGATCAACGCCAAAATCGAGTTGTTGAGTCCATGTTGGGTCGTCCTCCTTACCATAGACACATTAAAGTGCCTTTGAAAATTGAGTGATATAGTTTAGATTCTATGCACTTCCATCATTTTTCAATGACCTTCAATAGTCAAAATTATACGCTTGACATGTTGTCAGCCTGTGTGTGTGTGTGTGTGTGTGTGTGTGAGAGAGAGAGAGAGAGAGAGAGAGAGAGAGAGAGAGAGAGAGAGAGAGAGAGACCACGTAGACTATGCAAATCATCTTTTTTTGACAAAGTGCCAACTATAGTAGTCAAAATTGTGTGTGTGTGTGTGTGTGTGTGTGTGTGTGTGTGTGAGAGAGAGAGAGAGAGAGAGAGAGAGAGAGAGAGAGAGAGAGAGAGCACTCTGCCACCACCAAGTAGACAGAGAAAGAGAAAGAGTGAGGTGAGTCATCGGGACCAAGATAAAGACCTTGATCCGAATAGCTACAGATGATCATGTAGATGCGAACATGGGACAAGCACTATCCATTGGTGGGGAGTGTTTGGTAGTAGAAGATGGGTGCTCAAGGCAATAGGTGTGCATGGGTTTGCTTGAGCCACTAAGAGTTTGGTATGGTAGCAAGAGAGTAAAGAGCTAATGGCTTAGGTGGGAGCAATTGTAGCCACAACTCAGAAAAACTGTGTGAGTGTGTGTGTGTGTGTGTGTGTGTGTGTGTGTGTGTGTGAGAGAGAGAGAGAGAGAGAGAGAGAGAGAGAGAGAGAGAGAGAGAGAGAGATGTAGGAGCCCATTCCATTGTCCAAACTTAGGGGACACATTCCTCGCCATGCTCTCTCTCACCTCCCAATTAGCAACGATGGCACTTCCTTGTACATTAGAGCAATGTGGGGGTTGACGTATTGAGAGAAATTTATCTGTAGGTTATGATGGTGATATAGTAATTGAAGCAAAAAGTTAAAATGGTGAATACAAAAAGACCTTAATTGGGGATGCAAGGATGTAGAGGAGCTTAGCGTTGGATGCATTTTGGCTTCTTCTATGGCTAGCAATGTTGTTTTAGCTTCTAGAAGCCATTGCTGCCGACTACTTTAGCTTCGCATATTTGGAGAAGCTATAGATGTTTTACATCTATCCCAAGGCATGTGTGTGTGTGCGTTCGTGAGAGAGAGAGAGAGAGAGAGAGACACACACACACACACACACACAGAATATAATTTAAAACAACACAGGAATAATCTAAAAAGAAAAATTGGTGTATGTGTGTGTGTGTGTGTGTAGAGAGAGAGAGAGAGAGAGAGAGAGAGAGAGAGAGAGAGGCAGGGAGGGAGGGAGAGGGATCCAGTAACCGTGCTTTTCTTGGCTGCAGCAACGCACGGGTCACATACTAGTATATATATAATGCAGCTTAAAAATTATAAGGAAAAGTAGAGTGAGGTAGCGAGTCGAGAGGAAAGGGGGTCTAGGGTTTCTGCGTTCTCGTGGGTGGGTGGCCCCTTTGGAGGCTGTTGCAAAGGAGGATGGAGACACTCTAGGCCTCGTCTTCAACGGTGCCGACTGCAATTGTGTGGCGTTGCCCTCGCAAGACTTGGCTAGCGACTCGGCGGTCTGCTCCTTTCCTCTCATGCTCCCCTCTATTTTTGGGGCATCAAGGCTTGGCGGCAGCCTAGTCCTGCTTTGGCGGGAGCAGAAGTTCGCCTGGCATATCTGGTGTGTGGAGCCCTTTGTTTTTGGGGTGGAGTTGGAGGACCTGATGGCGGCAAGAGTTGGTTTGGCGGTTCTTCCATGGTGGTGGTGGTTCGGTATGGTGATTTTGCTTGGAACTCTTTTTTTTGGGTGGCATATCTGTTCAGATCTGGATCGCTTTGGACTTTAGTTGGCGGCTTTACATGCAGGCTTAACCGAGGCAAGAAGTTGCTGGTGGCAGCAGTTAGGTCTTGGTGGAAACTCCGAAAGGTTCTGATGGTGATGGGGACTGTGGGCCCCGCCCGTTTGGCTTGCTCTGTTCCTCTTCGGTTTAGTGTGCGGTCTCATCTTGAGTGTGGTGGCTCCCCTATGATAGCCAATGTAACTTTGTGATTAGTTGACACTGTCTGTGGTGGATGTTGTGGGCTGGTATGGTTGTTATTATGAGTCTGGCTATGGTCTGCTCTCATGGCACGATATGTACATGGAGAGATTTTGTAATTTTTTTGTGATTTATAATATTCTTCTCACTCACCTATTGGTGAGTTTTGCTATTAAAAAAAATAAAAAATTATAAGGAAGGTGAGGCTCCACATGTCACTCATTGGTTCAATTGAAAAACCAATTTAAAAACATCTAATCTAAAGTGCAAAAGTGAAGGGATAAGTCTCTTGGAATGACCATTTGACAATCCTTTTGACAATGAAAAGTGAAAAAACTTTACTTTCTTTTTTTGACAAAAGAATTTTCACTCTACATAGGGTAAATGTATCATGTTAATTATGCCCCATAGAAAAAATATAAATTGAAGGGGAATTTTACTCCTCAATGCAAATTTGACTTTTGAATTTGAAGATATATTTGGAAATTTTTCTCCAAGGGGATTTTTTCAAGATCAATATTGATGTTATTTTAACAAATTGTATAATTTGGTATTTTAAAATTTTGAAAAATTATTTCTAAAAAGACACTCATATACTGTTTCTTAAAGTTCTTGAAAAATTGGCACCTCTACGTGCCGTGAGCAAATGTGCCACCCTAGCCCCTCTCCCACCGCGTTTTTTATTGTTGCGATGAGTGTGTGTGTGTGTGTGTGTGTATGTATGTACGAGAGCGAGCGAGAGAGAGAGAGAGAGAGAGAGAGAGAGAGAGAGAGAGAGAGGTTGAGTATGTTTTTATGAATAAAAGGGAGCTTGCTTCCTTATTGCAAAGTTAAGCCAACCGCATGCTAGCTCCAAATTTAGTTCAAGTTTATCATTCAAAGAGAGAGAGAGAGAGAGAGAGAGAGAGAGAGAGAGAGAGGGAGGAAAAATCAAAGTTGAGTATGTTTATATGAATAGAAGGGAGCTCGCTTGCTTATTGCAAAGTTAAGCCAACCGCATGCCAGCTCCTAATTTATCACTCAGAGAGAGAGAGAGAGAGAGAGAGAGAGAGAGAGAGAGTTTTTATTTAAATCCCTTCATTTAAGAACCATATACTGACACATGATACACTGTAATTGAATGACATAGGACAAAGGACAATTTTAGAGTTAAATTGAAATTACTTTGGTACATACGTTTCTGGTAGGAGACTGTTAGCAGCAAGCTAACCCGGATACCATTTTTTGGAGCTCTCATTGTAAAAAACATCTATTATTTTGATGAATCCGGAATATTGTAACTCCTTTTTTTCGGATAAACCTTGTAATTGATGAGACGGGGCTTCCAAATTGTATCAACATGTCTTTACCTATCTCATTAGGGAAAATTTGGACTCACAAAGGGGCCTTATACGGAGTTTGACTTCCTCTCTCATGTACAAAATGGACGTGCGGTAAAATTTTTGCAAATCAACTCTAAACATGCCAAAGATTTGACAGTTAGAATCTACTCTTCAAGTTCTTTCTATTGATATACACCACGCCATGAGATTCTTCATATTTTAAAAGATTCTATTTTGTATTCTCTAGATTCTAGACGGAGTTGTCACATCACAAGAGAACACATCTCTTGTGATGTGAAAACTCTGTTTAGAATCTAGAGAATCAAAAATAAAATCTTTCAAAATATGAGGAATCTCGTGGCGGGCTATATATTAATAGAAAGAGCTTGACGAGTAGATTCTAACTGCCAAATCTCCGCCAAGTTTAGAGTTGATTTGCAAAAAATTTACTGCACGCCCATTTTGGACATGAGAGAGGAAATCAAACTTCTTATAAGGCCCCTTTGTGAGTCCAAATTTTCCCTCATGTTTAGTTAGAGCTCCTAGATTATTAGTTTTGACCACCAAAAACTTTGGCTAAGGTAAAAAGGCCAATTTTTGTAAGTTATTTTCAAGTTTTGGATAATAAAATACACATCATGAGCTAACGGTGCTCACTTCTCTCCTTCTCACGCTTCCTACTCCCTCCCCGGTTGTCACATTGCAGTCGCGTCTGTTGCGTTGCAATCGCAGGTACGAGCTCTACGCATTGACATATGCATTTTACAGTATTTTGTAGCTTTTGGCGTCACCGATCTCATCATAAGTAGGAATTTACACTTCAAAATAAAAAACTGAGTATAGGCGGGGTATTGGGACATCATTGCTAAGCATTTAGATGCATTCTGGGTTGAAAATGACTAGGTCAAAAATCCAATGCTATTAATAATTGCAATTTTTACACTTGACCTAAAGTGGGATTTGAAACCATAAGCATGTGTGCTAAGTCTTATAAACATGTCCTAGAAGTTTCATTAAGTTTGGATGTAATTTGATGCTGTAACGGATATGATTCGTTTGCCGATGAGCGATTGGCTTTTGGTGATTTCAGTCACTTGAGTGTAGCTTGAGTTAGCTGCGAGTTGTTTGTTGTTTTCCAAGAGATTGAAAACCTCTTGTAGCCTCTATGCACTAGTCGAGTCAGCTTCGTCCCATGGATTGACAATTATATTCGTGGTTCTCGCTATGTCTGCAATAAGATAGGAGTGAGGTTAGACACCCTTCTCACATTTGGCGCCACTGCCGGGGATAAAAGAGACCTAAACTAGGGAAAAACATGAGCATCTTGTGAAGTTATTCTTTAACTTCCTCTAAGATCTCCTAGTGTAAAAAATTTCTTTTAGAAACCGCATAGCTTAAGATTGTCGACTTTTGCTGTGTAGAGGTAGCTTGAAAGTAATTGTACTTGCTGAGTGCCTTTATGATTAAAGGATTGTAGGATTGTAGAATTAGAGTAGGGTTTTGAGAATGATTGGTAGATGAGACATTGCAGTAGAATCTGAAGGAGTACGAGCGGAAGTTCGACGCGAGAGAGAGTGCGAGAAGAAGAGCACGACGATATGGTGAACTCGCTCTACTGTAATGTGTAGAGCATAGTGAGTTCTTATTAGGTTTTTACAAAAGAATATGTGTACATACCTGGCGGCCCGCCCACTTACCTGGGCGACCACATTGGGCTTTATACCCCAACAACCTCCCACTTAAAGTCCAATGTGGTACTTTAAGTGTGAGATAAGCTACTATACAAGCTAATATACAAGAGATGTAGAGAAGTGATGTACTACCCTACACCTAACTGCTTGCGAAAATGCGCAAAGCTCTCTGAGGGAAGTCCTTTTGTAAGTAGATCAGCAGGATTTTCTGTGGTGTGAACTTTGACAAGCTGAAGTTGCTTATCCTCGAGCATTTCCCAGATGAAATGATACTTCACATCCACATGCTTTGTCTTTGAGTGATAAACTGGATTGCGAGCCAATTGTATAGCACTTTGACTATCACAATATAACACAGGCATCTCTTCTTTGATTCCCAAGTCTGTTACTAGTCGATTAAGCCAAATTGATTCTTTGCATGCCTCTGATGCTGCAACATATTCAGCCTCTGTAGTAGACTGAGTAACACAATCTTGTAATCTAGAACGCCATGATACTGCTCCACCAGCCAATGTAAAGACATACCCTGACGTAGACCTTCGGTTGTCTAAGTCACCTGCATAATCTGAGTCTGTAAAACTCTTTGTAGCTTTCAGGTATCTCAATATTCCTTTCACTGCCTCCCAATGTTTCTTGCCTGGGTTTGACATGTATCGACTTACTACCCCCACTGCAAATGCAATGTCTGGGCGAGTAGCAATCATTGCATACATCAAACTACCCACTGCAGACGCATATGGAATCTTATCCATTTCAGCCCGTTCTTCCTCAGACACAGGACAATCTTGTTTGGTAAGTTTCACATATGGTGGCAATGGAACACTCAGTGCCTTTCCCTTCTCCATATTGAAACGTTGCAAAACCTTGTCAATATACTCTGTTTGAGATAACCAAATCAACTTCTTTGATCTGTCTCTCTCAATGCGCATACCAAGTATATGACTTGCCTCACCCATGTCTTTCATGTCAAACGATTTTGCCATCTTTGACTTCAAAGCTGAAATTTCTTCCAAGTGCTTGCCAACAATCAACATGTCATCCACATACAAAATAAGGATCAGCCAACTGCCATCCTTAGCCTTCTTTGTATATAGACAGTGATCGAACTCACTACGTTTGTAGCCTTGAGAAAGCATAAACTTGTGGAATTTATGGTACCATGCCCTCGGTGATTGTTTTAAGCCATAAAGACTCTTTAACAATTGGCATACCCAATCTTCCTTGCCTTTCTCAACAAACCCTTCTGGCTGCTGCATGTAAATTTCCACATCTAAATCACCATGCAAGAATGCTGTCTTGACATCCATTTGGTGCAACACCAAATCTAATATGGCAACCAATGCAAGAAATCATCTCAATGTAGTCATCTTGACCACCGAAGAGAAGACTTCATCGAAGTCAATGCCTTGTTCTTGCTTAAAGCCCTTGGCAACAAGCCTTGCTTTGTACTTTGGCTGACTATCATGAGCGGTGATCTTATACTTGTAAACCCATTTACAAGGTAGAGCCTTTTTGCCCTGTGGTAATTTAACTAGCTTCCATGTCTTGTTTTTATGCAGAGCTGTCATCTCTGACTGCATGGCCAATTGCCAATTCCCGGAGTCCTTCATTTGCACTGCTTCCTTGTAACATGAAGGCTCATCGCAATCAGTCAACATGACATAGTTCATAGATGGAACAAACCTATCAGGAGGTCGCGTGACACGTCCAGATCTACGCACTATAGGTGGCTCAGGCTCAGCCACAACCTGTGGTTCCAATCTATCCTGTCCTTGCTCCTCTTGAGCCCTGACATTTTGTCTTGCACGTGGAGGTCCACAATATAACACAGGCATCTCTTCTTGATTCCCAAGTCTGTTACTAGTCGATTAAGCCAAATTGATTCTTTGCATGCCTCTGATGCTGCAACATATTCAGCCTCTGTAGTAGACTGAGTAACACAATCTTGTAATCTAGCTCCACCAGCCAATGTAAAGACATACCCTGACGTAGACCTTCGGTTGTCTAAGTCACCTGCATAATCTAAGTCTGTAAAACCCTTTACACTTAGCTCCTGACTCCCATAGCATATACGCATACTCTTTGTAGCTTTCAGGTATCTCAATATTCCTTTCACTGCCTCCCAATGTTTCTTGCTTGGGTTTGACATGTATCGACTTACTACTCCCACTGCAAATGCAATGTCTGGGCGAGTAGCAATCATTGCATACATCAAACTACCCACTGCAGACACATATGGAATCTTATCCATTTCAGCTTGTTCTTCATCAGACACGAGACAATCTTGTTTGCTAAGTTTCACATATGGTGGCAATGGAACACTCAATGTCTTTCCCTTCTCCATATTGAAACGTTGCAAAACCTTGTCAATATACTCTGTTTGAGATAACCAAATCAACTTCTTTGATCTGTCTCTTTCAATGCGCATACCAAGTATATGACTTGCCTCACCCTGTCTTTCATGTCAAACGATTTTGCCATCTTTGACTTTAAAGCTGAAATTTCTTCCAAGTGCTTGCCAGCAATCAACATGTCATCCACATACAAAATAAGGATCAGCCAACTACCATCCTTAGCCTTCTTTGTATATAGACAGTGATCGAACTCACTACGTTTGTAGCCTTGAGAAAGCATAAACTTGTGGAATTTATGGTACCATGCCCTCGGTGATTGTTTTAAGCCATAAAGACTCTTTAACAACTGGCATACCCAATCTTCCTTGCCTTTCTCAACAAACCCTTCTGGCTGCTGCATGTAAATTTCCACATCTGAACCGAGTCCATTGTATTCTTCAAGAAGTAGATGTCTCCTGACACTAGACTGTCAAAATCTGCAACAGTGTTTGTCACATTTATTTCTTGAATCTTCATTGAGGACTTGTTCTTCTCACCATGGTCTTCAGCTTTCTCTTTTCCTTTTTCTGCTTTCCATTCTCTGCAGTCTCTTTTCATGTGACCCTTCTTGCCACAATGGTAGCATTCTATGTCACTCTTGCCTTTAGCACTGCGGGACTTGCTACGAGACTGATTCCTCTTTCCACCTTTGTACTTTTCTTTGGTCCTTCCCCCGACAACTAAGGTTGTTCCTTTGCCTTTGTCCATTGTCTTTCTATTGGTTTCTTCAGTAAGAAGACTTCCTTCTACACCTGCTATGTTCAAACCATGTGGAGGTGCAGAATTACTCAAAGCTGTGCGAAAAGTGTCCCAACTTTCCGGCAATGTGATCAACAGGAACATAGCTCTAACAAGTTCATCAAACTTGACACCTTGAGCTGACAACTGACTATAGATTGTGTTGAATTCATTCAGATGATTGGACATAGGTGTTCCTTCTTTCATCTTCAAGTCAACAAGCTTCTTAAGCCAGTATACCTGTGAAGTTGCACTCTGCTTCTCATAAAGATCACTCAGCTTTAACCATGCTTGATAAGCCGACATCTCCTCTGCTACATTGAAGTAAACACTTTCTGCCAAAGTTAGCATAATGGTAGAAAGTGTCAATTCATCCATTTCGCTCCACTCATCTTCGTCCATATCTTCTGGTTTTATCCCCTTGAGCTTTATAGGTTTTATCTGCTTCTTTTGTACCAACACGTGCCAAATCTGCTTCTTCCACAATGGGAAATTGGTTCCATCCAGCTTCTTGATATTGTAAAGAGCGGTGTCCTGTGATCCAGCCATAGCTACACTTCACAGTAGTTTACTTTTCTGGAAAAAATTCGGCAGAGTTTCCCCTGTAAAGTGACCTCTGAACCAATATCAACCTGTCAAATGAACGAAGAAAGCTTCAGATTCTGCAGAAATTTTGGCAGAGTCTCCTTTGTAAAATGGCTCTGGTGTACTAAAAACAGCTCAAAAAAACACTGTCTCTCTAACACTGTAAGCTGCGGGTAAACCTGTCCTGCACTTGCACTGTCTCTCACTGTCCTATAAGCATAGACTGCGACAATGCCTCAACGGCAGTAAAGCAAAGATGCAATCCCAACTGTCTAACTCACAGTCAATACATCCTAGCTGCCTATCTAAGGGTGCTCGAGGGATCGCTCCAAGACCTGTATCACCGAAAGGATCTCAACATTCGAGAATCCCCCAGCTCAATAACACCTCACTCGACCCTCAACAAAGGCTACAGTAAATCTGACAGTACATAGACTTCCCACAAAGTCATACATCCACAAACTTCCCACTGTATGCTGTAACCGCTGCGGCGGTTGTTTGCTGTGTGACTCACAGCCAGCAAACCCTCAACAGACATACATCATCTCTGACAATACATCCCATGTGGAAGTACCTGCAATGTCAGAATGAAATCTGGAATATCAAGCAGCAAACACAAGCTACCTGATGAACTAGTGGATGTCGCCTACAGTCTGTGTGTAGATGCGCCCGTGTCGTATGTGACACGCCTCCAAGAACTATGAGCCGTCCTTCGATGTGTAGACAGCCACAAATCAACACTCTGGGAGTGTCGATATCCTCAACACCTGCAGTCGTAGGCCAAAAAACCCCAAATTTGCAGAGTCGGATCTGCACCCGGATCTGCACCCGTTGAGACCACATAGTCGAAAATGGCCTGCGTAGACCTTTGTCGAAGCCGAACGGTGGCCGACATGACCTCAAAATGAAAATCTGACAACACCGAGCCCTTCCTTCGGGCTCTCCCACGAGATTTGGGGCCGTGTCTTTGCCTGTCAAATTTCACTCCAATCTGAGCTGGTGACTCTAGCCTCCTGCACTGCTGCCCCTAGCCTCGATCTAAGCTCTGATACCAGTTGAAGGAGTACGAGCGGAAGTGCGACGCGAGAGAGAGTGCGAGAAGAAGAGCACGACGATATGGTGAACTCGCTCTACTGTGATGTATAGAGCATAGTGAGTTCTTATTAGGTTTTTACAAAAGAATATGTGTACATACCTGGCGGCCCGCCCACTTACCTGGGCGACCACATGGGCTTTATACCCCAACAGAATCTAGGAGTAGGGTAAGTAAGATTTGAGGTGGATTTCAGAACATTGCTCTCTCTGAAAGAATGAATTGTGAGTTGTTCTTTGAAGCTGCAGAATTTCAGGTCTACGGCCAGAAATAGCGAAAGACTGCCAACCACTCAATCTAACTGGAGAGTATGCTTTAAAAGTTGTATGAACCAGTGGGTAAGCTCAAGGACACAAAGCCCCATTTTTCAATTTTTTTGACCAAGTCAGCATACCACTAGCTTTACCATGTTATAATAAGCACACAATTAAATTTGGTAAGATTTGGATCATTGGATTAGAAATTGTGGCCAAATTTGCAAAGTCAATCTGCAGATACAAAATTGATGACCATTTGAACCAAAAATTGTCCAAACTTGATGAAACTTGGCTAGGGTGCTTAAGTTGAGATTTTTAACAGATCTGTGTCAAGATTGGGATAAAAACTTGTAAAAACATAGCTAGAGTAAATAATCGCGATTATTTACATCTGCTTCAAAACTTGATAATCTTGCATATTTGAGTATACCACAAGGTCAAGCATATCAAGTAGACCACACAAATCAATTTTGGTGAAATTTGGATCACAAAAGTGAGACTTAAGCCAGATTCTTAAAATCAAAGTCTGCGGACACGAAACAGTTGCTAAACTGGAATAGATTTTGTCCAAACTTAGTGAAACTTGTCCAGGGACCTTAATAGGTTGTATACTTGACAAATCAAGTCAAGAAGTGTAAAAGACTGAGAATAGTAAATAATTGCGATTATTTACTACTACTGTATAGGGACACCAATTTTGACTTTTGAACTTGTACAGTGTTAGATCAACATAATACAAGGCCACCGGGCAATTTTGGGTTCAATCGGATCCAAAGTGATACATGTTCACTCAATTTCCATCCTGCATATTAATCCTTTGATTTTTTGCAAAAGTAGAATCTGAAAGTATCAACTGCTGACTCAATTAGCTCAAATTGAAGTGATACACATAGACCAGTCTCAATAGTTAGCAAAAACTATACAGTCTTTGTGAAAGAATAGCTAACTTAATCAAAATTGATACAGGAATCAGGTTGCAGACAAGGAAATTGCAGGTCGATGAAAGTTGTACTCAAATCAAGTGAAAAAAGTTGACAATAAGTCAATCCGACGATAAGAACTCTATCCAGGGCTTCACTAGTCTTTATGAACCTTAGATCTGGTCGTATACTAGGAAACCAAGGCATATTTGGAGAAACCTCCAATAGAGTATTCATCGAAGAAAGTGTGAATCAAGGCAATCCCTTGCACACTATCCTTGAAGAAGTCTCAGACACTTTTTCAGATTCAACATATGAAATGTATTCCTATTCGACTCACTCAAAAACCGGAATGACAGTGCGCTATAAGCATATACTCTCTTTATATAAGACTAATTGCCATGGAGCTCAGGTTTACCTAGATCCTAACAAAGAGTATGCTATTCGCATTGATGACCATGGTATTGAGTTCAAAGGAGAAATCAGGGCAAACAAAGAAGGAAAGATGTACATGGATAGAAACGGAACTCAGTATTTACAAGTCGAAAACCCTGATGTGATAGACAAATGGGAGTTAGAAGTAAACACCATAATTTTAGATATGGAAGCTAAAGAAGGACTACCAACTTTACAATTCGAGGGATACGATCAAGTTGATTTGAAGCCTTTGAAACGGCGTAGTACGGATAATCCTAGGATCGGGGTCTATTGTTGGGAGGATAAAAACGGCAAAGATCTTCTATGGACTTCGCATGCCAAATCAAGACAACTAACACCCATGAAGATCATCTATATCTTCAAGATGAAAGATAAGGATTCAACAGGTCTACCAACCTACATGTTTAGGGATTGTTATAACAACAACTTTGTTATGATGACTCCTGAGGAGGTGGAACAAACCAAATACCAAGGGTACTCCATAAGGGATTGGATATTAGGCCAAGGACCAGAAACTATTCCAAGAGATGAGCACCGTGAGAGATCTTTTGAGAGTAATGTTAAGAAACCAGAAACCACCTCATCACGTAAAATACTGGGGGACACTAAAGCCAGTCCAGGGCTACATGAGTCACTATTTCCAACAAACTGGTTTGAAGGACTTAGAACGGGCCAACTGCCAGGAGACCGGGAGTTGAACCAAATAGACATGTCAAACCAGTTGATTTTCAAAAATGGGTCAAAAAATACAGTCGATCTTGGGATCCATATGGCCACGTAGCAAGCTTTAAGCAAGTGCTAAGAGCAGAACGCATATTTGATTTACATACTCAGTTTGAGGGTTTTGGAATGACATTAGAAGGAAAAGCATTGACATGGTTCCAAAACATTCTACCAAGGTCAATCATGGACTTGAACACATTAGCTCAAGGATTTGTAGCTGCTTGTTCCAAAACGGGGATCAAACACAATACGGTGGCTCAAATCTACAGCTTTAAACAGAAACAAGGTGAGTCTGTTAGGGATTGTGCAGCACGAATGAAACAATACATTGCAAGATGTCCAGAGCTAGAGATACCTGCAGAAGAACGACTAGCATCATTGTTTCTAGAGGGACTACTAAACAAAGAACTTCATGAGCGCAAGAAGCATACAACCCTAGAAGAGTGTGTGTCAGATGCTATTGACTTATGAGACAATTGTGATATTTTCAATGAAGGGGATGTCCCTAAGGATAACCAAAGCGAGGAAAAAGCATCCACCAAACCAGCACAAGTGGGAATGGCTGCTGCAGCACCGCTTTCAGCCATAGAAAACATGCTCAAAAGGATGAATGACATGATGAATAACATACAAAAAACACCTATGAGGGGACCAGGACAAGGGATACCTCAACAGGGACAACCAATTAGGCCGCAAAAATGGTGTCCAATTGAGGATAAATGGACCAACCATGAGACCAATGAGTGCTATTAACGACCAAAGTATGATGGAAATGTTTAGTACGTGCCTATGAGACCACAAGGACAACCCATGTACAGATATCAGCCTAATATGGGCCCAACTCAAAGACCACCAATGGGTATGGAAAGACCTCAACCCGTGTTGGGTCAACAAGCTCCCAATTTGAGACATAATGCAGTGCCTATAAAGTACATGCATTCTGAGGGAGTCATAGAATAACAAGCACTAGTGCCTGTTACACCCTATGCTGAGCCTAGTCCATCTACATTAATGGTAGAAGGAGATTGTTATAATTCACATCCACCACCAATGGAAGAACATGTGACTTATACTCCACCAAAGCTTGCACCAATGTATTATATAGCTAATCAAGATGTTAAACCTCCTATGATAAGACCCATGATTAAGCCGAGAACTAGAAACTGTCATAACTGTGGTGCAGATGATCATTGGAAAAATGAATGCCCAAAGCCTGACAAAAACCTCAAGCCAGTTGAAGCTTCCTACATACAATGTTGCAAAAAATGAGGACACTTCCGAGAGGATTGTCCAAAAAATCCTTTAAACAAGGGTAAAATAGTAGTGAACATAGTCCAAGTGATACCTAGTAGCTCATCTGAGAGCGAACCAATTGTTCCAATAAGTGTAATCACCCGAGCCCAGTCTGAGAAAAAGAAACATAACTCCTCTGATGATTTGGAGAATACTAAAATTTCGTCTCAAAAGACCAAAAGAAGCAGAAACAAAAGGTATGAGATGAGAAAACAGAAACAACAGGCTGAAATTGAGGAGAAAGCAAAAAAGCTATTCTAGGAAAAAGTGAAAGAAAGTGGAAGTGAAATCAAAGAAACCACCGTGAAATTTGGAGGTTCAATTTTGGTTGATAAAATTTTTGAGCCTATTAATGCAGCCTTGGAAGCTTACCAAGCGGGACTTAAAGCATGCCAAAACATGGAAACAAAATGGAAGAACTATCCTTCTCCAGACATGGAAGCAACTAAGTTTGAAGCTTATCAAAATTTGGTAAGAATCATGCAAGAGATGCTGGAAAAACAAAAACCTAAGCTCCGAAAGTATGGAAAAACCTGAAGAGCTTGTGGGTGGTAAGAACCAAGAAAGAAAAATCCAAAGTGGTGGTAGAACCCCACCTTGAAACAAAAGAGGTAGAACTTATAATACCGTACAACGAAGATGCCTTAGACGGAATTCCATTCGTAGAAGAAGATTGGCCAGGACACTTATGGAAAAAAGTTAGAGAGATTAATGATGGGTGTCTAACTCTGAAGTCAGCTTCTATAGAGGAAGTTTGGTTAGACAATCTACCTCCTGATATGGACATGGATGTACAATCCTTGTATGGGGGTTGCGGATTTAAAGCTTCAATAATGTCTAAACCATCAACCATGAAAAAATTACCCTCTTACTTGGGAGATAGCGAAGATGAATCCATAGTGTGTAAAACCACTCAAGTAAAGAGAGCGGAACAGCAGACCCTAGAAGTAGACAACATCCATTCAACCATGTCTACACCCATTCAATGCACTCTTACTTTAGGAGAACCGTTAAAAATCAGACCATATTTATGGAATGATCTACAGAAAAACTCTAGAGAAGGTGGGAATAATAGGGCAAATCGCAAAAAATTTGAAAAAATTGAAACACAAAATGGATAACAAGGAGATTTGATCCATTCCAATGAACAAAGTTGGAGAATACTACGAAGGAAAAGAAGGAAACATGACCCTTGAGTGAGGTATAATGATATAGAAACCATGGCAATACTGGATAGTGGAGCAGGCATAGCCATAGCCACGAAAGCAGTATGGAAATTCTGGGGACAACTAGCCATTGGACAAACTCGAATGAAATTTCAATTGGTTGATGGACATATCAAAAGACCCTTATGACTCCTAGAAAAAGTGATAGTTAATTCCTCTGGGATTGAATATCAACACACTTTTGTCATAGTAGACTTTGGGAAGAAACTCAATTACGAAATCATATTGGGAAGATCTTTCATGCGACAAGTACAACTCATCCAAGATCAGGGAAGCAATTATCTGTACTTGAAGCAAGTGGGATCAATAACAAGGGTTAATCTAAAAGATCACACTTATAGAGATGTCATGAAAATGCCCATACAAGAGTTTGATTCAGTTTCTTTGACTAAAACTAAGCTTCCATCTTAGTTGAACAAAGATACTCCTATTTGGATGTGTGGAGTTTCAAAAAACGGGAGCTTAAAAAGGGAAGAATTTATTTTAGAAAGGGATTGCACAGACGAAGCCTATGTACCTGAACCCTTTCTAGAGCATTTGTTTGAGCCATTTGAATGGACTCAAATTTTAGCAACAATGGATGTATGTGTAAATACGTCTATGCTTACTCAATTTTGTAATGAGGACGGCCATGACATAATTTCCATACAAATGATCTCAACCCTCCACATTGAAGGAAAAATTATGGAATCCAAGGACTTGATGAAAGCTCAACAAGTCTTTTCAGACCTCTATTATGATTCAACAGATGAGTTAGAAGAACACTCAGCTACCACAGATGATTCGGGGTCGGAAAAAGAACATGTGAGAGCTAAGCTACTCATGAAAGGAGGGGAGGAAAAGTTTTTTGACTATCCAAACCAGAAACCAAGAAGACAGAAATGGTATAGACGAAAAAGAGACACCAAAAACGTGAAAGCTAGACCTATGCCATCAGTCTCTAGTAGAACACAGTTCCTGATGTAGATAGATGCACATGATTGTGCAAGGACAAAACCACTAATAGATATCCTTTAAACGAAGAACATGAAATGACAAAAACATTGAGAAAAACGAGGAAGGAAACTCAAGCAAAACCTAAAAACCAGGACAAGGGTTCAACAATGACACGAGTTGAGCGGAAAAAGAAGTATTAAGAATTGAACAAATCTATAAAGAAAATATATACGATAGAAATGCAGACCACTAAAGAGGATGGTAAATATTTAATGAGTGTTCCATCCTATGACTATATATAATCTCCAAGATCAAAAAATCCTATTAGGGAACTACCAAAACAGGGCGAGTCCTATGAAGGACCTGAAAACGCAAAAAAGATAGATCTGGCCAAACCACAAGAAGAGCCTAGACCAGCCTACATTGCAAATGACCTTACAGAAGAAGAAGAAGAGCTTTTGTTAAGCTTATTAAAGAATACCGAGATATCTTTACTTGGTCTTATAAGGATCTCAAGGGTGTTGATCCAGAAATCTGTCAACATACCATACCCATGAGAGATTATGCAAAACCAAGTAGACAAAGGCCATACACATATAATGAAACATTTGCCGGAAAGATCAAAGAAGAGATTGAAAAGCTAAAGGAATTCAAATTCATTTATGAGATTGAACAACAGAATGGGGTATTTTTGCCTATTGGGTTATGCCTTTTGGAATAATTAATGCTCCTGCCACCTTTCAAAGATTGATGAGCCATGCTTTTAAAGAATATCTTAGGAATTTCTTAGAAGTATATATGGATGATTTATGCGTACATTCATCAATCCAGGCTGATCATTTTGAACACCTCAAAAAAGTATTCGAAAAATATACTTTATCCTGAAAAGTGTACACTTATGGGTAGACAATGAAAAATTCTTGGACACATAGTGTCTAAAAATGGAATAGCTATTGATACGGACAAAATTCATGTTATGCTAATTTGCCTAGACCAACAACGGTCAAATGGGTTCAAGCCTTCATGGGACATTGTGGATATTACAGACGGTTCATTTACATGTACGCTATAATTGTAAAACCCATGTATAGGTTGATTACACACTTTGAATGGACTGATGAGTGTGAAGAATCCTTCATGAAGCTTAAACACGCTCTCACCTTAGCTCCAGTATTGAAAGCACTAGATTGGAATAAGATATTCCACATACATGTAGATGCTTCCAATTTTTCCATCGGATGTATACTAGTTTAACCAGGAGACGAGAAAATGGATTTTCCTATTTGCCGACAGTTGAACATGGTGGAAAACAATTATACCACAACCGAAAGGGAAGGACTAGGAATGATCTATGCCATAAAAAAGTATAGACATTACCTATTAACAAAGAAATTTGTATTCTTTGTGGAACACCAAGCCTTATTTTCTTTGGTCAACAAACCATGCAACACAGGAAGAATAGTGAGATGGTTCATCATTCTTCTCAAATTTGATTTCATTGTAGTTGTAAAAAAGGGCACCACTTTGTAGAGCACAGTGTGTAAGGCTATCATAGAGAACGCGGTGCTATAACAGAGAACGTGGTGCTTATTAAAAGGATGAGAAAGCTTAGCCAGGGATAAAAATCGCTTTTAATAAGGTTCACAAAAGAAGATAGGGAGAGACACTGAGGTCCCATTTTTTATTCCTCTTTGCGAGTCTTGTGGAGGGTGTGTGCGTGTGTGTAGATGCATGCACATGGGAAGTAAATGATCATTTGTTTTTATTTGCCAAGTGCCAAACAAGGCCTTAGACAACTAGGACCACATGGAAGGTAGGTGGGGTAGCTACATGGGGAATCACTTCGTAGAGAGTTCCAACATTTTTTGTTGAGCGGGACAAGGATCATAGTCCGTGTTTGTCATAGATTTCCTTCAAAGGGAAGGCGTGAAAGACTTAGCTATAGTTGGCTAAGGGAAAGTGGAGTGATTGTCTAGTCTATAATATGTGTGTGTGTGTGTGTGTGTGTGTGTGTGTGTGTGTGTGTGTGTACAAGCAAAATCGCAATATGTAATGCCTGAAGGTGTATCTAAAACCCCGATTAAAGTAGGTTGAGGAGGAGCACTGCGAGAAAAAAACCAAAAATGTTGCACCTTCGGGTGGAATCGTTAACTGAGAGCAGCTCGTATTGTGTGTGTGTGTGTGTGTGTGTGTGTGTGTGTGTGTGTGTGTGTGTGTGTGTGTGTGTGTGTGTGTGTGTGTGTGTGTGTGTGTGTGTGTGTGTGTGTGAGCGGGTGTGTGTACCAACAGAAGCGAAATAGGTAGCTGAGAGGGAGCGCAAAGAAAACAGGCTAAACTTTGCACCTTCGGGTTGTTTACAAAGAACATAGAATGCTTGATTTATAGATTTGAATAAGCTAAAAATACTTTTCGGTTAGTAAATTTTGTGGTTTAGCTGGTTGAGGTTGGCCACACTAGTTGCTAACGTGCCTTTTTGTGGGAGGATGAGAGAGAGAGAGAGAGAGAGAGAGAGAGAGAGAGAGAGACTATCTTTTTAAATCCCCAGGGTAGGACATGCAAGAGAGAGAGAGAGAGAGAGATAGATTAAATTTTTCATTTTTATATGGGTGAAAAACCTCTCGTACTCACCTTTTGTCCGAGTTTTAACCAATCGGATTTTTCTTTTTGAGAAAAAATTGGAAGGGGATAAGAAATTATTCCTGTTCAGATTTTTGAAGTGGATTAAAATGTGAAATAACCAAAGAAACGAAGCAAGAGAGAGAGTGAGAAAGAGAAAGGACTAATTTTATACTACTTTGTATAATCGATCTAGGGTATCAGTTAGATAGACAGAGTGCGAGAGAGAGAGAGAGAGAGAGAGAGAGAGAGAGAGAGAGAGAGAGAGAGAGAGAGAAAGAGAGAGAGAGAGAGAGAGAGAGAGAGATCCAATGAACTTATGGTGTTTTTTGGCCTGTTATGTGTTTTAAAAATACAAAAAAATAAATTTTTGGTTTTATCGAGATGATAAAAACCTTTTTATTTGAGAGACATTTATGAAGGGAAAATTGAGTGGGTCTACTGCATCCCTTTGTGGTTTCTTAAAGTATCCTCTTTTTGTGATTTTTAGCATTGTAGAATCATTTGTAGTGCAGGGGGTTGAGTAGGGGGAGGCCAAGGGGGGCGGATCAAAAGGGGAGAAAAGAGCTTTTGGAGGTGAAACATTGTGGGGAAGCTACCAGAGAGAGAGAGAGAGAGAGAGAGAGAGAGAGAGAGAGAGAGAGAGAGAGAGAGAGGCCCACCCCCAACCCTGGGGATATGCACACTTGGTGGGGGATAGTCCACCAAGTGGACATATCCCCTACCATTATAAATATATCTTTGTATGGTGATTAACTTTTTTATGAGTGCTTTAGAGATAGAGGTAGGAAAAATATTTATTTGGAATAAAAGGAATGAGTTGATGATTTAAGAGAGAGAGAGGGAGGGGGGGGGGGGGATTTCAAACTGGGAGGTTTTATATCCAACAATCTAAAAGATATCATACATCCATATCTCTACATCTAATGTATAAACACATTTTTAAGATTCGTCGTCTATAGAAAAAGGTTGTTCGTAGAATGGTTGTCTTTATTTAAATCCAACATATTTACAAAATATATATATACAAAGCATCCTTGTATTTTTGTGTTGCCCGCGTATTTTGCACTTTATTGTAGGTCAACTTCTTGTTGGTTTTTACTATCCTGCACATACACTAGCTATGAGATGGTTGTTCTTTGGTGATCTTAGATAACCTAATGTTTTTGTTGTTCATCACATAAATGGTTCATTTACATGTGTTTATTTAGGATTGAATATCAAACCTTATGCCTGGGAAGTTGCCTTTTGAAAAAAAAATATGATTAGTGATTTGATATGGGTTTGTGTGAGCCTGGTGGATGTAAACATAAACCATAATCTTTGTAGATCATTATAGGCAACACTTAAACTTAAAGCATTGTAAATGAGAGGAAGGACCTGTGATACGCATACTTTGTATGCCATATGTTTAGGACGATTGCTAGCTACTTGTATAAATGATATTTGATGTCCTAGTAAAGCATCCTTCTTCCAAGCAGTTTGTGTGGTATATTCCCCGATTAAAGGTCTTTGTAAACTTATTTTATGTTTAGATATATGGAGCCATAATTTTTATGTGTTCTCTTTACTAAAATAATATCCAATAGATATATTGTAAAGGGGTCCTCATGGGACAAGGGTTTGTTGTGGTTCATGCATTGTGTGATGAATGGATTATTGATGAATAAAAGATCATCCATATATCTGTTTGAGTGAAAAATAGCACAACGCCTGTCTCTTTTTTTAAGATGTGATAGCTTCCTAATATATTTGAGTTCAAACCAAGCCAAGTACAGGTTACACCATAACGGTGAGCATGAGTATCCCATAGGAATACCTTTAGTTTGTCGATATATGGTTGTCCCTAGTTTTATAGAACAGTTGTCTAAGACAAAGATATTCATAGTCTCGAAGAGTTCAAAGGTCCATTTTACTTCTAATTTTTCATTGTAAGGATGATTTTATTTCATCATATATATGGTTGTCCCTAGTTTTATAAAACAATTGTCTAAGACAAAGATATTCATAGTCTCAAAGAGTTCAAAGGTCCATTTTACTTCTGTTTTTTTCTTTGCAAGGATGATTTTATTTTTAGAAGGTTTAAACCCTTATATCCACGACTCAAAACATTTTTTTGATGTTTTTTATTGACTCCGTAAGGATATGGTTTCCATGATGAGGAATTGCTTTGTAGCAAGTTTTTATGTCATAAGTATGAATTGAATATATCTTACTAGGAAGGTTAATTACTGTACCATAATAGTTGTTTATGATCCAATATGCATTAGTGTTTATTCTTGAACAGTTTTGTAGATCTTTTTGCAGGTTTTTTGTGTATTCCAAAAGCCCTTGTGTAATCCCCAGTAGGAATTTTGTTATCATATTTGTTATAAGGAAAAACACACAATCGTGGGCATTTGTTATTTATCAAAATGCCCACGATATTTTGTAGATCTTTTTGCAGGTTTTTTGTGTATTCCAAAAGCCCTTGTGTAATCCCCAGTAGGAATTTTGTTATCATATTTGTTATAAGGGAAAACACACAATCGTGGGCATTTGTTATTTATGAATCTTGTAGTTTCCATGATGTATGGGAGATCTTTGTGTTTTGATGGGGTTATGCTAAGATCTTGTCTACGTGTGTTTATGAGTGAGATTATTATACGATTGTCTAATCGCATAAACGAGAATTCAGGAGATTCTAACCTCTCTTTAGCGTGAAGGCTAATGATTTGGTTACATATAAAGACACGAATCTGTGCTGATTTATCCAATCCACATATAAACATATGTTTTTGGATAAATTCTATTTCATCTATGATATCTTTTTTAATGAATCAGGGTTACTAATTATGCCTATAGTTTGGGAAGGTATCATGAAAAGTTTTTTCAATCCTTTCCTCAATTAAGTGTAAGTGATAGGGTGTACATTTTATGTTGATCATGTGGCAAAGTTTTTCCCACCCAAGTTTAAATTTAGCCTTGACATATTGTAAATGTACGGGGACAAGGGGAATATGGTTGTGACCTTTGGTTACAATATCTCTAAGTAGGTAGTGTCATATAAAGGTAGGCTGAGTAGTTAAAACGTGTTTATCGTAAGTACCAAAGTCCCTCAAGAAGTCCCTAAACCTTTTTTGGTTTGTGCAAACACAAGGCTCTATAATATCAAAGTGATCTGAAAAAGTGCTAAATGGTTTACACAAATATTGTCCGATGTTATTCATATATTTCCAGACAAAACTGATTCAAAACTCCTCTAGATTTTTTATGAAACCAAGATCTTCTAGAAATTTATCAAAAAACATACGTGGGTGTATAAAATCCATAAACTTATTGCTAAAAGTTAAATGAATGAATCTGTTATTTACCTTATTAGCTTGTTTAAAACAATGTAAACCATTTGTTTTTGTAGATAGATGTCATACCTGGGTTTTTGTGATGTATTCCAACATTCTAGGAGTATCTCCAAACTCTGTCGACCCACGAAACTGCCTTGGTTGTTTTGACGATGAGGTTTATTCCCCGGAGTGCTAGCAATTCTTTTTAACTTCTCTTTACTCTTTGAAGGTTTGAAAATAGTGTCGATGGTATGTCCAAGTGGGTGATGTTGTATTCCAAGAAGAAAAGATGTCCCTGGTGTATATAATACTAAGCCCTTGGCTGCATCTAGTAAATGCTCATGAATAGCATAAAAGACTGCAACTGCATGTCCAACCTCAATGGAAAATGAGGCTACCTAGCTAATAAAAGCATACACTTGTGCAGGTCCAAAAGAGTAAGGAAAAAATCTTGGAAGATTTTGAAATACAAACCACAAAAGGTGGTCAAACCATATAATTGGTGAGGGGCAGTTGGATCCTGGATTGTGTTTGTAGTTACACTTTATGAAGGGCCTGTAAGTATTCCAATAGTTTTTTAGGAATTTTTGGATGTTGTTTTCTTTGTCATTGAGTGATAAACCTTTTGTATGGGCAACGACAGACACATTTGAACACTTCTTATTGTCAATGTCTAACAACTTGATCTGTTTCAAGGTAAAAGCCTTATCCTGTGATAGTAAGTGTTTAGCTTGCAAGGCTAAGGTTTTGCATTGTTCCACAACCTCAAGGGTGAAGGGTGCACACTGATTCAAGGTTTCAAAGTCCCATATTTCATTTTCTAGACGATGGCATCCAGTTATATCTGTCTGTGGGGAAGAAGTGGAATAATTTTAGAAAAATGTATGGGCATAGACCTCTCTATTTTTTGAAAAGTGGGGTCATCTGTGTAGCCTAGGGCATCCTTCTCATCTTGCTCTAATAGATCGAGATCTAATAGAGGGTTTATGACCTCATAAGATTGTCTAATTTCAATAGGGAGAATAGGGAGGTTGTTTATGAAATAAAGCTTGTTAACAATAGTAGGTAAGGAAAAAAAGTAGGAAACTAAATCAATAGAGTCTTGGGCATCAATAAAGCATAATGAGGCTAAGAAGGTGCTTAAAGCATTATTTAATTGGGTAGGTCTTTCCTTGATAAAGCTAGGAGTTTTTTAGCAATGAGGAACTTCACAAAGCCGAGAGTTGTTGTTCTTGTAATGCATTTTTTACATAATCTAGATCTAGGAGACGTTTGTGAAATTTTGTTCCTTTAAAGCATGAAACTAAACATTGGGTACCAATAGGGGGGATAGGGATCTCTTTTTCTTTAGAATATCCAAGGCGTGCTAAAAGTGTTATCCAGCCAACCTAAAAGACATTTTTTTATCATGGTAAGCGAGAAAACAGAATGAAGTCATGTTCAGAGTATATGGTGGTTGTCCGACCAAGGACAACCTGGGAAGCAAGGAGAGAGATTTGAAATTTAAAATCCCTTCATTTAAGAACCATATATTGACACATGACACACTATAATTGAAAGACATAAGACAAGGATAATTTTTAAACTGAATTGATATTGCTTGGGTACATTTGTTTCTGGTAGGAGACTGAAGGAGCACCAGATTTCATGAAAGAATAGGTTTATACCTGCCACCATCCAATAAAAAAGCATCCAGTTAGAACATGGACTACCTTGATGGGAAGGCAGTATCCAAACAACCCATCTTGCTTATTATCGCTATCCCACAGCCCTAGACCCCCTCACTCTCCTTGTATATGTTAGGAGGAAGGTTTTTTGCTTTCTGCTTTGGCATAATCGTTTTCATAATGGCTTTCTTTGCTAGAGCGGTTTGGTCTGGTTATTTGGATTCTTCAAGTTTGTTGAGAAGCCCTAGTCTACATCCTTCTGGGAAATCCCTTATGGCAGACGGTCGAGGTTTTCCATTGGGTAAGTACTCAAACTACTGCATATTCGAATTAGAAACCTTCAAAGAAAGTCTATGTCTTGAGAGCAGAGTACATGTATCTTCCTTCACCTGATAAGTATAATCAAATTCACGATAAAAGGGAAGGGGTTTTTCTTATAAAGATCTTTGAGGAGGAGGGTAAGGAAGGTCATATTATCTTATCACCTAGAACAGCATTCATGTACGTTAACTACATAAAAAGATCATCTATTTATGTTTTATTTCCTTTAAGGGCAGTCTAAACTTAAAACCAATCTTTTATGCTTTAACATCACCAAGTTTCCTATATGTTTTTGAAAATTTTGGCAGAGTTTCCTCTGTTTTTTGTAGTTTTTTTCAAAAATAGTTCCATTTATCGAACCATAGCTGGTTACCTCACATCGAGGATTTTTCACACCTTCCTGTTTTTTAGTATAAATTTCATCCCTATTGTCATCCTATTGATAATGGCATAGTGAATCAACTTCCGGATTTTTGTGATATAATTGAGACTATCCATCAATACTTTCCATATGTTTAGGTATGTATTTAGTTTTATACATATGGTTTTATTATTACTCCAAATCAGACGCTTGCTTGTGTTCAAGCATCCTACATGATTCATTTTTTAACCTGATATTTTTTATGAAAAGATCGTGTATTTTGATACAAGGCAACGAGCAAAAAGGAACCAGAAATACAGACATAATACTTATTCTTTTGATGAAGCAGCATTGTCTAACTGTATGCTAAAACCAATTCCAAAATAACTTGTACGATACAGATACTTTAAAATATCACCTCTTAGTATTTATTTTATACCGAACAGTACGTTCACCATGTTTTAAAGTAAAAAGATTTTCTTAAAATGAAAAAGAAACCTTCTCAGTAGACTAAAAGTCTACCTGGTATGCAGTTCCAGCCATGTCCAGAGTGTTGAAGATTGTTTTCGGAAGAGAGTAATGCTATGTTGATTGTCGCCGCGACTGTGTGTGATTTAGAGAGACTCCTTCCAGCCGGTGTTTCGAGCAAATGTTGTAGTATCGTGGACTGTTGTTGTAGTATTGTTGTGTGTGTGCACGTGTGTGTGTGCGCGCGTGCACATGCGCGTGAGTGTAACACCGTCATAATATGCAACCTTAGGGAATCGTTACCTGATGAGTAGCTCCAAACGTAGGTATTGTGTGTGTGTGTGAGTGGGTGTGTGTGTGTGCCAGCAAAATCGCAATATGTAATGCCTGAAGGTGTATCTAAAACCCAAGTTAAAGCAGGTTGAGATGGAGCACTGAGAGAAAAAACCCCAAAATTTTGCACCTTCGAGTGGAATCGTATACTGAGAGCAGCTCGTATTGTGTGTGTGTGTGTGTGTGTGTGTGTGTGTGTGTGTGTGCGCGTGCGCGCACGCGTGTGCCAACAGAAGCAAAATAGGTAGTTGAGAGGGAGCGCAAAGAAAACACGCTAAACTTTGCACCTTCGGGTTGCTTACAGAGAATACGGAATGCTTGATTTATAGCTTTAGATAAGTGCTAAAAATAATTTTCGGTTAGTGAATGCACCTATTGTGGTTTAGCTGGTTGAGGTTGGCCACACTAGTTGCTAACGTGCCTTTTTGTGGGAGGATGAGAGAGAGAGAGAGAGAGAGAGAGAGAGAGAGAGAGAGAGAGAGAGAGAGAGAGAGAGAGAGAGAGAGATAGGGAGAAAAGGCCTATCTTTTTAAATCCCGAGGGTAGGACATGTGAGAGAGAGAGAGAGAGAGAGAGAGCTTAAGTTTTTCATTTTTATATGGGTGAAAAACCTCTCGTACTCACCTTTTGTCCGAGTTTTAACCAATCGGATTCTTCTATTTGAGAAAAATTTGGGAAGGGATAAGAAATTATTCCTTTTCAGATTTTTGAAATAGATTAAAAGGTGAAATAACCAAAGAAAGGAAGCAAGAGAGAGTGAAAAAGAGAAAGGACTAATTTTATGCTACTTTGTATAATCGATCTAGGGTATCAGTTAGATAGACACAGTGCGAGAGAGAGAGAGAGAGAGAGAGAGAGAGAGAGAGAGAGAGAGCCAGTGAAGTTGTGGTGTTTTTTGGCCTTTTATGTGTTTTAAAAATACAAAAAAAAAATTAGGTTTTATCGAGATGAAAAACCTTTTTATTTGAGAGACATTTATGAAGGGAAAATTGCCCCAAGGTAGGCATTCTTTTTTGAGTGGGTCTACTGCACCCTTTGTGATTTCTTGAAGTATCCTCGTTTTGTGATTTTTAGCATTGTAGAGTCATTTTTAGTGTAGGGGGTTGAGTACGGAGGCCGAGGGGGTCGGATCAAAAGGTGGGAAAAGAAATTCTAGAGGTGAAACATTGCGGGGAAGCGACGAGTAGAGAGAGAGAGAGAGAGAGAGAGAGAGAGAGAGATCAGAGGGCATCTCTCAATGAGAAGAAGAGAGTAGAGAGAGGTTGTGTGTGTTAAAAGAGAGAGCCAATCAACGAGAGAGAGAGAGAGAGAGAGAGAGAGAGAGAGATCAGAGGGCATCTCTTAATGAGAAGAACAGAGTAGAGACAGGTTGTATGTGTTAAAAGAGAGAGCCAATCAACAAGACTCTATGTGTGTGAGATCACAGAGACGTTGATTTTCAACAACTATTTACATCAAAGTATCCTCAGTTTTTAGTGTGTGTGTGTGAGAGAGAGAGAGAGAGGAAGAAGAAGAAGAAGAAGAAGATTAGTTCTAATTCTGGGACTCTCAATTTAATCCTTAGAAGGAAATTTGGATAACCAATCTAATACATGTTGGCAATAAAAAGGAATTTTTAACTGTGCTCTCTCTCTCTCTCTCTCTCTCTCTCTCTCTCTCTCTCTCTCTCTCTCACACACACACACACACACACACACACACACACACATGAGAGGCTTGTTCAAATTACTTAAAAAATATTTGAGAATGCCCAGAGGATGACAAATTTGAGAGAACTAAAGCAACAAATTGGAACCCTAGCTACATGCGCAAATTTAAAAAACCAAAAACTACAAGAAAAGCCTCTCCGAAAGATAGCAAAATTTGACATGGTAATCTAAATGGAGAGAAGATGACAACAGCCTTAAAAGATAGGCCGTTCCACCAAAACCACACTCATCCAAAACTCTCTTTCTTTAAATATATATATATATATAAGTGAACGGTAAGACTGTATGAATGAAAAACCTTTTGACAATGAAAAGTCATAAAACTTTTTTTTTTGTAAAGCAGAAGACTTTCTACTCTACAGGGTAAACATAGAAAAAAGATAAATTTGAGGGGATTTTGCTCCTCAATGCAAACTTGGCTTTTGAAGATATATTTGGAAAAAAAATTCAAGGGACTTTTTGCGAGACCAATATTGATATTATTTTAATAAATTGTGTAATTTTATACTTTAATTTAAAAAAAAAAACTCTAAAGAGGCACTCATGTACTCTTTTTTAAAGTTCTTGAAAAATTTACACCTCTACGTGTCACGAGCAATTGTGTTACCTCTCTCACCAAGTCGTTGATTGTTGCGATGAGTGTGTATATGCATGCATACATGAGAGAGAGGAACTAAGCAAAACTCGAAGGTTAAGTATGTTCCTAGCGACACGCTTGCTTATGGAAAAGTTAATCCATCCACATGCCAACTCCAAATATAGCTCAAGTTTGTCGCCCAGGGGCCAGAGAGAGAGAGAGAGAGAGAGAGAGAGAGAGAGAGAGAGAGTTGGTAAAGAGAGGAGGTTTGTGGAAAGCCCATTATCAGATATGACAAAAGTGTATTTGATTGTGTGAATCGTCTTCTAACGTAATGGTTAGGCCGTTTTCAATGTACATGCATGTGTGTGTTTACACACACACCCACACAAACATATACATTTATATTATATATGTGTGTGTGTGTGTGTGTGTGTGTGTAGCTGTTTAACTTAAATAAATAACACACCAATGAACAAGATGTTCAAAAAGACGACTGGCTAAAGATGTCAAGGCAAAGATAAGTACAGAAACAATTCAGTCTTTGAATCATAACTGGACAACATAATAAGAATGAAGTATCATTCCAAAGGAATTTGTACAAAGGTATCAAAAACTATCCCAATTGCATCATTAGATGTTTCCAAAGTCGGACTTCAGCAAGCTAAACCTCTTTAAGCCAAGCTAGAATTCTCACCTACATCCATATAGTCAAGACAACACATATGTTAGACTTGGCTATGTATGGCATACTTCAAAGAACCTATCAGTTGTTATCCATGTCGAACTTAAAAAGTATTTAGACTAGCTAATGTCCTATACAAAGTAATCCTACCAGAATTACTTCATATGTTTAAAATAACCTTTACTGTGACAGGAAAGCCAACAGAAACCTTAGTTATGTGCGTAGTCATTCGTAATAGGCTTGCTTACCTCTCTCCACCCTTTAAGAGATTGGTATCCAAATAGCAGTTAGATTGGACTGCCCAAAAAGTGCTAGCCAAAGTAAAAAAATGGAACACATTATCACTGGTAAAAAATGTTTTCAAAGTCATCCCTTAATTAGTGTTATATTTGTGTGTGTGTGTGTGTGTGTGTGTGTGTGTGTGTGTGTGTGTGTGTGTGTGTGCATATATATATAAATATGTGTGTGTGTGTGTGTAGCTGTTTAACTTAAATAAATAACACACCAATGAACAAGATGTTCAAAAAGACGACTGGCTAAAGATGTCAAGGCAAAGATAAGTACAGAAAAAATTCAGTCTTTGAATCATAACTGGAAAACATAATAAGAATGAAGTATCATTCCAAAGGAATTTGTACAAAGGTATCAAAAACTATCCCAATTGCATCATTAGATGTTTTCAAAGTCGGACTTCAGCAAGCTAAACCTCTTTAAGCCAAGATAGAATTCTCACCTACATCCATATAGTCAAGACAACAGATATGTTAGACTTGGCTACGTATGGCCTACTTCAAAGAACCTATCAGTTGTTGTTATCCATGTCGAACTTAAAAAGTATTTAGACTAGCTAATGTCCTATACAAAGTAATCCTACCAGAATTACTTCATATGATTAAAATAACCTTTACTGTGAGAGGAAGTCGACAAATCCATATCATCATATGTAATTTCCTTATTTTAAGAAGTGTATGAAAAAACACGATTTAGGTCAGCCAGCAGAACATTAGTTATGTGCGTAATCTTTTGTAATAGGCCTGCTTACCTCTCTCCACCCTTTAAGAGATTCATATCCAAATAGCAGTTAGATTGCACTACCCAAAAAGTGTCAGCCAAAGTAAAAAAATGGAACACATTATCACTGGTAAAAAAAAAAATCAAGTCATCCCTTAATTGGTGTTATAACGAACCAACCATAAGGTACAAAAGCTTTTTAGATAGATTATTACTCGAGTTTTAGTGAGCAGGTCCAAAGTATCTTTATCCAGATTTAGGCTATAGTTGTCCAGAAGGATTCCAACCAAAAGTAGTGAAAAAAAGAACTAGTTTTAAGCCGACAATCTAAGTATCAAGCAGAAGGTATAAAGTCTGGCTTTATCCAGTTATACCAGACCAGGTCAGTGTGCACAAGCTATAATGGAAAATCGGATCTAAGCCCGACAAAAAAGCAATAGGTGTACGTTAAAACAGATTCCCCAAATCATAAGGAACTTAGGTATTTACAACACCAGATGATTATCCATGAGTGCAGAGTAGGTTTAGAAGACCAGGAGTAGTTAAAAAGGGACCAGTACCTTCTGCTAAATATAGGGATTTTTGTATTTACAATTTTATCAAACCTGGACTAGAGCAAAGCCAGGTATCCAGGCAACAAGCAAAAGGTTCCATTTATATTAAGTCAGAGCAAGCAGTAAAAAAACCAGAATTTATTTTATGTTAGATGAAAGTGAAGAACTAGATCAAATGCCAGATAACCAAGCAATAGGTGAAATTTAGAATTTTTGTAAGTCACAACATTCTTCTCCCAATCAAAATACCATAACAAACTTAGGTAGCGAAGCAAAAAAACCCAGTAATTATCCATTTGTAAAGATCGGTTATATCTGACCAGATCTGTATAATGGAAAACCAAATCCGACTAATATCCAATCACACCCAAGATTAAGCCGAAGATATAAAGTCTGTGTATAACCAGTTAGACCAGGCCAGATCATCAAGTATTAGCTCCCTTTTTTCCGCAATTTTGAATGTAACATAAAAAATTGCAACTATAAGAAATGTCGCAGCATAACCATTATACCATATTTCAGAACTAGAATATCGATGCATAACCAGCACCACCACCAAGCGATCAGCCTTATACTCACCATCAGTATCAAAAACTCAAAATAGTAATCATATACATGATAGATTTGATGTCATATTCTAGTACAGAAGCAGAGGATTAAGTAAGTATGCAGGCAACCAGGCAATAATCTGAAGCTTTTTTTATTATTGTAAGTCAAGGAAAATAGTAAAACACCAGAATATATATTATGGTAGTATCATCACTAGATGTATTGTAAAAATCCAGTTTTAAGCCAGATATCCAAGCAAGATTAGTTTTTATGTAAGTCAGCAGCAAATCCACATCCGGCTAATTCCAACCATACCCAAGATCAGGAGAGTAAGATCTAGTTTAGAGAAATACCAGGATCATGCCAGAAATCCAAGACCAAAAAAAACCAGTTGGTGGCTAGTAAAAAGGCAATAGAATTTACCAGACAGTGGGCAGTAGATTACACAAAATTTAACAAATTACCAAATTCAGTGAGCAGGACTGGAAGCCATCAAAAAAATCATCATTTTCTTTCTTTATGCCAAAGTAAAAAAGCATGTCATCATTCTCAACAGAGCAATAGAATTCTTGACCCCCTGAAATATTGAAGGAAATATGGAACTAGTGAGCAGAAGTACACTCATAATAATCTCCCAGGAGCCAAGGGAAAGACAGGTATAAATCCAATGACAGCTTGTTCTCCCATTATTAGTATGACCAATTTTGCCTATGTCAAGTTGTTTGCACGGGGCACTATGTAACAAGCTTTGCATATCATACTTACCATAAGTATCAAGTGAATGCACAAAGCCCCAATTTTACATAAGTTTCCATGGTAAGCCATTACTTCAAAGAGTAAAAATGAGCAGGACAGAAGCCCTCACAAAAAACCAGTGTTCAGCAGCTAATCCCTTCCAGTAGAAGTAATAAGCTAGCATATATTTATAGTATCATATGTTCCATGTAAGTATTTATAACCAGAACATGTAGTTTTACCATTTGAGTGAGTTACCCCTAATCTTCCAATATCAAATTGTTAGCATTAAAAAACATCCATCTTTTATACATTAACAGAAAAAGCTTCTGTCATGGAATAGTGGTAAACAGCCAATGTGGTAAAAAATGCAAAGTATACCCTAAAGATAGTGAATAGAAAACCTTGAAGTAGAAGCCCTCCAACAGTCAGCACAGTAGCAGCGAAAAAAAGGTATTACTACAGAGCCAATCATCAACTTGTCTTGCACACTATCCTCTACACCAAGAAAGTAAACACGAAGACCTCATCTAAGTGAGGGGAAGAACCCCTCAGCTTATATGGTAGAGGAGGCAGGGAGGATTGCCAAAAGTACTCATTTGCGGGGGTGCTACGTCAGCCAAGAATCCATTATCCATAATAAGTGTGTAGGGGGTATAACAGCTACACATCCCTCCAGGTGAGGTAGGCAGAGAACTCGAGCCAAGTAACCCTAACCTCTAGCGCAGTTAACAGAGCTGGTGTAATGCGCGCTGCGACATAGTGATAAAGAGATGCATCGATCAAAACTAAAATCACCACAATTGCCTAGGTAAGGGGCCTAATAAGGGTTTTAAGTGAAATTCGTAGGAGCTGGGGTAGGGGGTAGTACCCATATGGTACCAATTTACTCAGCCATGCAAATAGTAGGTTAGCAGTACCATTTTCGAGGTTTTTTTCCCCGGTGGAAATCTGTTTACCATGGTCAGCTATTGTGACAAAGTGTGTGTGTGTGTGTGTGTGTGTGTGTGTGTGTGTGTGTGTGTGTGTGTGTGTGTGTGTGTGTGTGTGTGTGTGTGTGTGTGTACCCGCCCTAACCCAGGTGCCATACACAATGGGTTTTGGCAGTAGGCCCATTGTGTATGGGCCTACTGCCTCATCAGAAAAATGAGTTTTTTAATTAGCATAGAAGAGCTAAGTAAGAGTGACCCTGAAAACGGAAGAAATGTATGTACAATAACAAATATAGTCCTCAAGGAAGACATTACTCCTGTAGGAGTTTTAAGGCTTTGTCAAGAAGTTTTAAATAAGTATGGTTGTCATTGAGTAGTTGTTGGAAAGAACGTCAAGCTAGTCATCTTGTTCCAAAAAACCAACATATGATTAATAGGTAGCATGTGCCTGTAAATGTCAAAAATACAATTTGCAAAAGCATAGGTAAGTAGGGTTGGATTAACCTGCTACTTAAAACCGACTGAGCCAAAATACTACAATAGTGTGAGTAGGAATCCGGACTATAGTAAAGGAGAGACCACCTAACACTTGTCGACCAGTTAAGGATTAAAAGATAGTGGGTCACTCAAAGCCTACAGACACAAACATAAGTAAAGCCAGCATCGTGGTCCTCTCAGTTGCCTGGGAGGGCCTAGTGTTTAGGGGTGTGTGTAGCTGTTTAACTTAAATAAATAACACACCAATGAACAAGATGTTCAAAAAGACGACTGGCTAAAGATATCAAGGCAAAGATAAGTACAGAAACAATTCAGTCTTTGAATCATAACTGGACAACATAATAAGAATGAAGTATCATTCCAAAGGAATTTGTACAAAGGTATCAAAAACTATCCCAATCGCATCATTAGATGTTTCCAAAGTCGGACTACAACAAGCTAAACCTCTTTAAGCCAAGATAGAATTATCACCTACATCCATATAGTCAAGACAATAGATATGTTAGACTTGGCTACGTATGGCAGGCTTCAAAGAACCTATCAGTTGTTATCCATGTCAAATTTAAAAAGTATTTAGACTATCTATTGTCCTATACAAAGTAATCCTACCAAAATTACTTCATATGTTTAAAATAACCCTTTACTGTGAGAGGAAGTCGACAAATCCATATCATCATATGTAATTTCCTTAGTTTAAGCAGTGCATGAAAAAACACGGTTTAGGTCAGCCAGCAGAAACCTTAGATATGCGAGTAATCTTTTGTTATAGACCTGCTTACCTCTCTGCACCCTTTCAGAGATTGATATCCAAATAGAAGTTAGATTGGACTGCCCAAAAAGTGTCAGCCAAAGTAAAAAAATGGAACACATTATCACTAGTAAAAAATGTTTTCAAGTCATCCCTTAATTGGTGTTATAACGAACCAACCATAAGGTACAAAAGCTTTTTAGATAGATTTTGACTCAAGTTTTAGTGAGCAGGTCCAAAGTATCTTTATCCAGATTTAGGCTATAGTTGGCCAGAAGGATTCCAACCAAAAGTAGTGAAAAAAAGAACTAGTTTAAGCCGAAAATCTAAGTATCAAGCAGAAGGTATAAAGTCTGGCTTTATCCAATTATTCCAGACCAGGTCAATATGCACAAGCTATAATGGAAAATCAGATCTAAGCCGGACAACCAAGCAATAGGTGTACGTCAAAACAGTTTCCCCAAATCATAAGGAACTTAGGTATTTACAGCACCAGATCATTATCCATGAGTGGAGAGCACGTTTAGAAGAAAACAGGACCAGTACCTTTTGCTAAATATAGGGATTTTTTTATTTACAGTTTTATCAAACCTGGACCAGAGCAAAGCCAGGCATCCAGGCAACAACCAGAAGGTTCCATTTATATTAAGTCAGAGCAAGCAGTAAAAAAACCAGAATATATATTATGCTAGCATCATGACTAGATGTAAGTGAAGAACTAGATCTATGCCAGATAACCAAGCAATAGGTGAAATTTAGAATTTTTGTAAGTCACAACATTCTTCTCCCAATCAAAATACCATAACAAACTCAGGTAGCAAAGCATTAAAAACCAGTAATTATCCATTTGTAAAGATCAGTTATATCAGACCAGATCTGTATAATGGAAAAAAAGATCCGGCTAATATCCAATCACACCCAAGATTAAGTCGAAGATATAAAGTCTGTGTATGACCAGTTAGACCAGGCAAGATCATCAAGTATTAGCCCCCTTTTTTCCGAAATTTTGAATGTAGCATAAAAAATTGCAACTATTAGAATATGGCAGCATAACCATTATAACATATTTCAGTAACCAGAATATCCATGCATAACCAGCATCGCCTCCAAGCGATCAGCCTTATACTCACCATCAGTATCAAAATTTCAAAATAGTAACCATATACATGATAGATTTGATGTCATATTCTAGCACATTAGCAGAGGATTAAGTAAGTATGCAGGCAACCAGGCAATAAGCGAAAGATTTTTTTATTTATTGTAAGTCAAGGCAAATAGTAAAACACCAGCATATATATTATGGTAGTATCATCACTAGATGTATTGTAAAAAACCAGTTTTAAGCCAGATATCCAAGCAAGATTAGTTTTTTTGTAAGTCAGCACCAGATCCAGATCCAGATCCGGCTAATGCCAACCATACCCAAGATCAGGAGAGTAAGATCTAGTTTAGAGAAATACCAGGATCATGCCAGAAATCCAAGACCTTCTCCTAAATATAGGGATTTTTGTATTTATAGTTTTATCAAACCTGGACTAGAGCAAAGCGAGGCATCCAGGCAACAAGCAGAAGGTTCTATTTATATTAAGTCAGAGCAAGCAGTAAAAAAAACCAAAATTTATTTTATGTTAGCATCATCACTAGATGTAAGTGAAGAACCAGATCTATGCTAGATAACCAAGCAATAGGTGAAATTTAGAAGTTTTGTGAGTCACAACATTCTTATCCCAATCAAAATATTATAACAAACTGAGGTAGCAAAGCAAAAAAAACCAGATCATTATCCATTTGTAAAGATCAGTTATATTAGACCAGATCTGTATAATGGAAAACTAGATCCGGCTAATATCCAATTACACCCAAGATTATACCGAAGATATAAAGTCTGTGTATAACCAGTTAGACCAGGCAAGATCATCAAGTATTAGCTCCCTTTTTTTTCCGCAATTTTGAATGTAACATAAAAAACTGCAACTATCAGAATATGGCAGCATAACCAGTATACCATATTTTAGTAACCAAAACATCCATGCATAACCAACACCACCACCAAGCAATCAGCCTTATACTCACCATCAATATCAAGAATTCAAAATAGTAACCATATACATGATAGATTTGATGTCATATTCTAGCACATTAGCAGAGGATTAAGTAAGTATGCAGGCAACCAGGCAATAAGCGAAAGCTTTTTTTATTTATTGTAAGTCTAGGAAAATAGTAAAACACCAGCATATATATTATGGTAGTATCATCACTAGATGTATTGTAAAAAACCAGTTTTAAGCCAGATATCCAAGCAAGATTAGTTTTTTTGTAAGTCAGCACCAGATCCAGATCCAGATCCAGATCCGGCTAATGCCAACCATACCCAAGATCAGGAGAGTAAGATCTAGTTTAGAGAAATACCAGGATCATGCCAGAAATCCAAGACAAAAAAAAAACCAGTTGGTGGCCAGTAAACATGCAATAGAATTTACCAGACAGTGGGCAGTAGATTACACAAAATTTAACAAATTACCAAATTCAGTGAGCAGGACTGGAAGCCATCAAAAAAATCATCATTTTCTTTCTTTATGCCAAAGTAAAAAAGCATGTCATCATTCTCAACAGAGCAATAGAATTCTTGACCCCCTGAAATATTGAAGGAAATATGGAACTAGTGAGCAGAAGTACACTCATAATAATCTCCCAGGAGCCAAGGGAAAGACAGGTATAAATCCAATGACAGCTTGTTCTCCCATTATTAGTATGACCAATTTTGCCTATGTCAAGTTGTTTGCACGGGGCACTATGTAACAAGCTTTGCATATCATACTTACCATAAGTATCAAGTGAATGCACAAAGCCCCAATTTTACATAAGTTTCCATGGTAAGCCATTACTTCAAAGAGTAAAAATGAGCAGGACAGAAGCCCTCACAAAAAACAAGTGTTCAACAGCTAATCCCTTCCAGTAGAAGTAATAAGCTAGCATATATTTATAGTATCATATGTTACATGTAAGTATTTATAACCAGAACATGTAGTTTTACCATTTGAGTGAGTTACCCCTAATCTTCCAATATCAAATTGTTAGCATTAAAAAACATCCATCTTTTATACATTAACAGAAAAAGCTCTTGTCATGGAATAGTGGTAAACAGCCAATGTGGTAAAAAATGCAAAGTATACCCTAAAGATAGTGAATAGAAAACCTTGAAGTAGAAGCCCTCCAACAGTCAGCACAGTAGCAGCGAAAAAAGGTATTACTACAGAGTCAATCATCAACTTGTCTTGCAGACTATCCTCTACACCAAGAAAGTAAACACGAAGACCTCATCTAAGTGAGGGGAAGAACCCCTGAGCTTATTCATTATCCATGAGTGGAGAGCAGGTTTAGAAGACCAGGAGTAGTGGAAAAAGGACCAATACCTTCTCCTAAATATAGGGATTTTTGTATTTATAGGTTTATCAAACCTGGACTAGAGCAAAGCGAGGCATCCAGGCAACAAGCAGAAGGTTCTATTTATATTAAGTCAAAGCAAGCAGTAAAAAAACCAAAATTTATTTTATGTTAGCATCATCACTAGATGTAAGTGAAGAACCAGATCTATGCTAGATAACCAAGCAATAGGTGAAATTTAGAAGTTTTGTAAGTCACAACATTCTTATCCCAATCAAAATATTATAACAAACTAAGGTAGCAAAGCAAAAAAAACCAGATCATTATCCATTTGTAAAGATCAGTTATATTAGACCAGATCTGTATAATGGAAAACTAGATCCGGCTAATATCCAATTACACCCAAGATTATACCGAAGATATAAAGTCTGTGTATAACCAGTTAGACCAGGCCAGTTCATCAAGTATTAGCTCCCTTTTTTTTCCGCAATTTTGAATGTAACATAAAAAACTGCAACTATCAGAATATGGGAGCATAACCAATATACCATATTCTAGTAACCAAAACATCCATGCATAACCAACACCACCACCAAGCAATCAGCCTTATACTCACCATCAATATCAAGAATTCAAAATAGTAACCATATACATGATAGATTTGATGTCATATTCTAGCACATTAGCAGAGGATTAAGTAAGTATGCAGGCAACCAGGCAATAAGCGAAAGCTTTTTTTATTTATTGTAAGTCAAGGAAAATAGTAAAACACCAGCATATATATTATGGTACTATCATCACTAGATGTATTGTAAAAAACCAGTTTTAAGCCAGATATCCAAGCAAGATTAGTTTTTTTGTAAGTCAGCACCAGATCCAGATCTAGATCCAGATCCGGCTAATGCCAACCATACCCGAGATCAGGAGAGTAAGATCTAGTTTAGAGAAATACCAGGATCATGCCATAAATCCAAGACAAAAAAAAACCAGTTGGTGGCCAGTAAACATGCAACAGAATTTACCAGACAGTAGGCAGTAGATTACACAAAATTTAACAAATTACCAAATTTAGTGAGCAGGACTGGAAGCCATCAAAAAAATCATCATTTTCTTTCACTATCCGAAAGTAAAAAAGCATGTCATCATTCTCAACACAGCAATAGAATTCTTGACCCCTGAAATATTGAAGGAAATATGGAACTAGTGAGCAGAAGTACACTCACAATAATCTTCCAGGAGCCAAGGGAAAGACAGGTATAAATCAAATGACAGCTTGTTCTCCCATTATTAGTATGACCAATTTTGCCTATGTCAAGTTGTTTGCACGGGGCACTATGTAACAAGATTTCCATATCATACTTACCATAAGTATCAAGTGAATGCACAAAGCCCCAATTTTTCATAAGTTTCCATGGTAAGCCATTACTTCAAAGAGTAAAAATGAGCAGGACAGAAGCCCTCACAAAAAACCAGTGTTCAACAGCTAATGCCTCCCAGTAGAAGTAATAAGCCAGCAGATATTTATAGTGTCATTTGTGCCATGTAAGTATTTATAACCAAAACATGTAGTTTTACCATTTAAGTGAGTTACCCCTAATCTTCAAATATCAAATTGTTAGCATTAAAAAACAACCATCTTTTATACATTAACAGAAAAAGCTCCTATCATGGAATAGTGGTAAACACTCAATGTGGTAAAAATGCAAAGTATACCCTAAAGATAGTGAATAGAAAACCTTGAAGTAGAAGCCCTCCAACAGTCAGCACAATAGCAACGAAAAAAAGGTGTTACTACAGGGCCAATCATCAACTTGTCTTGCACACTATCCTCTACACCAAGAAAGTAAACACCAAGACCTCGTCTAAGTGAGGGGAAGTGCCCCTCAGGTTATATGGTAGAGGAGGTAGGGAGGATTGCCAAAAGTACTCATTTGCGGGGGTGCTGCATCAGCCAAGAATCCACTATCCATAATAAGCGTGTAGGAGGTATAATAGCTATGCATCCCTTCAGGTGAGGTAGGCAGAGAACTCGAGCCAAGTAACCCTAACCTCCAGCGCAGTTAACAGAGCTGGTGTTATGTGCGCCGTGACATAGTGATAAAGAGATGCATCGATCAAAACTAAAATCACCACAGGGGCCTAATAAGGGTTTTAAGTGAAATTGGTAGGAGTTGGGTAGGGGGTGGTACCCATGTGGTACCATTTTACTCAGCCATGCAAATAGTAGGTTAGCAGTACCATTTTCGAGTGTTTTTTTTCCCGGTGGAAATCTTTAGGCTATGAGTAGGTTTACCATGGTCCTCTGCTCCTCACATACTTTAAGGAATATATAGGCATACTTTCAATGTTTAGTATTATGTAAGGTGAACTACACATCCTTACATGGCTTGACTTCTCTTGCATGCTGTTCTTTTAAAATGCTAAAGTGAAGCTTCACCTTACATAATTCTAGTTTTGATTTACATAACACTTTAGTATTATGTAGGTTTTTTTCCCCGGTGGAAATCTTTAGGCTATGAGTAGGTTTACCATGGTCCTCTGCTACTCTGTATTCTTTTAGAGGACCACTGTGCAGAGCTTCACCTTACATACTAATTATCTTAGCATAATTATACTGTTTTAATAGGGAATTAAAAGGGGAAAAATATAAAATTGAGTTAAAATGCTTTGAGATAATTATCATAGGTAAATCACATCTTATGGAACCCATGATAATTATTTCAACCTCAAATAATTAGTTTAACTAATTATCTCAGCATAATTACATTGTTTTAGGGGAAATTAAAAGGGGGAAAATATCAAATTGATCCAAAATTCTTTGAAATAATTATCAAAGGAAAAAAACATTCTAAAAAACCCGTGACAATTATCTTAATCTTAGATAATTAGTTTAACTAATTATCTCAGTGGAATTACACTATTTTTAGGAAAAAATAAATAGGGAAAAATAGCAAACTGATCCAAAATGCTTTGAGATAATTATCAGAGGAAAAAAACACCTTAAAAAATCCTTGATAATTATCTTAATCTCAGATAATTAGTTTAACTAATTATCTAAGTAGGAAAACACTGTTTTTAATAAAAAAGTAATGGAGAAAAATAGTAAACTAAACTAAAATCCTTTGAGGTAATTATCAAACATAAATCACATCTTAAAAAATCTATGATAATTATTTTAACCACAAGTAATTAGTTTAGCTAATTATCTTAGTAGAAAAACACTATTTTTAAGGGTAAAATTAAGGGGAAAATTAGTAAATCATGTATATGATTACATACTATTTATAAGAGTTAAACTACATGATAAAAAGGTTGTGATAATTAGTCAAGGTTAGAAACTGAGTATATATATTTATCTAAGTCAAATTATACTAATTCTAGCTGAACACTAAAGAGGGAATTAGTAAATCATGCTATATGAGTACATGCCATTTATCAGAGCTAGATGACATGATGAAAATGCGGTGATAATTATGTCAAGGTTAGAAACTTAGTATAGATATTTATCTAAGTCAAAATATACTAATTCTAGCTAAAATTTAAAGGAGAAAATTTAGTAAATCATGTGATATGATTACATGCTATTTATCAGAGTTAGATTATAAGATGAAGAGGCCGTGATAATTATTTCAAGGTTAGAAAAGTAGTATAGATATTTATCTAAGCCAAATTATACTAATATTAGCTGAAAACTAAAGAGAAAAATTAGTAATTCATGTTATATGATTACATGCTATTTATCAGAGCTACATTACGTGATGAAAAGGTCGTGATAATTATGTCAAGGGTAGAAACTTAGTATAGATATTTTGTTTAGCCAAATTACACTAATTCTAGCTAGAAACTAAAGGGAAAAATTAGTAAATTATGTTATATGATTACATGCTGTTTATGAGAGTTAGATTACATGATAAAGAGGCCGTGATAATTATGTCAAGGTTAGAAAATTGGTATAGATATTTATCAAAGTCAAATTATACTAATTGTAGCTAAAACTTTAAGATGGAAATTAGATAATTGCGTTGAAAAATTTACCAGAGGTCAAAAATATCCTTATCTACTTGTGATAATTATACCATAATTAATTAGTAAGTTTAGAAAATTATAATTAACTAAAAGTCCTATTTTTGGCGAAATATTAATTAAAGTAAATAGACTTTGCAGTCAAAAGTTTTTAGGAAAATTATCAGAAGTGTAAACCTATGATATAAAGTTGAGGAAATGAAATATTAGAGAGAAAATAAATAGAATAAATATTAAGCTCAAAATAAGCAGATTCCAAGCTTAATATTCGATGGGGAAATTAGGAAAAAGATATAGAAAATTATAAGTAAATTAGGGTAGCCTAGAAAACCCTTAGGGAAGCTGTGAAAAAAATTAACATGCTTATTTTAGGCAAATAAGAAATTACTAGGTCAAGAATTTATCAATTAAGACTATAAATTTAACCTAGATTTGGGTAAATTTGGATACAAAGGTTAAGTTTAGCTTTCGGATAATTTATCTAATGATTAGACGTCCTTTTTAAAAGTTACGGCACCTAAAAGGACCCGAGCCAATCCTACATCTGATGATGAGGGCAGAGCTCTAAAAAGAACTAGAGCGTCACACAACAATGAAGTTGGGCCTAGTAGTAGGCCTACGGAGGAGAGTCTTTAGGTGCCAGTGCAGCAGCAGATGGCGGATCAGTCCCAGGTGGGTTTTTCATTATTCAATTAATTCTTTAAATAGTTTAAGTTTGTTTATAAGTTAACATTGCATACGTAAAGAGTAAGTAAGAATCAGAAAAGGAATAGTTGGTCAAAAGGTAACTTCCAAGAAACCAACGTGCATTTGTTTATAAAGTAGAAAAGAATTGTTTGGGTTAAAACTGGTTGAATTAGGAAAGATATGATTGATCATCCTAAAGACAGCTTGTCTCAAGACACCTCCGACTCCTTGGTATATTTTGATGAATAATGATGGCTTTCCAGCTACGGATAAGTCGGTTACCCCCATGAACGTTGAGTTTCTACTCCGTGTCATGTCTTGATTTTTCTACATAAGTTAGGATACTGTTTTTTATCCTAGGGGAGCCGCACGGTTGTATGGGCAACTGGTTTGGTGTATGGGCACCTGGAACCTTGGGTGGGGATTTATCCACTCCGGATTATGAATAAGAAATGGGTGCCGTTTTTTCACCCTTAGGTGGTCTTGAGATAAGAAGAGTACTGGTCATGGTTATTATGGACAATGTTTTGATTAGCAGTACCCTGTCTTAAGTTTAAAGATGTCTGTTTGCAAAAAGAATGTTTTCAATACTGTTTTCAAGGGCTGTTTTAAAAAAATCTGGTTATGAAGGATAAAAGAAATCATTATTTTAATTGTGATAAGAACGTGGTAGTAATTAAATAACAAATGAATCATGTGTGAGTGCGGGGTGGTAAGTGGGGATTGACTAAGGTTGTCAATCATGGACGGGTGGACCTGATTAGTCAGGTAACTATCCATCCCCGCGCACTAAAAACGTTTGGAAAACTTCTTCACTTGGAAGAGGAGTCCACCAGCGGCTGTGCCCTCACATATGTTAGGAGAAAAAAGCGTTGGTTGAGGATACCTTAGTCAAATTTGTGGAAGTTATAGGGCCGAAATAGTTTTTTTGGATTTTTAATACGTTGTCCTGTTTCCGCTGCGAGACAGGACTAGGTCTTCTTCTAAAGCTATAGACCCCAGCCATTGTTAATGGTAAAGGTATATTCCTTGGATTTTTCTTATTTAGAGACTCTGATTTTTATCAGACTTAGAGACTTATCAAGGATCCCATCCCGATCTTGGTATTGGCGGGTTGGGGATCTCACAGAGAGAGAGAGATCTCAACTCATGTGTATCATCTTTGTATCATTCTAATTTTCAAATCTTTGAAATAATTAGAGATTTTTCTATGATGTTAGAATATTCGATAACTTCTTTATTGACATCAAAATTTTTCTAATGCGAGGTACCCAACCCCGAGAAGATTGGGGCGACTTGATAGATGGCCTTCCTTTATTTTCCTTTCTTTGTTGATACACCCTACTCCGTTTCCACAAAGTAGAGAACGAGCAACAGAAGAGAGGAAGTTCTCTATCCATCGTTTACGTGGTTATAAGGGTCATACGTCACAAGCCAGGTCGATAAATCTAGGATTCTAATGAAGTTGTTTCCTAACATAAAGATGAAATCTCATTGACATATTTAGAATCCACAAACGCCTTTTTCCCCACGTTTAAGAGGCACGGCCACCATCTATAAACCATAAATATGATATGGGACTTAGTTTAACTAAATAGAAATTTTGGGTCACTTAGATTAGGGCCATCTCGACTCTTGGCACAATGAGTCCTTAATTTCACTTCTCTTAATAAAAGGGAGTGGAGAGTTTCTCAACTAATCGAGACCACCCATCCTTGACTAGCAACCTGAGCCAGCCCCCACTTTCCACCCCACATGCACACTTTTTACCACACTGTTTTACATATACAAACAATGTTCCTTAATTAATTCCAAAAACAAGTTCTTTTATATAGCCCTTCAAACAATACCAAAACAATTCAAACAAGGCCTAATTAAGACAACCCTATTATTCAACAAAATTAATCTTTCCAATTTCTCATGAGTTGCTGCTACCCGCAGACTTTCTCTGTTTAATCAACAGAGCCTTTGCAAAGGATTTATTCACTAACCGCGAATTACATAACCTTCCCATCTCGCTAACCGCGAAGCATCCTGCTACCCACGAGGCATCTTGCTAACCGCCAGGCATCCCGCTACCCGCGAGGCATCCTGTTAACCGCGAGGCTCTTGCTAACCGCCAGGCATCTCGTTACCCGCGAGGCATTCCACTAATCGCGAGGAATAAAAGAGAGCCGATAACCTCAGCTTAATCTCCGCTAACCGCGGCATCATCTCGCTACCCGTGAGAAACAAAAGATATTCTTTCAACAATTCTTCTCTTTAAATGATTCTTCAAACATGATTAACCAATTCTTCATATCAAATAGAATCCACTTATCAAACAATAACAATTTTTTAAGCAATAACAATTCAACAAAGAGTGACAATTTATCAAACAGTTCTTTCACTAATATATAAAACCATATGCTTGTTTCTTGTGATAGAATCACGTTTCCTGGACAGTTTAAGGGGTTCCCTATGCTTGGCTTCCCAAGTCAAACATGAATAGCAATGCAGAATTATAAATTTGTCTTACTGGATTTGGAGCACGTGCGGCTAACTCCTGTGCTGGAGGTTGGACGGCTTCGACTTCTTCTTCAGTTGATGCTTCCGTATGAGATACGTTCGGAGTAGACACATTTCTTTCCACCTTCCTTGGTGGTGCAACGGAATAGACGTCCTTAGAACTTCGCGTTACATGCTTCAGAGCCATAGCTTCAGAATAGAGAAAAGAAAAACGTGTTGTTGGAGAGAGAGAGAGAGAGAGTGTGTTTGCAAACCGGGAGACGGCACGTCGACGTCTGGAGATGGAGATGGCTTGAAGGTGAGAGGTTAATGGAGAGACGTTAATGGAGAGAGGCTTCCTCCGGTGCGTCGTTGCAAGAGAGCTTCCGCTTCTGTAGATGTGTGTGTTCAAAGTGAGAGGAGAAGGGTCCTTTATATAGGCCCTGAGGGGGTGCTAAGAATACTGAGAAGTTTCAAGAATAGGAGAAGGAAAAGCTCGCGCGTCGTCGCGGCTCTATTTGACATTCGCAAATCTTATGCGCGATTTTTAAAAATCTCTATACTTACAAGTTCCCATTCTATCTTGAGAAAGAGAAAGAAAGAAGTATCCTAATTTTGCCTCACCTTTCTTTCTTTTCTAAAAATACTATCTCTAAGCTTTTTCTTCATACATAGATTAGGTTCCCACATAAACCTATCGTTCCACATAAAGAAAGATCATAAATAAATAGATTTTTTCCAAACTTAGACTTATCCAGTCCACTGAAAGCTTAATTGTATAACTTAATCAATCCTCACTTATTCGATTCATTAAAACTCAATCACATGATCTAACCAATATTAACTTAACTAATCCATCAAAACTTAGTCATATGACTTAACCAGTCATGATTATCTCAATCACATGACTTAACCAGTCATGGGTCATCCAATTACATGACTTAACCAGTCATGGCTTATTCAATCCACACAAAAAAAACTCACTTACATGACTTAACCAGTCAAACAATTTCTTTATAGAAGACAACTCAATCCTCTAATCATAAATTCATCAAAATGTCATATAGGGGTATACAAAAGATCTCTCCATGAAAAAAAAAAACATGAAAGATGTTTCAACCATAACTATGGTACATGTCAATCAGCATAGCATAATATCTCTACGAGTCCACTAATGGATATAGAAAACCATACACATGAGGAAGTTTGAAGTAGTCAATTTAATCTCTTTAACTTAGGCTCTAATACCAATTGTGAGGTCTCCAACCCCGAGAAGATTGGGGCGACTTGATAGATGGCCTTCCTTTATTCTCCTTTCTCTGTTGACGACACCCTACTCCGTTTCCACAAAGTAGAGAACGAGCAACAGAAGGGAGGAAGTCCTCTATCCATCGTTTACGTGGTTATAAGGGTCATACGCCACAAGCCAGGTCGATAAATCTAGGATTCTAATGAAGTTGTTTCCTAACATAAATATGAAATCTCATTGACATATTTAGAATCCAAAAACAACGTCTTTTTTCCCATGTTTAAGAGGCACGGCCGCCATCCATAAACCATAAATATGATATGGGACTTAGTCTAACTAAATAGAAAATTTGTATTACTTAGATTAGGGCCATCTCGACTCTTGGCACAATGAGTCCCTAATTTCACTTCTCTTAATAAGAGGGAGTGGAGAGTTTTTCAACTAATCGAAACCACCCATCCTTGACTGGCAACCTGAGCCAACCCCCACTTTCCACCCCACACGCACACTTTTTTACATATACAAACAGTGTTCCTTAATTAATTCCAAACACAGGTTCTTTTGTACAGCCCTTCAAACAATACCAAAACAATTCAAACATGGCCTAATGAAGACAGGCCTATTATTCAACAAAATTAACTTTTTCAATTTCTCATGAGTTGCTGCTACCCGTGGACTTTCTCTGTCTAACCAACAGAGCCTTTGCAAAGGATTTATTCGCTAACCGCAAAATTGCGCAACCTTCCCATCCCGCTACCCGCGAGGCATCCTGCTAATCGCCAGGAATCTCACTACCCGCAAGGCATCCCGCTAATCGCGAGGAACAAAAGAGAGTCGATAACCTGAGCTTAATCTCCGCTAACCGCAGAATCATCTCGCTACCCGTGAGAAACAAAAGATATTCTTTCAAAAAAATTTCTTTTTAAATGATTCTTTAAACATGATCAACCAATTCTTCATATCAAATAGAATCCACTTATCAAACAATAACAATTTTTTAAGCAATAACAATTCAACAAACAGTGACAATTTATCAAACAGTTCTTTCACTAATCTATAAAAACATATGCTTATTTCTTGTGATAGAATCCCATTTCCCGGACAGTTTAAAGGGTTCCGTATGCTTAGCTTCCCAATTCAAACGTGAATAGCAATGCAAAATTATAAATTTATCTTACCGGATTTGGAGCGCGTGCGGCTAACTCCTATGCTGGAGGTTCGACGGCTTCGACTTCTTCTTTGGTTTGATGCTTCCGCATGAGATATGTTTGGAGTCACAGACACCTTTCTTCCCACCATTCTTTGGTGGTGCAACGGCATGGGCGTCCTTAGAACTTTGCGTTACACGCTTCAGAACCATAGCTTCGGAATAGAGAAAAGAAAAGCGCGTTGTTGAAAAGAGAGAGAGTGTGTTCACAAACCGGGAGACGGCACGTCGAGGTTTGGAGATGGAGATGGCTTGAAGGTGAGAGGTTAAGGGAGAGAGACTTCCTCCAGCGCATCGTTGCAAGAGAGCTTCCGCTTCTATAGATGTGTGTGTTCAAAGTGAAAGGAGAAGGGTCCTTTATATAAGCCCTAGGGGGTTGCTAAGAATACTAAGATGTTTCAAGAATAGGAGAAGGAAAAGCTCGCGCGTCGTCGCGGCTCTTTTTTTTTTACTTTTTTTTTTTTGGACATTCGCGAATTTTATGCGCGATTTTTAAAAAGCTCTATACTTACAAGTTCCCATTCTATCTTGAGAACGAGAAAGAAAGAAGTATCCTAATTTTGAATCACCTCTCTTTCTTTCCTAAAAATACTATCTCTAAGCTTTTTCTTCACACATAGATTAGGTTCCCACATTAACCTATTGTTCCACATAAAGAAAGATCATAAATAAATAAATTTTGAACCCATTTTCAATCCGATTGCTTTGATAAACTCATGATGACTCACAAAATTGAGAATCTCAATTACTTTGCAAAATAACTGAAATGACTTATATGGATAAATGTTGGGTACATTACACTTAAACTCTTGACTTCTACACACATAACCCTCCCCTTCTACCCTTGCATAGTTCCAATCAAAGAAGATGCACGCAAACTAGTGTATCAACAAATAGTGGAGGCCGCATGTGTGTCTCCCTTGACTAGGCAATGTGTCTCTCTCTCCCTATCCCTCTCTGTCTAGCTTTCCGTCTCTCTCTCTCTCTCTCTCTCTCTCTCTCTCTCTCTCTCTCTCTCTCTTAATCCCTCGAGAACCTTTTGGCACTTGTCCTTTTGTAGTCAAAATGGACTTCACTTTGTCTATGTATCTACAATGGACATCTCCTTTCCATTAATATCCACATCAAAAGTACTAATAATCTCTAAAATCTACAATTTTAAATCATTTTTTGACAATTTCTACCCGCTTTACTTCCTATTAACACGGTTTGAGACACGTTAATCTAGAACCTCAACAGCTAAGCTTTGGAAAACCTTCTCCAAACACTGCTAAGGAGATTTTTGTTGCATACCTTAAATAAGACACACACACACATGCACATACACGCATAATGTTTAACATCACCAAAATAAGTAATTGAGTGAGATACTATCAAATGACTTTTGAGAGAGAGAGAGAGAGAGAGAGAGAGAGAGAGAGAGAGGAGGAGGAGGAGGAGGAGGAGGAGGAGGAGGAGAAGAGGAAGAAGAAGAAGCAGAAGAAGAAGAAGGCAAGAGGCCTAAACAAAATAGTTAACGAGTCTAGATTCTTGAATGCAAGTGATTACACGATTGCATACTTTCTCAAGGAGAGAGAGGGGGTGGGATTTTTAATATCCTAGAAACAATCACAATGACCTCCAAGTTTGTTGGGGGGGGGAGAGAGAGAGAGAGAGAGAGAGAGAGAGAGAGAGAGAGAGAGTCGTCCTTAAATGTTAGATTGACCTATGGGACCAAATACTGTATGTAGCATGCTTGAAGACCATGGATATAATGGTGACAACTAACAAATCAAATCCATGAAGTTTCTGGGAGACAAATAAATGTAGGCCATGATCTACGCTAAAATGTAAGACAAGAAATTTCATGTGATCAAAAGCTGAGCACTCGAGTAGGTATGATAACTATACTCTAAAATTTTCAAGGGACATAATGTTTATACAAGAAGAGTCTCTCCTACATTGCCTCAATGTCTGGTCTTACATTCAAGGCAGCAAGAGCTAAGCCAAATGGTTGGTATGATATAGATTATGCGTAAGGGAATAGGCTCAAGCATATAAATGGTTGAATATAATTTTCTCTCCCAACAAGGAACGTGATTTTATAATTTGGGGAGAGGGGGAGATAGAGATCAATGACATGCATGATTTAAGTCACAACCTCAATTTTGTGCCACCTCTTTCAGTTTCACATAATGGCCAAAACTCTTGCAGAAATAAAAAATTGAGTGACCTTATTTTGCTTTCATTTCTATCACATTTTAAGGTGCAAATGATGTGAAAGTGTACATGAACAAATAGTGTGCACCTTATTTTACTAAGCTACTTATGCATTATTGTATTAGGTGATGATGTAAAACATTACTATGCTTGTGCACAAAACATAGATAGAGATGCAAGCAAGGCATCTAGAGAGCAACATAGATGGAAGGGTCAATCACATTCTTAATATTAAAAGAAATCCAACTCATCTCTTTGAGACTAAAAGCTTTCCTGGTACATTGGAAATTAATCTTTTCATAACTCTACTCTTAGACATGAAAAGTTTTATAATTACACTATGTAGCAATTATGGCCTTCATCTTTAAAAGCTTGCTAGCTTACCCAGTTTGTACTTCTTGACTTGGTAGGTGCACTTTGTTAACCCTAAGTAGTTATGATGTACACAACTACCATGTCTTTCTCATTCGAAAGATGCAAGGATATAAGTAAGTAAGAGAGTGGAGCAAAGACATTGAATCCAATTATGTTCCTATCATTGAAACCAATTCTAGAACCCACTTCATTTTTGAACAAGTGAAATAATCATGATGGCTTTCCAAAATATTTAGAACGTGATAAAACCATTAGGTTGAGTTTAAGTAGAATCAGTGTTCAAGAAAGGATTGCCTCAGCTTAGCCTTGAGTCGGTTGAAAATGGAGACTACCTGGTTGCAGACCATGGTAAAGGGAAGAAAAACTGGTGAAATATATGAGAAAATAGTTAAAAAATCCTACAAATTTTAAATTTATGCTAGTACTTTTTGTTCGCTTCTTTGTTTTCCTGAATATTGACTAGAATTAAGTTATAGAAATAAGAAAAGTCAAGCCATGTGAGGCTGTGAAGTGAAACGTGAAATTAAAAAAACTCATTAATATATGTGTGTGTGTGTGTGTGTGTGTGTGTGTATCCATAGAATTTACTAGAATTATGCAAGTGAAGTTTCACTTTAACATTCTAAAACAATAGAATGTAAACAAGGTGAGGTTTCACGATGGCTTTCCAAAAAAGAAATCAAGATATGAGGAAAATAGAAATTGTATATATATATATATATATATATATATATATATATATATATATATATATATATATATATATATATATATATATAGAGAGAGAGAGAGAGAGAGAGAGTCACAATCGCTTGTTCTTGTGAAAAAAGCTCTTTACTCTTTAAAAGCTTTAAAAATAAAAAGGTACACAAAATAAAAGCAATGCAGTCTCATCCTAAGAAAAAAGAACAAATATAAATTGTGTGTTCATGTTGAAAATAATATAAAATGAGCAAGGACAAAAAAAAAAAAAAACAAGGCAAAGTCTTCAAAAGCCCCGTAAGGCTATGAAATGAAAGGGACCCATTTGACAAACTTTATCAACATTTAAGATGAGTCTCCATCGTTGGCACTGCACTGAAAACATTGGAAGGATGCCTAACTCAACTCAACTCTAAGGCTTCTTTTAGAAAGCCAAAAAGGTCAAGACATGTCAGGATATGAAATGAAAGTGAAATAAACATTTAAAGTCTCCATCATGCACTGTGAAATACACATTCAAAGTCTCCATCATGCACTATTTCACATTCAAAGTCTCCATCATGCACTGAAAACAATGAAAGCCTCCCTAACCCAACACAACACAACACTAAGGTTTCTTTTAGAAAGCAAAAAAAAGTATTATTATTACATTGACTTCTCTTAGCTTTCATCTCTTTACACCATGTTAACTTATCTAATCTCTAGAATCAAACTTGGTAGCATTCTTAGATCAAGGTAAACCAAAAGGAGGAATCTATCTCTCTCTCTCTCTCTCTCTCTATATATATATATATATATATATATATATATATATATATATATATATATATATAATTTATTTATTTATTTATTTATTTATATTTATATATATATATATACACACACACACTCCAATAGAATTAGAGCACTCCTAATTTTGTTGAACAAGGGCTAGCACCTCATGAAAAATAATGTCTATGAGAAGCTCCCAATCTTGGTATCAACGAATTCTTTGCAACATCTATTAAGAGGTCGTGTCATGCATCAATTTTAGAAATGCAATAGACTATACATGTACGAAGAGAGTATTGATAGTGTTCCACTTGGAAGAGAAGATAGCCATATGAGAATAGAGGCGATGTTTCCTTGGCTGCAGCAACACACGGGTCACACTAGTATATAATGGATCTTAAAATTTTCAAATAAGGAGAGAGTATCCATGTGTCACAATCTGGTTCATTTCAAGGAAAACCTTAAGAAACATTTAGTTTGAAATGCAAAAGTAAATGGTAAGTAGTAAGTACTATATGATGGTAGAAAATGGAAAGACTGAGTTTGGGTTTGAGTTAGAGTTCTACAAAAAGTCAAAAAACTTAGTACTCTATTTATAATTATATTATTTATAGTCTTTGACAAGGGCATGCAGTTCACTCAGCCCTCAAATTTGAAGGGTGACTATTTTTGTTTTTGAAATCCATTTGAAGGGTGGCATTGCTTTGCATTTTGAAGGCCATTAAAAATTTCCATTTCCTTCCTACACAAATGCACACCTAGCTTAGTACTCTATCAATAATTATATTATTTATAGTCTTTGGCAAAGCCATGCAGTTTCACTTTGCCCTCAAATTTGAAGGGTGACTACTTTTGTTTTTGAAAGACATTTGAAGGGTGGCTTTGCTTGGCATTTTGAAGGCCATTAAAAATCCCATTTCCTTGCTACACAAATGCACACCTAGCTTAGTACTCTATCAAAAATTATATTAGTTATAGTCTTTGGCAAGGCCATGCAGTTTCACTCCGCCCTCAAATTTGAAGGGTGACTACTTTTGTTTTTGAAATCCATTTGAAGGGTGGCTTTGCTTTGCATTTTGAAGGCCATTAGAAATTCCCATTTCCTTCCTACACAAATGTACACCTAGCCTTGAAACTTATACTTGAGCTTTAAAAAATGCCAAACCTTTGAATATTTCATGCATCATATGATGTTGAGCTAAAATCTCACACTTGGCACGTCCATGTATCATTTTCCTTCTAACACCAAGAATGTCCACATTGCACATTGCAACTTTGCGCAAAGGGCCAAACTCAGATGAACTTAGAGTTGAATTGGCACTACCTACACCTAATGTTGGACAACATGAGCGTGTTGTGTGCGTGTGTGTGTGTGTATGTGTGTGTGTGTGTGTGTGTGTGTGTGTGTGTGTGTGTGTGTGTGTGTGTGTGTGTGAGAGAGAGAGAGAGAGAGAGAGAAGAGAGAGAGATCTTGAATAGGACTTGCCAAAAATAATTTTTATAATTAAAAAATTCAAAATAGATTAGGAGATGTTAACCCTCACGGCTCATGGACACCCTATCACCTATGACAGATGTCGTATTATTTATTTGGTAGAGTCAAGGACCAGGCTTGTCGGTCCAATATAAAAAGGGTAAGAGTGATCGTCGAAGAGAGGTGCACTCCAACAGGAACATTGTTAGTTGGCTAAGTATGGGCGCCCAAGTGTGAATGGGGCAAGCTCGTATAAAAGTCACCTAAACCTAAAAATCATTCATTCTCTCATTTGTGCAATTGAAGAGTGCTCTTGCTCCATCTTCGTCTTCTTCTTCTTCATCTCCTTGTGTCTGTGTGTGTGTGTGTGTATGCATGACAGAGAGAGAGAGAGAGAGAGAGAGTGCGATCGAGCATTGCGACGACGACACGGCGGCGGTGAAGCGGTTGAGCGCGGCGCAACGGTGGCTCCTTCTTCTTCGCGGCGAGGAATCCTCCACGAAGGCGGGCGTAGGGCAGTGAGTGACACACCCTTGCTCTCTTGAGCTTTCTAGATTAGTCTAGTTTTGTGCTTGGAGCCATTTGTGGCTTGCACACAGTGTATTAGCAAGTCCCTTGCATTGACACGTGTGAAAGACGTGCACATTTTTGGCATTGTTGCCGGGGAAATGCCCTGCATTAAGCTCGAGTAGCACTCTATACTACTTTGTGGTGCATTTTGAAATGTAGGAAAGGTAGAGAAGGAAGGTCTGTGTGTTGAGAAGGAGTTTGTTTTGCTACTGTGTATTGTTTTGTTAATAAGGTATTGAAAAGTATTGTGTTTTTTCTGTTCATAAGGTGTTTTCTTTATTATAAGGTATTAGAATTAAGGTAGTAGATCCATAATGTTAGTTATGTGTAAAGTACAGTAAGTAGTTATGTTAGCTAATGAGTTGCTGTAGTAGTGTGTTAGTGTGTAACATACTTGTATTAGTTGTAAGTAGGTAGGTTAGGTGTGTGTGTGCTCGCGTGCACAGCGCGGCCGTGATGACCTTATCCCCAAAAAAAAATCAAAAAAAAATAAAGGTAAGACCGGAATTGAGAATATCCCCAGACCCAAGCCCAAGCTCACGCTCAGGCTCAGGCCTCAGTCCCCCTTTAAAATTGCGTATTTTAGCCTCACGCGTAGGTAAAAATTGACCTTTTTGAGGACCAACGGAGCTTCGGGTAACCGAAGACTGTGCTATAAAGCACACCACAAACCCCTCAGCGATATGCTCGTTTGAGCTATCACACGCTCTAATCCATAAACTGATCATTAAAAAACATTCAAAAATATCAAAAAACGAGGGAAAACGGACGCCTAAGAAAGTAAGCGGTTAACCTTCGAGGTTATTCGTCGACGCTTGTAGGGTGCCAAAGGCACATGCATGTGCGCTCTGGTCGTGTTCTAAAGGCCGGGCAACTAAAGAGGATTTTGACTTACGTGAGTTCTCAATATCCACCTACCTTAGGTTCCGGGCCCTCGGTGGGGACCCAAGGTAGTACAAACCAAGACCCAAACATAGCGGCTAGTGACTCTTCATCTGACTACGACATCATGGAGGGTTTCCAAATGCCTAATCGTGATAGCTCAAGCCAAGACATGCATGCCATGGGTCCACGTTCCGAGCCGAGCGTGCTTAGCCGCTTGAAGGTAACCTTTAGTAGAGCCACTCGCTCCAAACATGGAGCTAACAATATAAATGAGGGGGGTGGGGAAGTAAATTTTCCATTCATGACCAATGTAGACCCCATGCTCTTAGAAAGTGTGCATGTAAATACTCCATTCACTGCACCCCCTGACTCTTCAGAGCTATTTCCCTCCGAGGTTATATTACCTGATGGTAGAAGCCTTGCCAGAGCACAAGAAGTTGAGCGGTATATCATTGCGGCTAGGGAAAAGCAAATTGAGAGCTTATGCAAGGCGGAGCAACGAAGAGACTTAAAATCAAAAGCTCCTATGTCAATATCCTTGCTAGGAGAGAAATCAAGTGCTCCTGACTTAGCAACCACTAAGGGCTAATCCATAGAGAGCCACATTGTATCCAGTTCAAAGGACACCCCTAGCACCTCAATCCTAGATGGGGCGTTCTTAAATGAGAACTGGGAGTACAAACTACAAACAAAAACTCTAACCGATCTATACACAGGTCACACCTATCATGTGGGTTGGTTAGATGTTCTACAATCCACAAGGGGTGCTACTAGTGTGGAGAATCAACAACAAAGAGTTTGTGAGGTCATCGATAGGGTTATTGAGCTAGAGAGACAAAACAAGGGGATCTACATGCCTTCAACGGGTCTCATGAGATTCTTGGATACAAGGAAGGCTAAACAACCAACCTTATTTCAAATGGAGACTCCCTCGGTAAGTCCGATGGATCCTCCATATGTGGTTTCACCAGGGGTCTCAGTGCAATCTAAGCCCACAAGTCATAGCTTTACCTTTCCAAGTCTACCTCATCTTTCCTTTGATGACACAACGGCTACCATGTCTACTCGAATGATGGATGTGCCAAGAAACACGCCATGGACCTCATTTGTTAGTAAAGCACTGCTACATGGTAGCTCAATGCCTGCAACAGTACCTACAAGTGTGTACCAATCGTACACCTATAGGTCCTCATACTCATGTAGTCCCTACCCCTCCCATTGTTTCAACAACCTATGCTCCATAACCAGAACACCCAAGTTCTTATTTCCATGGGACCATACCAGTTAGCATTAGCATGTCACATCCGATGTTTGCTATGCCTAGGGCCACACATTAACTTTGGACTGTCACAACACCATACCAAACATGGAACCCAAGGGCTTCCTACACGCCAAGCCCAATGCCAATACCTAATCCACGTGTAGTCTTTGGAGTGCCTTCACCCCCGGTGCCTACTCACTTAGGTGACTTGGCAACATTTGCTCAAGCTATCGTTTGATCTATTGCTGAGAATATGCATAACACGCCTGATAGAGAACCTAGAGGTAAAGCAGTACAAATAGCCAAGCTCACACAAAAATTTAGTGGAGACGAGGATGTGAGAAAGCATATCAAAGTGTTTGAACAAATATGCGATTCTCTAGGAGAACACAATGACCTACATAAGAGTAATTCTTTCAGCCTAACCTTAAGTGGGAAGGCTGGGGATTGGTATAGAACCCTAAGGGTGGAAGAAAAAACAATTTACCCTACTCTTAGGAGACTGTTCTTAAAAGAATACATACGAGAGGGAGTGCTTTGCGGTGTAGCCTCTCAACTCCAAAAAGCCCAATGAGAGGAAGGAGAGTTGGTGAGAGACTTTATTAGTCACTTGAAGCATTTGAATTCTCGTTGTAATCCAAATGAGTGCTTCAATAATAATCAATTGCTTGATAGATTCATTAGGGGATTACGACATGAGGATATCTACAATGGCCTAGTCATTAGCGGTATCACCACTTGGGAAGCAATCACCACCGATGCGATCCAATTGGAGGATAATTTAATGATTCAAAGAGAAAGAGTGTATGTTAAGCCTAAATCTATTAGCTCGCAAGCATCGGGGCATCAGCCAGTGACCCTAAAGCCTATTGCTAAGGAGCCAAAGATATTTGAGATGACTTTAGCAGATCTCACCAAGGCCGTTCAAGAGAGTGTAAGGCTTCTTGTTGTGGTGGGTGATGGTGTAGAAGAGCTATGGCGAGCAAGAAGGTGTGCTGCAGAGAACCAAAGAAGAGAGAGAGAGAGAGAGAGAGAGAGAGAGAGAGAGAGAGAGAGAGAGAGAGAGACTAGTCGACACCAATTGAAAAAACACGCTTGCTATTGTTAATCATTTCTTTTGTAAAAGCTTACAATATATAGAAAAAGTTTCCATGCAAACTAAAACAAGAGCTTGAGTTCACCTGCATGCTCTAGGAGGTGTTCCCACGGCTAATACTGGGCTTGAAAAACCTAACAATCCCCCCCTCAATCCCGAACTAAACAGGCAACTCATGATACCTCGAGTTTTTGGTGTACTTGTCAACCATGAGTTTTAGGTTCTCTCACAACCAAGGATTTCCAGTGTATCCATAACCTGGTGGTTTACTGATCTAGCACCAGGTTCTCTCACAACCAAGGATTTCCAGTGTATCCATAACCTGGTGCTAGATCAGTAAACCCCCCTTGAACAGATAGGGTGTAGGTCAAAAAATTAGCTACCAAAAATGGAGTTTTTGGTTCACTGCCAAACCTTGGGTTTAAGGTGTACCCAGTAACCTCATGAGAAGTGATAACAAAAATGGGACTTGAGAACAAAAAATTGATAATTTGGGAGGTCTTACCACTCATGTGTGGCACTGTCTAGAGCCTGTACAATTTATTTTGACTAAAAACGTGAGAAAGTTTAACTAAAGAACATCATTATCAACAAAATATATTGCAGGCTCGGTGTCTCCCTCAATCATATGAATTTAATTTTTACCTTTTTGAAAACATCTGTTCGATGGATGATTTGTTTTACCACAGTGAACACAAGGATTCTTCTTGAAACGGTCTTTTGTCTGATGATTGTTGCGCCCACAAATGGCACAAGATCTGGTTCCACTGAATGATCGAGATGAAGCTGAGGTAGCAGCACATTTAGTGATTGCATAGGCACTAGAAGTATCAGAAGAATTGATGGCGAATACTGCATTGGAGATTGTACATGCATTGGGAAAAATAGTAGAATTGGTACTAGGTACCCTTCGTTCTTCTTCCTGCAATGAATTGATGATACCATCCAAGTAGGGCAGCGGATCTTTCTCCTTTAACATGGTAACAATCTAATGCTTTCTCGTCCTTGCATTGTTGCTCGGCAGATAATGCTCTAGTAACTGCAGCAGATGTACCAGATTCGTCGGCTGATAGCGGCTTGATGACGTTCCACAAATTTTTCCGCATCAGATATCCCGTCACTTTAATTTTCCAGGTGTGGAAGCCGGATCCATTGAATTTATCCACCTTGGATGCCATATTTAAAGCTTTATAGCTTTTGATTTGACTTCGTTTGAATTGTGCTCTGAGCCAGGGTTTTGTTCGATGTTGAATTGCGGAGCCAAACAAGAATCCCTTTGTGTGTGAAAAGCACTACCACAACCTCGATAGATTTTTACATGGGGCTATCAAATTCTCACCAATTAACACAAGATTTGTCCTTGTTTATATTTGAGCATTCTGATCCTCATTGTTATGTGCAGTGGAGGCTAGTGTGAGCACGTGCTTTGACCATGTGAAAAACAAAAGGAAAAACCAAAAAAAAAAATGTTTTTTGTTTCTATTTTCTCAACTGCCGAAAACCTGTTGTTGAATGAGCATTTTGACACGTTGTAGAAGATGAGCTCGTCGTCGATTGTGTGCCCGCTTGACTGCGTTGATCCAAGATTTTGATTGCGTTTTAAAATGCTGCTTCAAAAGCCTCTGCTGCAGCTGTTGTAAAAAAAAAGCATTGTTAGGCTCTACAAGGATGATGTTTTAGAACGCCTACGCTTGCACCTGGCTTTCAAGACGGCGGCTTCTTGACTACACCCTAGTTGACCTCTTATGCTCTGCAACTTTCTCCGCCTCCTTCTCCTGCGTCTCTGCTATGGGGTGCATTTTGATATGCAACCATTTGCGCCTATGGTCTCTACCGGATCACCTCGCCTGTAGCTCTGATACCATTTGTAAGGCTTCTTGCTGTGGTGGGTGATGGGATAGAAGAGCTATAGCGAGCAAGAAGGTGTGATGCAGAGAACGAAAGAAGAGAGAGAGAGAGAGAGAGAGAGAGAGAGAGAGAGAGAGAGAGAGAGAGGGAGAGAGAGAGTAGTCGACACCAATTGAAAACACACGCTTGCTATTGTTAATCATTTCTTTTGTAATAGCTTACAATATATAGAAAAAGTTCCCATACAAACTAAAACAACAACTTGAGTTAACCTGCATGCTCTAGGAGGTGTTTTCACGGCTAATATTGGGCTTGAAAGACCTAACAAAGAGTCTTAGAGACAATCGTGCTCTGCAAAACAATCATATGTATCTAAGAAGGCAGCAATAATGGTGCTCAGTATGCTATGGATCGCATAGTACCAGTGAATGCCCTACTTTTAGAGTAAAATTCAATGGGAACTGCAATGCATGTGGGAGGTATGGTCATCAAGCTAAGGATTGCATAGTATTTAAGCGCGCGATGGCCAATAGACAAATCTTAGCATAGACAGACAAACCTCAAGTGCCTGCATTGATGCCGGCCCCACCTCTTGAACAAACGTTACAACACATGGTCCCTAGGGCCCAAAATGTTGTTCAAACAACACCCTTACCACCTCCACTGCTAGGACCGCAACCACCATATCTAAGAATCACTTGTGTGAATCAAGTGCGTTGTGAGTCATCTATTGCTTGTTTGGAAGGTTGTGAGGAAGATATAGACCCTAATATTGCCTATGAGATGGATGCGCTTGAATAAAGTCCACAATACTACATGGAGGACTATTGGGGACAAGTCAAACATGTCTATCAAGTAGCTGCTCTTGCTGCAAGAGGCCAAAATATCAATTATACTACTAAAAAACCACCTCTTCAATGCTATGAGTGTGGAGGTCCACATTGTGTGGCCGAGTGTCCTATTAGGCTACAAAAGAACGCCACACTTATGCAAACCAATCAAGCGAGCACATCTACAATGACGATACTCATGTGTAATCGATGTGGCATAGATCATTTGATTGCCAAATGCACCGAAGATCACGCCATTAAACTTAATTGAGGTTACTGAGGAGCCATCACAAAGTACACATGTGGTATCAGTAAACGTACTCACACAATCGATGCTCCAAAAACAAAATTATATTCTTGAGGAAAGAGACACGGCATCAATTGCCCAATCTCAGAAAAAGAAGAAAACACAAAGGAAGAGATCGTAAAAAGCAGCGAAGTCAGACCCCAGTTCAAAGACCAACATAGGGACTGGTGACGACCCCGTATATATCAACGACGCTAAAGAGGATTCTGATTCAGGTGAAACCATGGAGACCAAACCGACCACTAAGATAGAAACCGACAAAGAAGATCTTCATGAGCCACAATGGCCAGGATCCAAGAAGAATATAGGAACTTATCCAAACCCTACAAAGGAGATCGAGCGAGTCAAGCAATCAAGGAGTTTGGTAGAAGATACCCAAAGGGATCTAGAACCAGCACCTAGGCAGATCTAGATTATAGACATCGTGTTCCCTACGCAACAAGAACCTCACCAAGTCCATAGACCCTTAGCCATACCTAGTGTCATCCAAGAAGAAAGTGACTTAAAGTCATGGGAAAGTGGGTGTACTCACTTCTTGATGGAAAGAATGTTTACAGAGGGACTACCTGATCCTATCGAAGAAATGGAGATCCTATCTTCCCCATGCCAAGGGACTAAAGCCCAAAAGGTGCCGTTAAACATTGCCAAATTGATGGATTTCATGTCTTCAGAAGTTAGAACCACCATCATGTCCAAACTATATAAAGACCCTAAGCTAGTCTCAGCTCTTCGAGCCTTCCTCAATGGAGAACTGAAGTTTGGGGTACCACAATTTGCACAGATGGATGGAGCTGGGGAGATGCCAATAGAGGAGGAACACTTTGATCCACAACCCAACCTAGATGAGAACCTTGTGGTGGAAATAACTATCAACAAGTTGGGACAATGCTTTGAGGGTGATGAATCCAATGCGACCATACCAATCACTACTAAGGGATTAACTATGAAGGGAATCGTTGATGGTGGCACTGGGGTTATCATTTAGACTAAAAATTGATGGGAAACTATGGGAAGACCTCACCTTGCGACCACAACCATAGTAGTGAAGATGGTCAATGGGTCTATTGTTAAACCTATTGGGATGCTAGAAGATCTCAAGATCAAGGTCTTTGGACATAAAATAAGAATTACCTTCATTGCTATGGATTTATCCAATCACACTATTGCATTTGAGATGATCTTAGGACGTCCTTTCATGAGGGAAGCGAAAATGGTGCATGACTGGTCTAAAAACCATGTCTACTCGCAGTTCCAAGATTCTGTCATTTGAGTGGATCTTGTAACTGGTCGAGCACATCCTCTAGGAAACAGGTTTATAATTGATCATAGATCTGACACCACATTTCACTATGCCCCATTGCAGTATTGTTATACGTGTAAAGCGGACACTGATGTTGGGGAAGATTCTCGTTATATGGATGTTCTACCTGGGATGACTGAGTCTGACAATGTGGATTGGGTCCACCTAGAAGCAACCATAGACACTTGGGGAAACAGGGAGACGACCTGGGTAACACGTGAGGGGGATGAAATGCCCGTACCCTTAAATAGAAGCAATGCATATAGCTTCTGACAAGACTCATCCTAATATAACAAAGAAAACATACAAGTGAGTCCCTAAAGCTTCTTTAGCGACCATAGCTAGTGCTAAAAAATAGAAGCCTTGTAAGAAACGTCCCACTCGCCCCAAGAAATGTAAGGAAACGTGGCGGTGGATTCCCAAAAAACTATTGGAAACCCAAGGCTACTATGAAGGAAATGATCAAATCTGGGTGCCAAAACGTAAATTGTGCTCTTACCTGTCACTTGACCCATGTGAGCCCAATCCTATAGCTCCAAAACGAATTGAAGATCGCGGAAAGGAAAAAATCACGGAATGCTACACACCCGCTCCATAGCTAATTTGGGTTCCAAGGAAAAACCAATCTATTCGGCCAAGCTCAAGAACAGGGAGGTCAAATGAAGCTTCTTGCGCTTCATGTAGTTCCTGTACAAAAATCAAAGCTCCGACACAACCTCCACCTACCATTGTACATATCCATACGAACAAGGAAGAGTTTGCACCTCCCGTTGTAAGTTCACCACCTACAACAACGTTGCAAATAAAATCATGGGAGAGTACCTTACCACCCTTGCAACTAGATGAAACGCAGAGGGCGGTCAAAAGTTATTGGTCAAAGTCTTCACCCATAACAGCTTGGAACAATTGGTTTCAAAAGGTGACAACATCATTCCAAAAGGTATGATCTACCCAAGGAAGAGGGGAGTGTTTGCTGACATCCATCATTCACTTGCTTCCCTCTCAATTTTCCTCCCTGACCTCTCAATCTCCAATCTTAGGGAATGTATATATAAAGCCTTATACTCACAAAAAAAAAAAGTAAAGAGCAAGATCAATTAGCAAAGGAGTATGCACAATAAAAGTCAAAACATTGACCAGACCTACACATTGATATCCGGTATACTGAAACAGAAACCTATGTCATCAAGCACCTTTGATCCTCATCACTCGAGTGATGGAGGGTAGGTAAGATAAATACGATAGGAGTGTTTCTGTTTTAGAGTTTATTGATTAGCAAAGTTCTTTCTTCCCATTGATGTGCCTCCTAGAGGTAGTCTTTGTGTTTCCTCGTGTGTACAGGAATGTGTTGTTGTGGTTAATATTTGGACCTTCATGGAATCTTTCTCTTGTTCACTCTTCAAACCAAGCGTGATCATCAACACAAACAGGTATTTTTTGTCCATTAGCATTGTCCTTATCTTTTTTGCATCTATGTTTGTCTGCTTTAATTGTGATTGGTAGCATAATATTCAAAGCATTTGCTTAGTACCAAACATTAAATTCAATGTAGATTTTTGTCATAATCACTTGTCTAGGTTTAAAAATCAAGCAGTCCGACTAAGCTAGTTTGACCAAGCTAGGCGTTAGAGATCTTCTCTTAATACCATGGGGAATGTCTTCCTAATAATCAATGACTACTTAGGTTCTTAATGCGATTTAGGCAGCATTGTGTGCAATGTACTAGGGCTTTCTAGTGGGCTTAGTCCCTGTTGACCTTTAGCTTAAGTATGATAAAGGACTAGTGTGAGGAGCCTGGGGAGGATAACAATGTTATATGACCCCCCAAAGTTGCAAAATTAAAATGCTGAAAACGAACAAACAAAACAAAAAAATTAAATTGCCACAATGTAAAATCTTAAGCTGGAAGAGAAATCTCAGCTTGATTTGGTACTCCACTCACATGTATCACCTATAATACTAGAGCCCTACAGGTTCCCATTGTGGGCGTTTTTTCTTGAAAAGCAAAAAACAAAAGGCATACAAAATAAGCACGCACATATCACTATGAAAAGACTTTGGGGGGTCAAAGAAAAGTAAATAAGTCAGGTGATGATTTCATGAGAATTCCTTTTATCGTAGCTTAACTACGAGGTCTTCTAGGTATAGCCTCTAGTCACCCCTCGGACATGAAATACTTGGCTCTTGAACAACTTAATCGACCAGAGAAAATTGAGAAGCTTGCCCATGGTATTAATAGTTGATCTCTAGTGCCTTTCAACCGTTAAATTAGCGACCCCAGACTTGTTTACTTTTTGACCTTCACAATTGTTTATGCGTTTGATTATATTACAATTTAATGTTTATTGCTGAAAAATGGTTTAAAATTCTATTACCAATCAATTTGTCTAACTACAAGTGCATATGCTTTTTAATTATATATGAGAATGCAATTACTGTGCCAATGTTGTTTGATTTTGCAGTGACTGAACAAGGCTAAGGATATTCATCTCAAATGCTCTTCCACCTCAACAAACAAGCTTCAACTCAATAGCTTCCAAGGACAAAATCTACATCAGGAAGGGGGGCATCTTAACCCTCATGGCTCACGGACACCCTATCACCTACAACAGACGCCGTATTATTTATTTGGTAGAGTCAGGGACCAGGCTTGTTGGTCCAATAGGAAAAGGGTAAGAGTGATCGCCGATAAAAGGCGCACTCTAACAGGAACATTCAAGGGCTAGTTGGCTAAGTATGGGTGCCCAAGTGTGAATGGGGCGAGCTCATATAAAAGTCACCTAAACCTAAATCATTCATTCTCTCATTTGTGAAATTGAAGAGTGCTCTTTCTCCATCTTCATCTTCTTCTTCATCTCCTTGTGTGTGTGTGTGTGTGTGTGTGTGTGTGTGTGTGTGTGTGTGTGTGTGTGTGTGTGTGTGTGTGTGTGTGTGTGTGTGTGTGTGTGTGTGTGTGTGTGAGAGAGAGAGAGAGAGAGAGAGTTTGTGATCGAGGATTGCGATGACGGCACGGCGGCGGTGAAGCGGTTGAGCGCGGCGCGGCGGCAACTCCTTCTTCGCAGCGAGGAGTCCTCCACGAAGACGAGCATAGGGTGGTGAGTGACACACCCTTGCTCTCTTGAGCTTGCTAGATTAGTCTAGTTGTGTGCTTGGAGCCATTTGTGGCTCGCACACAGTGTATCGAGAAGTCCCTTGCATTGACACGTGCGATAGACGTGCACAGGAGACAATGAAACTCTTTTGAGTGTTAGGTTGAAATTAAAGAATTGATGGTATTTACACTAAAACTTGCAAAATTTTGTTGATTTTCTTCAAGGCAAGCTTGGAATCTAGCCAAAAATTTGCAATTCTAGTGGTAATAATACATTAAACCTTGGTTTATTGCAAACATTGGGAATCTCAGATAGCCCTAGAAAGGAAGTGCATGGCGGACTTAGCAAAGCTGGATGCCCAATACATCCATGATCGCTCTTTCACCATCCCGAGGACATGCTATGCCAAGAGAGGAGGGTCATACCTATTGAAAATCTATTACACCCTTGCATGGGACACCCATGTGTGTGTTTGTGTGTGTATGTGTGTGTGTGTGTGTGTGTGTGTGTGTGTGTGTGTGTGTGTGTGTGTGTGTGTGTTGAAGAATGATTACCTAGCAATAGTTTGATTTCACGAACTTTTCAACCATACAATGGGACTAGAGACCAGTCAAAGTGTAAATAAACAAACCTTATGTATACATTATATAACAAGTAGATAAAGTTAAGACTATAATTGACATTGATACTAACATATAGTGTATTACATGTTATTATCAAAGAATCACATACAAGGGTTATGTATCACTAATAAAAATAACCGAACAGTGGATGATCTTTGTTATTGTTGCAATTGTCCTTGTAATCCCCACAAAAGAATCTCTTACCTGCCACTATCCAAAAAATGCAAGTCTATCAGTACTAGCATTAATTGGGAAGACAGGTGTCAACAACCCCTCCCCTTGTTATCAGTGTCAAAAATTACAACATGAACTAACAATCAAACATAGATCAAGTATTAATACCAAAAAAATCAGCCAGCATCTCCTTTGTAATTTGGATCAATTTTCAAAATTCCAGTCCAATGCCATCTCATTTGAGACCCTCACATGAGGACTAAGGCTCTTTTGGAAACAACGGGATGATTTTAAAGTAGAATAACAACACTTATTTCAAGAATTATGCATTAATTCACCAAAACAAATATAACATCAAAAAGTATTAAACTGTACTTCCACAGCTTTGGCTTTAGGTATGAGCTACCGTTAAAAGTAATGAGTGATTTACATTTGAGTAAACCTTCACATATATAATCAATAAGTTAGATATATCCCTATAAACTATTCATGTTTTTATGTCCCAAACCCCAATTATCATAATTCAGGACAAAGTTTTGACAGTATCTTGTTTGTCAAGGCTAATATTTGCAAAAAGCACCAGTCATACCCATCTCTAACAAGCTCCTCACATGAGGTTTTACGATTTAATGTAAATAGATTCCTTTCAAATACCATTAAGGATAATCCACATATATCTTGTGTTGAGAACCCCCTGCAAACATTTCATCAGTACAGATATGCCACAAATACCAGCTCGAGCTTGCTTACTTATGTTAGTCTAAATATATCATTACCAAAATCTCAGCTCAAAGCCCATAAACCAATACTTCACCAAATGTGCGATCAAAGAGACATGTATGTGGATCCAGACAAACGTCCAAACAGCGATCCTCTTTCAGCCTCAAGAACATCCAATGTTTGGAGCAGATAAAATTTGTAAATTTTTTATCTAAAAACCATGAAATTCCAATTCTCAAATGTACAAAATTCTATGAAAATAAATTGAATGTTCAGCTTGACAGAGGTTTCAGATCGCGAGTCACAATTATGAGAGTTTACAGTCTCACAGCTAATCGTCTTCCATTCTGAGATCATTCCCATAACCTACAAATTTTTAGTTCATACATGTATTGATACATATGTTATCGAGTTAACCACAACCTGGCTATCAAAAAAACCATATGAGAAATGCATAGCATCCTATGAGCATAATACCAAAGTATTACAATAAGCATGTCTATGTGTGCTTATGAATCATGTGTCTATGTGTCCTTATGAATCCTTTGTCAGCGACATATTCCTGATAGTTTTCACTTGTAACTCAAGAAGGAGAGTGTATGTACAGGGCTTGTGAAGCTTCATGTACGCATGTGTGCAAGGAGCATAAAGGTACCCAGATGCTGGTAGTTTGAGTTGAACTTGTAAGAGAGCCATAATCATGCCAAGCATCTCCGCATAATACTACTACTCGACTCGGCATGAAGGAGCCTAGTGGTTATGTAAGTGAGAGGGAACCCCAATATTAAGGCAAGTCAATCGAGCCAATGATCATGAAGTTGAAAGATGGCTTAGGAAAACCATCTAACCATTATCCAAACCAAGTTATAAGTGATGTGTGTGAGAGAAAGAGAGTAATTCCATCCCTGTCATGATACTACTTGTTACCACATGAAAGAAAATTGGGTAGCATGTTATTTATATATAGATTGTATTTTCATCTTCCAAGATCCTTACTATAGGTGTAAGCATATCTATATATATTGATTGAGCTTGAAAGATCAATAATACCTCAAGCTAGTAAGTGAAACATCAAAATTAGCCCAATCTATGTAAACCAGATCTGAGTGTCGAGCTACAATCCATGGGGGTAACCCAATGGAAGCTGTAAGCCTAAGACCCATACTTCCAATGTTTGTCTAGAGAAATCCTCCAAAGTACATCAGCTACTAAAACAGTTAACACAAAAATGATTATTATCTGTAACAAATATCTGTGTGTGTGTGTGTGTGTGTGTGTGTGTGTGTGTGTGTGTGTGTGTGTGTGTGTGTGTGTGTGTGTGTGTGTGTGTGTGTGTGTGTGTGTGTGTGTGTGTGTGTGTGTGTGTGTGTGTGTGTGTGTGTGTGTGTGTGTGTGTGTTTAGGAATGAATATCCCCTCATGAATATGAACCATACAAGTACAATTGTCTAAACAAGTATATTGAATAATAGTACACCATATTGGCATTACTTTTTGGAAAAGATCTATTTACAGGACAGTGTCAAAGTTGACATACTACAAAGTCAACCAATTTTTAATAAACAAAGTTACAAATTCTACGTAAGGAGAAGATTTGTTACAAAAGTATTTCGGGCACTAATAGAGGTATATCTTGCTTCCATGTCCTTTTGGAAAGATCCTTTGCGAATCCGCCAAGAGGAAGGTCCAGCTATTACTTGCATCCATACAAAAGCACATGGTGACAACAAGGTTGTGCTAATGCGTCTTGCAAGTTTCATAAGTGGAACCAGTTGTTATCCTATCACCCTAGAAGAACCTACAAAAACCATCTACCCATAAGGACACAAAGGAGGGTCAACAAGCCCTAGTAATGCAGCATATAAATTACTATCCTGAGATAAAGATACGCATGTAACTACACAAAGTTATACCAGTGTCTTAAAACTTATACCAGACCTTCCATTTAAATGAAAAATCTCCTTCTGAACACCTCATCTTGGTGAAAATGTAGTTAGATACCATCAATTGGCATCCAATCTCTTGCCTGCTTAAGTTGCCAGTACAAATAGTGCCCATCTTTCTAGATCATGTAGAGAAATACCTCTTAATCATTGTAAAGAGCAATCAAACTCAACTTTGTTATGAGAACATTGCTGGCAAAATTTTGAAAGAGTCTTGTTTGTACATAGAGTATTATTTCAAAAATAGCATCTCCTCTTCTCAAAAGAGCCTCATGTGAGGATGTTTGTTCAATATTACAGCACATCTCATCCAAGTTTGTCAACTGTAAAAAATCATTCGCAACCACGAGTTCTAAGGCTATCCAAGTATGGACGTTATCACCCCCCTTCTGTAACCATTTAGAAAATGTACAATGAGAAGCAACCGGTTATGAATTGGGTGAGTATGCGCATGAAGGGAAATTGTGCCTGTGACAACAAACCAGCATAGGGCTAGTAAGAAAACTTACTCACTACCTAATGATAACACAGCAGATCTGCGCCAGAAGTAGAAGAGTACGTAAGCCCGAGTAAGAGAGGCATATTCGTGGCAAGGTAAGGAGCGTGCAAAAGCCAAGCCTCATAGCACACAAGACGCCATCTCCCATGCCAGCAATTCGGGTGGCTATCGAGCAGATAGGAGGGCGAGTAGTTAAATACACCAAGCATGGATATTAGCAGATCCATATGGGCTCACATTCGTAGGTGTTGATAATCCTCAACGATTGGTAGATAAGCACCAAAATCTAATGTCTTCAATTAGAAGCAAAGTATTGTTGTGTAATAATAGTATTTGTTATTATTATACTTGCAATTACCAATATTTAAATACCATATTTGATATACATAAGGGTTCAATAAGTAGCAAGTCTGTGGACAGTCTCGTCGTAGTACAAGAGAAGTGCAAATTGTCCATACCTATTGTATACCTAAAGCATATACGCCTGCCAAGCGCAAGTTCTAGCCTCAGTAAGACTTTCTTTCCATATGAGTAGGCAAGGTAAGCAGGGGTCAACCAAAAAGACATTTGTGAAGGCATACAAAAAGATGCCTTCAGAGTCGGGTTAGAAGAAAAAAAGAAAAACTAGAAGTAGAAATGTGTGTGTGTGTGTGTGTGTGTGTGTGTGTGTGTGTGTGTCTCCAAATCAATGCAGTATTTCCCACCTTCTAGAACGTCACTCATTTCCTAAGCATGTGTTTGCTTAAAACCAAGTAGGTGTATGAACACCTACCCGACTTTGGAGATTGTTACAATAAAGGCAACTTGACGATGAGGCCATCGAAAATAGTCGTAACCCTAATTCGTATCCTTGAAGATTTTCAACATTCTTATGGATTATTGCTCCAAAATTGCAGTTAATCTGACGTTTCCATTACTGGATTCTTGTGATAGGATGAGAGTGTGTGGGTGTGTGGCTATGTGTGTATGCGCGTGTAGGCGAGCACCCAGTAGGGTAAAAGATTCATTATCTTTCTTGCAAGTTGGTGATGATCGGGAGAGAAGGTTAAAGGGTTACACAGTAGAAGGCTAAATGGTTATACGAGAAAGAAAGAGAGCTAGAATGGTGTTGAATGAGCAGCAATTAGTGCTAAGCGGTGCTGAATGCACATCAATTTAGTGTTGGCTTATCGTCGCAGGCATTCAATTGTGTGTGTGTGTGTGTGTGTGTGTGTGTGTGTGTGTGTGTGTGTGTGTGTGTGTGTGTGTGTGTGTGTGTGTGTGTGTGTGTGTGTGTGTGTGTGTGTGTGTGTGTGTGTGTGTGTGTGTAAGTGGTGGATGCAATTATAGGAGGGATAGGCTATTCATGTTAAAAGAGTTAATATGCACCTACCCAGCAGCAGATCCACTTCAACTAAGGAGTTCTTGAGTTAAGGAAAAGTACAATGAGGTTCTTTTGTCAGTACAAATAGATTAAATCTCCTCATATCAAATAAACATTGTTGCTTACCATTATGAAGTTCATGAACGTTGGAAGCAAAACTCGATAAGGGAGTCCTGGAAAATTAGTGATGTGGGCTCGTAGGTACATACAAGTTGAGCCATGAAGGAACGCATTTATGCATATGTGTGCAGATAGAGTAGCCACAGTAACTCGGTTGCATATGCCAGTGATGAAGGCATCCACGGGAGGTTATATGGTGGGTCAGAGAAATTGTAAAATCGGCATATTATTAGCTTCTAGTGTTGATATGCCAGATAATGAAGAAAGGAGTGTACATGCAATGATTTAAGTGCAGGTTCACAACATGTGTATTTGTACAAGTATATCATGCTTTATACGCAATTTAAGAGGTGCCATGAGCACGGTTTGGGACAAACAGAATGCATGTGATCCCTACTGTCGAACAATGTGGCAAGAGGAGTAGATAAAGAGAGAGAACATTGGCACCTGTATCATAAGATCCACCGACAAAAAGTCTGAACATGGAACAAGAACGAAAATGGGTATGGGCTGCCAATCCTTGTCAAGGGTACTCATAATGAAAATACATGATAGGGATCGAACAAGAATTTGGAATGAGACAGAAAGCTCTCAACTACTAAGGGTAAAAACAAACTGTCATGTTTAAATGTGTGTGTGTGTGTGTGTGTGTTTCTATTTTAAATTAATACTTAGAACACAAAAGAACTTCTCAGTTCAAAAGATGGCTAGCTTTAGACAAAGTACAAGGAATAGCACAAAAGTGACTCAGTCTTTGATTCATTTTTGCAGATCATAATGAGAATGAGGCATCATTCTAGTGATCTGTATGTAAAAAATTTAAAGAGCAACTAATACTAAGGTGACAGAGGCAAATTATGTCAGTGACGGATAGCAGCCAAGCCAAAAAAGATACTAAGTAAAGATAGAGTCCTCACCTACATCCATATAAACAGGACAACATATTCGTTAGCCTTGAATACGTATTACAGGTGTCAACAAACCTATCAGTTGTTATCCTTGTCGTACTTAAAACCTTTTTAAACTTATATCTACCATCCATGAAGAGTTTATTTCACCAAGTATTCATTTCCAAAAAAAGTAATGAAGCTGTCACAGTGAGCCTTGAAGACCATTACTCCAAAAATGTGTGTTTCAATTTTTTTTTTTAAAGAGCCATCATCCCTTCCAATCCAAGTGGTGTCTTTATAATAAGTTGTAAAAGTAGCTAGTTAGCCCAAATTTTCAATGAAATTATACATAATAATTAGATTAAATTTTGATCAGAAGGCCAACACCTCTTCTGATCCAAGTGTTTTACCCATTTCTAATCCCATGAAGTTGCTATTTTAACAAGCTTTAAGGTTTTCCTGTTTTGTAAATAAAAAATGATATGACCATATCTTAGTCCAAACCATCAATGGGGCAATATTTCGGGGCAAACTCTTTTGCTGAAAATATTTATAGTTAAAGTGTTTTAGCCCTATAATTTATGTGCTATTAAGCAAGATCCTCAACCAGCTACTAACTAGCCACTTAGTAAGGTCCATTCACAGTGTTCAAAAAGAAATTCCGCCGACCATCCAGTAATATAGGTGACAATATATGCCATGAAAACCTTACAACTAAGGAATAAATTTATCATTTTGAGCTTAGTAAAACCATATACTAACACCCAACAGGCATTGCTTTCAATATGCCTTATATCCAAGTTATTAGTACAAAAAAATTGTCAGTAACCAGGTATCACAAGTCGACAGAAATCCTAAGAGAGTAGGTGATCCAAGAAACCCTATTTCAAACCTTCCATAGGGTATAATATTTCAAAGCTCTAAGTAGGAAGTCTTAAAATCTCTATATTAGCAAGGCATTTTGAGCTAACAGAAGTCCAAGCATTGCTAGGTCACATGTCTCTCTTAGTTTTCAAGTAAAGGATCGGTATTCCTATAAACAATCGTTCGATTAAAGTATTAGGGGCTAGCAGTGTTTCTCAACCTTATGAGTCGAAACTCATAATTACTATCTGGCTATATTATCAAGGGGAAGCCAACTCTAGACCAAAGCAAGCCCAACCCTTGGTTACCCTTGGTTAAGTTCAAACTAATCAGGAGTTGAAATTCATAACTAAAACCGGTAATATTATCTAGGGGAAGCCACTCTAGACCAAAGCAAGCTCAGCCCTTGGTTAAGTTTAAACTAGAGTAAGCTTAAAGTATCAAGCCATACACGCTTTTCAAGTTCAAAGTGAGTAATATCATGTAGTGCAGTGAAAAAATTGAGAATCAACCTATTCAAGGCTTCAACATTTTATCAGATTTGATATGTTTAAAGTATTTCATCTATGTTGATACGTAATACCAAATTCCATATATTATCATTAAAAAACCATAAATGCTACAGCCAGTACGTCAAGCTCCATAGGGGATTGTGACTGCCTAGTTTAAAGAGACACAGGCTTAAATTCTGCAAATTTTCTCCAATACCAAAGGGAAAAGGTAAAGTAGATTCAATAAAGCCTTTCATTAATCAATTCAAAAAGTTTCCAACCCATCATTAACTTATTCACAGAACCAACCAGTCAAAGCATTAAGATTCTCATGGTATAAATTTATCCTTCAATAGCCAGAGAGAAAAAAGATCCAGCATTACGGCACCATTAATTTGTCAAGGCAAAAATAATCAATACTTTTTTTAACCATCATCAACCAATATGTATAGTATCAACAAAATTCTACAAAAATCACTCCCCAGGCAGCAGAAACTACCATCCTCCACTTTACAAAATTTACTTGGAAGATGTTTAAACCCCTGCTAAGCACTACGATAGAAGTAGGCAGGGCCCCATATGCAAACCCAGCCATGGCCTCATATGCAAAAACCAGGCAGAGTTTACCCATCAGTTCCGCCTCAGCTAGTAGGGCAAGAGTCTTTATATCAAAAGTAAGAGGAAAATTTATAAAACATATTGTGTAAACAATCAAATTACAACAACCATAGTTACTCAGTAATTACTTATCAAAATCTTTTGGCTTTGACCATTCACGCAGTAGAGACCCACCTTATCCCATTAGATTTGCATAATACAGACAACATTAGTAATTTCAATAATGCAGTCATTGAGCCAGTAAGCAGACCACGTACCTCATTTCACCTTATGCAGGACCAAAAAAAATTCAAGGCTAAGTGAGGGGAACATAACCCTCACCTTCGTAGAGTAGGCAACCCTTCAATCTAGTGGAGAAAATCCCCTCAGCGTCTAGATTAGCACGGCATAAGTATACACTAGCATGATGAGCTTTAAGTTCAGCATCGAGTCCAGCAGCAGGGTCCACATATCCCCATAGTGTGCCAGAAAGCTGTGTGTGGTGTTGTCATTTAATATAGGGGAGATCCACCAATTCAATAACGCAGGTGCATCCGATATGAGAGTAGATGAATACAGTGGGTGAATAAGCCAGGTTGCAGGCTCAAGTAGATTCAAGAGACGAGATGAATACAGTAATCCATGATTGGGTGTCGAGGGTAAGGGGGTAAGCCAAGGTTGGCTCTGCTGTAAAAACCAAAGAGGAAAAGAAATTCCACTACTACATAGAGGCAGCCCCGACAAACGCTGGAGAAAGTCATTAAAGGCAAGACTCATCATATCCGGGGAGGGGTGTGTGCCTTTAAAGGGATTGTACCCTAATTATGTGAGGTTCACTATACCCATTGGGGAGTATTCTTGCCGGCTTCCATTATCCAAAGTCCATCATCTTGTTTACTTGTTCAAGTTGAGCATTACACAAGACAATATAACCATTAGATCCCATTATTAAGACCAAAGTAGGATTGAAGTGTGTGTGGATTCAGAAGGAAGCAACCCAAGCAAATTAAAGTGACCATTTGTGTGTTTGTGTGTGTGTGTGTGTGTGTGTGTGTGTGTGTGTGTGTGTGTGTGTGTGTGTGTGTGTGTGTGTGTGTGTGTGTGTGTGTGTGTGTATGTGTGTGTGTGTGGGGCCCACCCCCATCCCTGAGGAGAGGATCCACATGGTGGGAGGAAAGGCCCACCATGTGGAACCCTACCCCCAACCAGATATGAGTAATTTAGCGACAAAGATATCCAAATAATCACTATGAAGTGTCCAAAGAGGCATTTATCATATCGAAAGAGATTACCATTTTGGTAAAAGTGATGCCAATAGGGCTAAATTATATACGCTTCACATTCCTAAAACAGCCATCTGATTAAGTATACTTTGTCAAAGTCAAAGTGTATCCGCGAGTCTAAGGTAATAGAACTATATGATATATGTGCTTGACCAGATTGTGAGTCATGGCCCCAACCCATCCCTTTGGATTAGGTGGGTCAAGTTAAAAAAATTATAGCACGTCTAGGCCAATTGTATGGTGCTAACCCGACCAAAGGCTAGCTAGAAACAAGTGAGTGTGTGTGTTTAAGAATGATTTATCTAACAATAGTTTGATTTGACAAACTATTGAACCATAAAATGGGACTAGAGATCAGTCAAAGTGTAAATAACCAAACCTTATGTATACATTAGATAACTAGTAGATAAAGTTAAGACTACAATGGACATCGATGCTGACATATAATGTATTACATGTTATAATCAAAGAATCATATACAAGGGTTATCTATCACTAATAAAAATAACCGAACAATGGACGATCTTTTGTTATTGCTGCAGTTGTCGTTGTAATCCCAAGGAAAGAATCTCTTACCTGCCACCATCCAAAAAATGCAAGTCTATATGTACTGGCATTAATTGGGAAGACAGGTGTCAACGAGCTCCTCCCGTTGTTATTGGTGTCAAAAATTACAACATGAACTAACAACCTAACATAGATCAATCGGACAGCATCTCCTTTGTAATTTGGATCAATTTTCAAAGTTCCGGTCCAATGCCATCTCATTCAAGACCTTCATATGAGGATTAAGGCTCTTTTAGAAACAATGGGATGATTTCAAAGTAGAATAACAACACTATTTCAAGAATTATGCATTAATTCACCAAAACAAATATAGCATCAAAAAGTATTAAATTGTACTTCCACAGCTTTGGCTTTAGGTCTGAGCTACCCTAAAAACTAATGAGTGATTTACATTTGAGTAAACCTTCACATATATAATCAATAAGTTAGATATATCTCTATAAACCGTCACATATATAATCAATAAGTTAGATTTACATTTGAGTAAACCTTCACATATATAATCAATAAGTTAGATATATCCCTATAAACTATTCATGTTTTTTATGTTCCAAACCCCAATTATCACAATTCATGAGACAGTTTTGACAGTATCTTGTTTGTTCGAAGCTAATATTTTCAAAAATCACCAGTCATACCCATCTCCAACAAGATCCTCACATGAGGTTTTAGGGTTTAATGTAAATAGATTTCTTTCAAATACCATTAAGGATAATCCACATATATCTTGTGTTGAGAACCCCTTGCAAACATTTCATTAGTACCAGCTCGAGCTTAATTTACTTATGTAAGTCCAAATATATCATCACCAAAATCTCATCTCAAAGCCCATAAACCAATACTTCACCAAATGTGCAAAGTTTTACATCAAAGAGACATGTTTGTGGATCCAGACAAACGCCCAAACAGCGAATCTCTTTCATCCTCAAGAACCTCCAATTTTTTGAGCAATAAAATCTGTAAATTTTTTATCTAAAAACCATGAAACTCCAATTCTCAAATGTACAAAATTATATGAAAATAAATTGAATGTTCAGCTTGACAGAGGTTTCAGATCTTGAGTCACAATTATGAGAGTTTATACTGGCACAGCTAATTGTCTTCCATTCTGAAATCATTCGCATGACCTACAAATTTTTAGTTCATACATGTAGTGATACATATGTTATCAAGTCAACCACAGCCTGGCTATCAAGAAAACAATATGAGAAATACTTAGCATCCTATGAGCATACTACCAAAGTATTAACAGTAAGCGTGTATATGTGTGCTTCTGAATCGCGTGTCTATGTGTCCTTATGAATCCTTTATCAGCGACAGACTCCTGATAATTTTCACTTGTAACTCAAGAAGGAGAGTGTATGTACAGGGCTTGTGAAGCTTCATGTATGCATGTGTGTGAGGGCATAAAGGTACCCAGATGCTGGTAGTTTGAGTTGAACTAGTAAGAGAGGCATAATCATGTCAAGAATCTCCGCATAATACTACTACTCAACTGAGCACGAAGGAGCCTAGTAGTGTTATGTAAGTGAGAGGGAACCCCAATATTAAGGCAAGCCATCAAGCCAGCGATCATCAAGTGTGAAAGATGGCTCAGAAAAACCATCTAATCATTATCCAAACCAAGTTATAAGTGATATGTGTGAGAGAAAGAGAGTAATTCCATCCCTGTCATAATACTACTTGTCACCACATATACGACTGCTATAAAAACAAAATTGGGCAACATGCTATTTATATATAGATTGTATTTTCAAAAAATTCAGTCATTACCACTTCTTCCAAGATCCTTACCAAAGGCATAAGCATATCTATATATATTAATTGAGCTCGAAAGATCAATAATACCTCAAGCTAGTAAGTGAAACATCTATAAAAAGAAAATTGGGCAACATGCTATTTATATATAGATTGTATTTTCAAAAAATTCAGTCATTACCACTTCTTCCAAGATCCTTACTGTTGGAATTAGGGTTGCAGAGAAACACACACAGCTTGGAGAAGACGAAGGAAGCTCAAGGTACACAATAGAGAGTGTATTCCTTAGTGTGCAATGGAAAGATAGATAGCCCTAGAGTGATGGGCGTATATACAATGCACGGGGGAAAAAACCTCCTAAAGAGGGAAAAAATGCCCCGGCGGTCCTAGTGTGTTCACACACATCACTACCACATGTATATGGTAACAAATCCCCCCTGGAGTGATGCGGTGAACGAGAGCTGGCACATGAGTAAAGGGAAGTGCCATGCCCTGAGGACAGGATCAGTCCACAAAGGGGAGTAAGCCCAAAGCTTTGCGGAAAGCTTCAAGCTTCTCACGAGACAATGCCTTTGTGAAAAGATCTGCAAGGTTGTCCTGTGTTGGCACATAAGCCAAGCTGATCTCTCCTGCTGAGAGCCTCTCCCTGACATAGTGGTAATGCACCTCAATGTGCTTTGTGCGAGCATGAAAAACTGGGTTCCTCGCAACTGCCAATGCGCTCTGACTGTCAGTGTAGATAGTGTTGGCAGTGTCCTGTCCAACACCCAAGTCAGCCATCAGGCGTCTGAGCCATACACACTCAACCGTAGCTGTGAAGACTGCCCTGTACTCAGCCTCACAACTCGAAGTGGCCACAGTAGGTTGCTTCTTGCTCAACCATGATATACATGAACTGCCAAGCATGAAACAAAAACCACTTGTGGACACTCGCGTGTCAAAACAACCAGCCCAATCTGAGTCCGAAAAAGCATGTAAGTCTGGCGGCAATGATCCCCCCTTGGGATAAAACAAGCCAAGATGTAAAGTGCCACTAAGGTAGCGGAAAATCCTCTTGACAGCCTGCCAATGCTTAGACCCTGGGCTATGCATAAATCTGCTGACCTGCGAGACTGCAAACTGAATATCTGGCCTCGTGTTGCATACATAAATGAGGCAGCCAACAGCAGTTTGGTAAAGAGTGACATCAGCAGGATCGCCAGCATCATGTAGACTCAACTTCAAACCTGTTTCCATGGGAGTGGCAATAGGTTTGCAATCCTCAAGTCCAAACTTACATAGCAATGTCTCTATGTAACTTTTCTAACACAAGGCAATACCACCATCACACTGCTTAAACTGTATACCCAAGTAATGATGCAACAGCCCCAAATCTTTCATCTTGAAAGTAGCATTCAAATCAGCCTTAAATTCAGCAATATGTCTCTCATTTGGTCCAGTGATCAGCAAATCATCAACATAAAGAACCACAATGAGAAATACATCATCCTCACGCTTTACATACAATGTGCTTTCTGTTGGACTGTTACGAAAGCCTCGTTTAACCAAATGAGTGTCAGCTTTCTCATACCAAGCACGAGGAGATTGCTTCAACCCATACAAAGCCTTCTTACATTTGCACACTTTGTCCTCTTGTCCTTTTATGACAAAACCGCGAGGCTGCGTTACATAAACTTCCTCAAATATGTCACCATTCAAGAAAGCAGTAACAATGTCTGATTGATGTACATCCCAACCAAAATGAGCTGCCAATGCACATAGAAAACGCACAGTAGTCATACGACAAGTGGGAGCAAAAGTCTCTTCATAATCTATGCCTTTTTGCTATGCATATCCCTTTGCAACAAGTCGAGCCTTATGGCGATCGATCTCACCATCCGGCTTGCGTTTCAACTTGTAAACCCACTTGGTACCAATGGCCTTTTTGCCAGGAGGCAAATCACATAAAGTCCATGTGTCATTCTCTATAAGTGCATCATATTCTGATTTCAAGGCAGCAATCCAATTTTCTGAATTCTGTGCTTCATCAAAAGACAGAGGCTCCTCAACATCATGTAAACTAGACACAGCCAAAGCATAACAATCTGATGCATAAGATGCATGGCGAGAGCCTGAACGAGTACGACTAGATAAAGGTGCGTCCAATTTACTGTCACGCAAAGTGTGCACCAGCCATTTTGGCATACCTCTAGCCTGCTCATTTTCAGCCCTTTCCTCATCAAGTACATCATGTACATCTGCATCAGTAATAGGCTGTTCTAAAACATTTTCAGAAACCCCCATAGGCTGTACATTTGCCTCATTGGAACTTACATTCGTATTTCCACCACTGAAAAGAGGCAACAAAGTGTCATAAATGTCCTGTGAGCTTACATTACTGTCTCTAGTACATGACAGCAAGGGTTGAACAGAATCTTCCACAAACACTACATCCCGTGAAACCAAAATACGTTTTGTTTGCGGATGATACAACCTGTAACCTTTGCTTTCAGCACTATAACCAACAAAAATACATTTGACAGCCTTATCATCCAATTTTCTGCGCTGCACTTGTGGCACCAAAGCATATGCCAAACAGCCAAAAACACGCATGTGCTCAATAGAAGGTTTTCTATCATGCCATGCTTCATATGGAGTAATAGACTGCAAAGCTTTCGTAGGACACCTGTTAAGTACATAAGTGGCACACATGATGGCCTCAAGCCAAAAAGAATGCGGCAAAGCTTGACTTTTGACCATACATCGTGCCATTTCCGTTAGTGACCTGTTTTTCCTCTCAGCAACACCATTTTGATGAGGTGTATAAGGCACTGTACATTGGTGTTTTATCCCACGACTAGCCAGAAATGCATTAAATTCATGAGACATATACTCCCCCCCTCGATCGGAACGGAGGGTGCCCATAGTACATTTTGAGACATTTTCAGCCATAGCCAAAAATTGTTTGAAGCACATAAAAACTTCGGACTTCGCTTTAAGTGGAAATACCCACGCATGCCTGGAGTAATCATCAATGAAAGTCACGAAGTACAGGTAATTGCCCAAGGACGGAGTTTGCATGGGCCCACAAACGTCACTATGCACAAGCTGCAACCTGCATGTGGCCCTAACTGAACCATCCTTTGGAAACTTAGAACGCTGCATTTTACCCAGAATACAGCCTTCACAAACATGTTTGATAGGTGCTTCAAGAGGCGGCAAAGAAGCAACCATATCAGATTTCTGCAAACGCAGCAAACTGGCAAAATTCAGATGACCAAAACGTGCATGCCAAAGTTTTGCATCTGAAATAGCCCTTGAATCTGCAACAGCATTTGCAAAATTTTGTCCACACTTGTCATACAAAGTGAGCTTATACAGCCCACGGCACAAAAGCCCAGATGCAACAATTTCATCACCAAAACTGAGATCATGAACTGTACATCTGTCATCCACAAATTTGACTACAAGTCCAAGTCTAGCAAGTGCGGATACAGACAATAGATTCTTCTTGATCCCAGGTACATAAAGTGCATCAACAAGTGTGAAGGAACTGCCATTAGCAGCAGTGAGCACAATCTTTCCAACTCCCTGAACTGGATAAGAGGCGTTGTTGGCACAAGTGACTGAATTCCCATGAGGGACAGACTCGAGAGAGGTAAACAATTCACGATGTGAGGTAATGTGCTTTGTAGCACCACTGTCGAAATACCACACATGTGAATCTGCAGCAACTGACAAGCATGCATCATGGACAGCAGGATTGTAAGTGCACTCTGCGCTAAAAGCCCATTCTGCATCAACATCAGCATCACAATCTCCTTTCACAGAAGACTCAACAATGGCTGCATTTGTAGTGGAACCAGCATTTGCAGTGGAACCACCCTCTTTCTTCTTAGCCTCTTTGGCCTTCAACTTAGGACACGACTTGATCAAGTGATCATTGGCTTTACAATAATGGCAACGCATCTTCTTTTTGCCCTTATCACCAGAATTGCCAGACGAAGTGCTGCCAGCAGAAGCATTAGGAACAGAATTTTTGCCACTCGCAGCAGAACCATAAGAAGTGGCTGCATTACTGTTACCACCCTTTCTTTGAGAAGCAATAAAAGCCTGTTCAACTGCACGCTGCCTAGTCCTGTTTTTTCTAGATAGTGACTCTTGCAACAGCAATGTGCATAATGCATCAAACTTGACAACTTCAGGATTTCCTTGGGTCATCAGTCTCCAAGTACTAGCAAAAGTCTGGTAGGAATCTGGTAAGGCATCAAGAACAGTCTGCACAAGGGAACTGTCAGAAATGACTTCACCTGCAGAAATGAGTTGCTCATTGATATCCTTGACACTAGCAAGGAAAGTGTCCATATCATCTTCCTCATGCATAATCTTCGACTCTAGCTCTTTACGCAGCAAAGCAATTTTAGCCTCATTGCGGCTTGCATAAAGACCTGCTAGAATATCCCAAGCCTGTTTTGCAGATTTTGCTGAACGGATGTGAGGAATTATGGTGCGCTTCACAGACAACGCAATCAATGCATGAGCCTGCGCATCCTTAACATCCCAACAAGCTTGTTCTGCTGTAGGCAAAACAACTCTAACAGCTGCAATCCTTGCAGCAAGACCTGCAACATCCTCAATATCGCCTACATCTTCAGAACCAGGACGTACATCAATGCCCTGCACAATGTTCCAGACACCTTTTGACACAAGAACGTGTTGCATCATATAAGCCCACATAGGGTAGTTGTCCCCATCCAACCTGTCCTCAGCAGCAAACATCTTGAACACATCTGTGTTGTTGTTGTCAGCCATTGTAAATGCTGCACCTGATGTGAAAACTGCCCGAAAATAGGAGAAATGGAGCGGGAACAACTTGTGCTATATAGCACAAACCGTAGAAGACTATAAGGCACCTGTTATGCAGAAAACGGCACTGACAGAAAATCTGCACAAAATGACGAAATAACCTGTGCAGTACTGCCCGTAGTGGAAACGGAGGCCGAAATGAGCCCAAATCAAAATTCTGAGCAGACCAAGCTCTTTGAGCTGTCCCAAAATATTTGTCGACCTGCGAACGCTTGCCAAAGCTCACTGAAATCGGAGAAAGTGAGCAGGCGTGTGCTGGAGCAGCTGGCGACTAAGCCCGGGAGGACGTGACCTGCTCTGATACCAATTGTTGGAATTAGGGTTGCAGAGAAACACACACAGCTTGGAGAAGACGAAGGATGCTCAAGGTACACAATAGAGAGTGTATTCCTTAGTGTGCAATGGAAAGATAGATAGCCCTAGAGTGATGGGCGTATATACAATGCACGGGGGAAAAAACCTCCTAAAGAGGGAAAAAATGCCCCGGCGGTCCTAGTGTGTTCACACACATCACTACCACATGTATATGGTAACACTTACCAAAGGCATAAGCATATCTATATATATTAATTGAGCTCGAAAGATCAATAATACCTCAAGCTAGTAAGAGAAACATCAAAATTAACCCAATCTATGTAAACCAGATTTTTGTTTCGAGTTGCAATCCATGGGGGCAACCCAATGGAAGTTGTATGCCTAAGATTCATACTTAAAAGATCCATATTTCCAATGTTTCCTCCAAAGTACATCAGCTACTACTAAAACACTTAACACAAAAACGATTATTATCTATAACAAATATCTACATTTGTCATTGGTAAGAACACCTTGTTGGGTTACAAATTCAGTAAAAAATCCACCATAGTGCTTTGATAGAATTACTCTAATTATGATAATTAGATGGATATTGCAGAATTGCTTTATCCAATTAGGGCCAAACTATTATAGACAAAAGATGGGAATACATATGGGGTTCTCCTACTCACCAATAATGTGTAATCTATACTTATTATTTTTGGATAAAAATGGTTGTGCACAAAAATGAAACATTATGAGGAGGCCAAAGAACTTTTAGTCTTCAATAACACCTTTAGATTCATGGATGATTTATGGAGTATTAACAATCAGACCTTCAGAGAGTATCTGACTGAGATTTCTGACTGAGATTTACCCACCTTGCCTCTTGATAGAACCTACTTTTCTAGAAGAATTGGTGGTAGATGATAAAACTATAGTTTTAAAAACCTGATTTTTGAACATGGAATTCAACTTCACTCTCCCTACAATGGACAATACACTACACGCTTCTTTTGGAAGTGGGATAATTTGTCACTTAATCCTGCTGAATTTGTTAAAAGGAACAGTAACAGACCTACAAAAAACGTGTAACACCTGCTTAGGTATTCTGTCACTAATTATATACTCATCTACAGATAACTTTTTCGCCTATGAAGAAATCAGCAAATTGATATGTAAATTTTGTAATAATGGTTTTCTGCGGAATGACCTGGTTACTAGTATAACAAAAGCAATTTGCATAAATAACTAGCCAGGTGCCATAGTAAAAATCCTGCTTTACTTTGCGATCTAATATGGAAGTAGGCGCATACCTAATGGGTCTACGACCTTATTAGGTATGTGCCTGGGTATGGGTGGGTGCACACACACACACACACACACACACACAAAAGTCTAGATGTGGGAATTCTTTTCTATTTTATAGGCTTCCTTAGCTCACAATTGCATGGTCTTATTTATTTGACCGGTCATGTTCCTTTTCCTTTGTTCTTTTTTCTTTTTTCGTGATCACACATGTAGGTCTTTTTGTTATATTGGCCTCACTATTAGTAGCTCTGTAGCGTTAGGGTAGAAACAGGAAATTTCACTTGCCTGCGCATGTATGCGCGATAAAATTGGATCTGCAAGTTGAGAGTCCTGTTTAATGATAGAATTGTGGGCTTCTTTGAGGTCAAAAGATCTATCAAGCAAGAATATCCATGGCTCCCTTGCTTTTTGCCATCGAATTATATCCATTCATCACGATGCTCGAAGCTAGTGCCACGTGAGGGGAGTTACAAGACCTAATTTACCAAGCAATGACCAACTCCTGGCAAAACTATTTGTAAACTATTTGCTTCTCTTCTTGAAGGTATGCCCCCACGTTGTCAAGAAAGCCTTGGAGATTTTGCAAACGTTTGTTGTGGCCTCGGGTTCCAAGTGTAATGTTGAGAATTCAAGAGTGATCTCCCTATCGAAAAACGACTCCTTCGACCCTTCTAACTGGTCGGGTGAGATTGTCTCTAAAGGGAATATCTTCATGCATCTTGGGCCCCCTTGGGGGTGGATGTGACTCAAAAACAAAAATTTCATTGGGTTCTTGAGAAAGTCAAAACAAAAATAACTAGATGGAGTATACTTTCTGTTGGAATTAGGGTTGCAGAGAAACGCACACAGCTTGGAGAAGACGAAGGAAGCTCAAGGCACACAATAGAGAGTGTGTTACTTAGTGTGCAATGGAAAGATAGATAGCCCTAGAGTGATGGGCGTATATACAATACACGGGGGAAAAAACCTCCTAAAGAGGGAAAAAATTCCCCGACGGTCCTAGTGTGTTCACACACATCACTACCACATGTATATGGTAACAAATCCCCCCTGGAGTGATGCGGTGAACGAGAGCTGGCACATGAGTAAAGGGAAGTGCCATACCCTAAGGACAGGATCAGGCCACAAAGGGGAGTAAGCCCAAAGCTTTGCAGAAAGCTTCAAGCTTCTCACAAGACAATGCCTTTGTGAAAAGATCTGCAAGGTTGTCCTGTGTTGGCACATAAGCCAAGCTGATCTCTCCTGCTGAGAGCCTCTCCCTGACATAGTGGTAATGCACCTCAATGTGCTTTGTGCGAGCATGAAAAATTGGGTTCCTCGCAACTACCAATGCTCTCTGACTGTCAGTGTAGATAGTGTTGGCAGTGTCCTGTCCAACACCCAAATCATCCATAAGGCGTGTGAGCCATACACACTCAACCATAGCTATGAAGACTGCCCTGTACTCAGCCTCACAACTCGAAGTGGCCACAGTAGGTTGCTTCTTGCTCAACCATGATATACATGAACTGCCAAGCATGAAACAAAAACCACTTGTGGACACTCGCGTGTCAAAACAACCAGCCCAATCTGAGTCCGAAAAAGCATGTAAGTCTGGCGGCAATGATCCCCCCTTGGGATAAAACAAGCCAAGATGTAAAGTGCCACTAAGGTAGCGGAAAATCCTCTTGACATCCTGCCAATGCTTAGACCCTGGGCTATGCATAAATCTGCTGACCTGTGAGACTGCAAACTAAATATCCGGCCTCGTGTTGCATACATAAATGAGGCAGCCAAGCGCAGTTTGGTAAAGAGTGACATTAGCAGGATCGCCCGCATCATGTAGACTCATCTTCAAACCTGTTTCCATGGGAGTGGCAATAGGTTTGCAATCCTCAAGTCCAAACTTACATAGCAATGTCTCTATGTAACTTTTCTGACACAAGCCAATACCACCATCACACTGCTTAAACTGTATACCCAAGTAATGCTGCAACAGCCCCAAATCTTTCATCTTGAAAGTAGCATTCAAATCAGCCTTAAATTCAGCAATATGTCTCTCATTTGGTCCAGTGATCAGCAAATCATCAACATAAAGAACCACAATGAGAAGTACATCACCCTCACGCTTTACATACAATGTGCTTTCTATTGGACTGTTACGAAAGCCTTGTTTGACCAAATGAGTGTCAGCTTTCTCATACCAAGCACGAGGAGATTGCTTCAACCCATACAAAGCCTTCTTAAATCTGCACACTTTGTCCTCTTGTCCTTTTATGACAAAACCGCGAGGATGCGTTACATAAACTTCCTCAAATATGTCACCATTCAAGAAAGTAGTAACAATGTCTGATTGATGTACATCCCAACCAAAATGAGCTGCCAATGCACATAGAAAACACACAGTAGTCATACGACAAGTGGGAGCAAAAGTCTCTTCATAATCTATGCCTTTTTGCTGTGCATAACCCTTTGCAACAAGTTGAGCCTTATGGCGATCAATCTCACCATCTGGCTTGGGTTTCAACTTGTAAACCCACTTCGTACCAATGGCCTTTTTGCCAGGAGGCAAATCACATAAAGTCCATGTGTCATTTTCTATAAGCGCATCATATTCTGATTGCATGGCAGCCATCCAATTTTCTGAATTCTGTGCTTCATCACAAGTCAGAGGCTCCTCAACATCATGTAAACTAGACACAGCCAAAGCATAACAATCTGATGCATAAGATGCATGGCGAGAGCCTGAACTAGTATGACTAGACAAAGGTGCATCCAATTTACTGTCACGCAAAGTGTGCACCAGCCATTTTGGCATACCTCTAGCCTACTCATTTTCAGCCCTTTCCTCATCAAGTACATCATGTACATCTGCATCAGTAATAGGCTGATCTAAAACATTTTCAGAAACCCCCATAGGCTGTACATTTGTCTCATTGGAACTTACATTCGTATTGCCACCACTGAAAAGAGGCAACAAAGTGTCATAAATGTCCTGTGAGCTTACATTACTGTCTCTAGTACATGACAGCAAGGGCTGAACAGAATCTTCCACAAACACTACATCCCGAGAAACCAGAATACGTGTTGTTTGCAGATGATATAACCTGTAACCTTTGCTTTCAGCACTATAACCAACAAAAATACATTTGACAGCCTTATCATCCAATTTTCTGCGGTGCACTTGTGGCACCAAAGCATATGCCAAACAGCCAAAAACATGCATGTGCTCAATAGAAGGCTTTCTATCATGCCATTCTTCATATGGAGTAATAGACTGCAAAGCTTTCGTAGGACACCTGTTAAGTACATAAGTGGCACACATGATGGCCTCAAGCCAAAAAGAATGCGGTAAAGCTTGACTTTTGACCATACATCGTGCCATTTCCGTTAGTGACCTGTTTTTCCTCTCAGCAACACCATTTTGCTGAGGCGTATAAGGCACTGTACATTGGTGTTTTATCCCACGACTAGCCAGAAATGCATCAAATTCATGAGACATATACTCCCCCCCTCGGTCGGAACGGAGGGTGCCCATAGTACATTTCGAGACATTTTCAGCCATAGCCAGAAATTGTTTGAAGCACATAAAAACTTCGGACTTCTCTTTAAGCGAAAATACCCATGCATGCCTGGAGTAATCATCAATGAAAGTCACATAGTACAAGTAATTGCCCAAGGACGGAGTTTGCATGGGCCCACAAACATCACTATGCACAAGATGCAACATGCATGTGGCCCGAACTGAACCATCCTTTGGAAACTTAGAACGCTGCATTTTACCCAAAAAACATGTTTGACAGGTGCTTCAAGAGGCGGCAAAGAAGCAACCATATCAGATTTCTGCAAACACAGTAAACTGGCAAAATTCAGATGACCAAAACGTGCATGCCAAAGTGTTGCATCTGAAATAGCCCTTGAATCCGCAACAGCATTTGCAAAGTTTTGTCCACACTTGTCATACAAAGTGAGCTTATACAGCCCACGGCACAAAAGGCCAGATGCAACAATTTCATCACCAAAACTGAGATCATGAACTGTACATCTGTCATCCACAAATTTGACTACAACTCCAAGTCTAGCAAATACGGATACAGACAAGAGATTCTTCTTGATCCCAGGTACATAAAGTGCATCAGCAAGTGTGACGGAACTGCCATTAGCAGCAGTGAGCACAATCTTTCCAACTCCCTAAACTCGATAAGAGGCGTTGTTGGCACAAGTGACTGAATTCCCATGAGGGACAGACTCGAGAGAGGTAAACAATTCACGATGTGAGGTAATGTGCTTTGTAGCACCACTGTCGAAATACCACACATGTGAATCTGCAGCAACTGACAAGCATGCATCATGGACAGCAGGATTGTAAGTGCACTCTGCGCTAAAAGCCCATTCTGCATCAACATCAGCATCACAATCTCCTTTCACAGAAGACTCAACAATGGCTGCATTTGCAGTGGAACCAGCATTTGCAGTGGAACCACCCTCTTTCTTCTTAGCCTCCTTGGCCTTCAACTTAGGACACGGTTTGATCAAGTGATCATTGGCTTTACAATAATGGCAACGCATCTTCTTTTTGCCCTTATCACCAGAATTGCCAGACGAAGTGCTGCCAGCAGAAGCATTAGGAACAGAATTTTTGCCACTCGCAGCAGAACCATAAGAAGTGGCTGCATTACTGTTACCACCCTTTCTTTGAGAAGCAATAAAAGCCTGTTCAACTGCACGCTGCCTAGTCCTGTTTTTTCTAGAAAGTGACTCTTGCAACAGCAATGTGCATAATGCATCAAACTTGACAACTTCAGGATTTCCTTGGGTCATCAGTCTCCAAGTACTAGCAAAAGTCTGGTAGGAATCTGGTAAGGCATCAAGAACAGTCTGCACAAGGGAGCTGTCAGAAATGACTTCACCTGCAGAAATGAGTTGCTCATTGATATCCTTGACACTAGCAAGGAAAGTGTCCATATCATCTTCCTCATGCATAATCTTCGACTCCAGCTCTTTACACAGCAAAGCAATTTTAGCCTCATTGCGGCTTGCATAAAGACCTGCTAGAATATCCCAAGCCTGTTTTGCAGATTTTGTTGAACGGATGTGAGGAACAATGGTGCACTTCACAGACAATGCAATCAATGCATGAGCCTGTGCATCCTTAACATCCCAACGAGCTTGTTTTGCCATAGGCAAAACAACTCTAACAGCTGCAATCCTTGCAGCAAGACCTGCACCATCCTCAACATCGCCTACATCCTCAGAACCAGGACGTACATCAATGCCCTGCACAATGTTCCAGACACCCTTTGACACAAGAACATGTTGCATCATATAAGCCCACATAGGGTAGTTGTGCCCATCCAACCTGTCCTCAGCAACAAACATCTTGAACACATTTGTGTTGTTGTTGTCAGCCATGGTAAATGTTGCGCCTGATGTGAAAACTGCTCGAAAATAGGAGAAACGGAGCGAGAACAACTTGTGCTATATAGCACAAACCGTAGAAGACTATAAGGCACCTGTTATGCAGAAAATGGAATTGACAGAAATTCTGCACAAAATGATGAAATAGCATGTGTAGTACTGCCTGCAGTGGAAACGGAGGCCGAAATGAGCCCAAATCAAAATTCTGAGCAGACCGAGCTCTTCGAGCTCACCCAAAAATTTTGTCGACCTGCGAACGCTTGCCAAAGCTCACTGAAATCAGAGAAAGTGAGCAGGCATGTGCTGGAGCAGCTGGCGACTAAGCCCGGGAGGACGTGACCTACTCTGATACCAATTGTTGGAATTAGGGTTGTAGAGAAACGCACACATCTTGGAGAAGACGAAGGAAGCTCAAGGCACACAATAGAGAGTGTGTTACTTAGTGTGCAATGGAAAGATAGATAGCCCTAGAGTGATGGGCGTATATACAATGCACGGGGGAAAAAACCTCCTAAAGAGGGGAAAAATGCCCCGGCGGTCCTAGTGTGTGTTCACACACATCACTACCACATGTATATGGTAACACTTTCTCCCATTTCCAAGTCGGATTCAAGTAATAAACTCATTTATGCTCCCCTACATTGCCTTCACCAATCCACTTCTCAAGATGGTTAAGTGTCATTGGAAAGAGTTCTTAAAACCAATAAAGAGATTTTTATGGAAAAACAACACAAAATTCGCCAGACCATGGCAGTGGTCCAGATGGGAGCTTGTCGCTCGACTAGTGGACCAAGGAGGTCTCAAAATTCTTAACCCAGTTGCCCATGTCGAGGCCCATTGCGCCAAATTTGTGGTCTCATTGGCTAAACAGGATCAAGCTTGGGCTATCATGACCAAAGATATGTTAGATACAACTAAACTCAGCTCAAAAGGTGGTAAGTGGAAGGAGTAGAGTTTCACGACAAACTCTTAGCCCCGCCATGGTCTAATCTAAGTCTAGGGGGCATCTCAAGGGAGCTGATAAGGAAGCGCAAAAGAGTAGCTAGGGTTTTGGAGTAAGGGGAAGAGACCAAATACTTCAAGAACTCCATCTTGCACTAGTCCCCCTGGATCCCTAAAGTTGTAGGACCACTTCAAAGCTCCTTATGGATAAAAACGGTGGGGAAAGTGAATAATAAGGGTCTAAATTTGCTAGCTCACTTTTGGGACAATAACAATAAGAGTTGGAAGACAATTAACCTTTTGGCAACCCAATATCAACCAAATGGCTATGAGATATTGCTAGTCAACAGAGTGATGAAAGAGCTTGACAAGGTTGTAATGCCAATCTGTGAATCCGAGTTTGAGTGGAATGATTGGAGATGGCCCGAAAGTAGTTTGTTATGGAAACCCCTGTCTAAAGGCATGTATCATACAATGATACACAAGAATAATTGGTCTAGCGCCCTTAACAAAATATGGAAGAGACAATGGCCAGTAGAACGACGGGAGAAAGTCATGGAGAACATTTGGAAACCAAAGTGACCTTAGTTTATGAAGTTCTTTTTTTATGGAAGGTGATGTGGGGTGCCTTACCAATAGGCGTAAAGATCCAAGAGAGAGGCATTGGGTCAGATCATTGCTTGGGGTGCAGGACAATTAGTGAGGATCTTGCCCACCTATTCATGGACTGTCATGTGATTAGAGGCCTATCAAGGAAAATCTGCAAGTGGGTCCAAAGAACATGGAAAATCAGATTCTTCAAGACTGATCTATTCCTTGGTGCCAAGAAGTTGGGAAGCCCTACTCCACTCGTTTGCACTCAAATTGTCCGGTACTTCTTCTTTTATCATATATGGCAAGCAAGGAACCGCCGTGTGCTTGAAGGAGACCTTGACGTGACAAGCTTCTCAAAGATTATACAAGAAAGAAGAGTGATGGTTTTTACGGACAATATGGGATACATTTAAACTTCAAATAAGCTTCTCGTGCTGTTTCCAACTTTTAAAAAACAAAAACTAAAGTTCAGATGGATTTCCAATGCTTCAAACTGTATTTTTTATTGTGTTACAAAAGATGTTACTTCCTGCCTGAACCTAGTCATGGTAGAGGTCTGCAATCTTTGTGCTAAAAGAAGAATGGAGATTAAAAGATTCAGCGGTATAGAGTGTTGTACTTTTTGGCTTGCTAGGAATTCATCGGAGGTGTTTATCAACCTACCTACAGATATCAATAGCATCTTCACCGCTGATATTACACAACGTTATGAAAATATTCCTCTCTCAGGAAATGATGGCCTTCTTGGAGTGCTCAAAGATATTATCAACATGGCTTTTCCCAAAAAAAAAACCACAAGGGTTTGAAAAGATCTCGACTGGCTGCCAGCCCCCAGTGTGCGAATGAGGCGACATAGGCGAGGCTCAAAGCCCACAGCTTCCATGATAGCTTCTATATATGACCATGTTATTCTATCATAAGCCTTATCAAAGTCAAGCTACAACATAATGCACTCTTGCTTGGTGGAGGCTGCATATTCGATGCCCACCATTGCTGCCAAGATGTTGTCATAGATGGATCTTCTTTAATGAACCCATGTTGATGGGGAGAGATGATCATGTCCAGACAGTAGGGGGGCTAATCTGAGGGCTACTGCATTGGCAATAAGTTTGTAAGCTATTGACATCATCATAATAGGACACCAATGCTTTAGTTGAGAGCAGCATACCTGTTTGGGGATGGGTTTGATAAGCCCTCTCTTCACACTTGTATCTAGGGACCCTTCGATAATGGCTTGGTTAGCCAACCGCATGACTGGGACCTTGAGATCATCCCAAAATTCTCTAAAGAACTCAGTCATCATCCCATCCCAACTGGGGGACTTTTCATTGCTAATAGCTTGTAATGCGAGTGAGCATTCATCTTCGGAGAATGGTCTTTCCAGGCGGTTGGCTTCCAATTGAGGAACTTTCTTCACAACACTCTCAAGCAAAGTTGCTCTAGCTTCATCCACTTCCTGGGATTGGATCTCTGGCTGGCCAATAATTTGGCTAAGATAGCTCAGCATTAGACCAGCCATCTCATCTTGGTTCTGAATTGTAACCCCATTCTCATCAGAGAGCGAGTGGACGCGGCCTCGACTCTTCTTGACTTTCAAAGCCCTAAAAAAATGTGCTTGGTTAGAGGCTTCTGGTTGTAGGAAGGTCTCCCTGGAAAGAAATCTTGCCTTTTTTATTTCCTTAAGCTGCTCATTAGCCATGTTAGATTTAACTATGAGCCACCACTTGTGCTCATTCTCAGCAACCTTTCTTGAGGTCAGCAGAGCCACCTCCGCTGTGAAATGTTGGAGGTGTGTCTAACTGGATTTTTAAATCTAAGGGCTTGAGCTTTTGATCACTTTTTGGATGCTTTGAGCGAATAGATCCCAAGCGTTTGGTTTATTGAGATCCACATTTTTTTTGAGCCTACTCAATGCTTTCTTGGTGAGGCTTCTAACAGGACGATCTTTGAACAAGTGCGATCCTATTATAAGAAGCTTTTTCTCCCCTTTCAAGATCTGCCCCTCTCCTATTGCTTTCTTGAGTTGTATGTGAAGGGTCATGTGATCCGATAGGCTTTTTGTTGAATCCACATCCATCTCTAGCATTGGTAGGACTTAGTTAGCTTGGTGAGATCAATAGCATATGTCAAGCTGGGAGGCGGTTTGAGCATATTGAAGACTTGTGTAGGTAAACCCAGGCATGATGTTCCAAGGGCCCACCTCCCACAAATCAGCCATAACCCACTTGTCACACAAGCTCAGCAATTTTGATTTTTCAATGCCAGCCAACATATTGGTGGATCATGTTCTATCCTTACTCTTCTATACCATATTGAAATCCCCAACCATCAACCACTCCCCTTCTATCGGAGTCTCCCTTAGATGCATCCACAATTTAGCTCTATCCTTTGTATTGCAATGGCCATACACATTCACAACCATGAGGGGTTGATCCTTTCACCTGATTCTAACTCCAAGGATTCTGTTGGAGGGGTGTTTAAGAACTATCTCAGGTTCCAATTCTATGTCTACAATAATTATAACGCCACTGAATCCTTCACTTTCTTCCCCATAGAAGACAAGATTTTTCCCTATGGCGTGCTTTCTCTTGCTGCAAGAATCTAGGTGGTGCTCTTGGATGGCCCAAAAATTGACTGCTTTCTCCTCCTTAACTTCATCCCAGAAGAGGGCACTCTTCTTTTGGGTCTTTACACCCTTTACGTTCCAAGAATGTATGGCAAGAGTATCCATCATTGGGAGAGAGGGACAAATTCTTCCACATCCCAATCACCACATCTCTGGCCCTCAGGGAATCCGAGGGTTCCAAGTCAAGGGATTTATTTTCTTGAAGCACTGCAAAGGGTTTTGTAAAGAGGAACGACCCATGTCCCCCCTTTCTATTGCACCAGGGGAGGGACAGAGCCTTTCCCTTTCACAAGTGACATGGAATCCCTTGCTAGTGCCTTTACCCTTTTGTACCTCTTCAAATCTGAGATTTGTACCATGGACATAGTTGTCATTGTCATAAACTTGGATATCAAGGAAGGAGAAGCAAACGCATTTTCTTTTTGTGGGCCTTTGAGGATTTGCAATGTGAGGTTTTCTTTTTCCAACGTCTTCTCCAGCAGCTTGGTTTCCATGTTGTCACAAATTATAGGCCTCCTTTACCTCTCTTAATTATGCCCCTTCGTTACTCTTTACCTGACTCACATTTCCTTCCATTGGGGATTCTTCACCATGGAATTGATTGTCGTTCCCTTCACTAGAAACTTGTACTTTAGGATGGGTATTCGCATTAGCCTTCATGGGACAATCCTTGGCAAAATCTCCCCATTCGTTACACTCAAAGCAAGCCCCAAAGTAAGTCCTGAAATTGAGCGGGATAGTAATCAACCGAGCTCCGATATTGATCATCATGCTCTTGGGTGGTGTCTTAGAGATATTCCATCCAACACATACCCTGTTAGAGGACCTACCTAGATCTCTCTTGTTAGGAACATAAGGGGGTGCCCAATTGACTGGTAAGCATCCTAATATTATCCCAAAGCTAACTAGGTAGTCCCACAAGTTCAACCCATACCGAATGTAACTCTTGGAGGGATTTTGACGAGTCAAACATTGGCTCCCATGGCACCACACAAACAGTAGTCATGCTAAAATAAGAGGGGACCTTTATCTAGGATCTTCAAGACATTGGAGACTTCTTTGAATCTCACCAAACAAAAACCCAAGGATTTGCGGCCTCTGAAGCCACTGAGTCAGCTCATACCTATTTGGGACTCTCCCGCTGAAACCAAATACAAGTGTAGACTTAGCTTGCATGGCTAGTTTCTTTTTAATCAGAGCGGGTGGAATTGCTACTATAATAGCCTCTACAACCTCCACCTACTGCGGCAGAGATTTCTTTAAACTAATAAAGGCCCTATTTGCCATCCCATCTTCAAAAACTCGACTAGTTTTAGCTAGTGAGCAAGTCCTTTTTTTGTCGTTTGGGCAGGTCTCAATCTGTCTGTTAACTTTTGTGGGTTTGTGTTCTAGCCGCACCTTTAAATTATTTAGTTTTTCATGGTCTCCTTCACTTGATGACTCAACTGATTTGACCTTATCATTGTCCTTAGAGTTGGGACCCTTTAGAATTCTGGCGAATGAGACTCCTGGTCTAAGAGATGCAGAGCCGCTTGTGATCATGTTCCCATTTACACAAATCGCACCTTGGGCCTTAGTGGATTTGAGGGTCTTAACCTCAAAGTTTGTTCCCTGAGCAGCACGATCGAACATTTTTTCTTTAATATCGGCCAAGGGGCCCTTTTTAGCCACCACCGTACTGTTATCCCTCATGGGCGAATTAGAAGGCAACGCAACACCCATCAGACAACATCGACCGATGGTCGCAAGTCCTACCCATCCCCTTCGCTCATCAAAAAAGTTGCTCCATTCACAGAAAGTTTCCTATTCACGAGCATCTGTGAGAACTTGGCAATATCTTCCTCCATGGGCAAAATCTTAATCTCCATCGCTAAGTTGCACAAGGATCAAACCTAATTAAAATGAGGGAGTGGTGTCAAAAGGGTGGGAAAGCGGGCTTGGTCGAAGGGGCAACACCTTTTAGGCAATAGGTTGAAAAGGAAGGTAAAACAACTATTAATAGGAACAAACTTCAAATCGATTCTTTTTTTTTCCCAAAACTCACAATATGTGAGTGGCATAGTACTAAGCATAACCAACAAAAGATTACAAGTAAGAACCATGCTCACAAACGAGCGAGGGTATCAAAAAGACCTTTCCACAACAAAGCAGACCATAGACATAACCACAACCAATCAAACACAACAAAACCATCGATCCACCAAGACACAAAAACTAGCAGTAGTACAAGATAACCATCCGGACTGGTACAAATTCCAAAAAACAAAAAAAACTGACAACCATCCATAGGTTGCCACAGAATCCACCAGGCGTGTCACCCCCAAAGGAAATCCACCTCAAGAGGACCGAATACACCAGAAGTACATAAAGCATACGAGGAGCATATCAAGCCGAGAGAAGAAAGTATTGCCGCACCAAGCAATACTTTTAAAAATTGAAGAGAAGAAAGTATTACCGCAACAGACCCTTTTAAAAATTGAAGAGAAAGAAAGCATCTTCTTTCAAATGCTATTTCCAAAAGGTGCTTTCATTTTTTTTGCCATGCCGAAAAAGACTTTTAAGAACAAAGGATTAAAGAGTAAGCATAGGAGTTTGATCCATAACGTGAAGTATTGATTCCTAATTAAAAGGTATTCCTAATTCAAAGATTTATATAAAAGGTATTCGTAATGGCTTCAAAAAAATTAAAAGGCATTCCTAATTCAAAGATTCTCTCAGAACAACAAGAAAAATGATACGCTAGTTTATACACATAACAACGGGCAATGACGAAGCACATAGATTTGCAATAGTATTAGCTTGGAAGAACGGATACAACATTGTGAGAGAGAGAGAGAGAGAGAGAGAGAGAGAGAGAGCGAGGAAAACGCTTATGAGAAGAGAAAAAAACGCTAAAGAAAAAATGAAGGAGAAGAGAAACACCTCTTTATATGGACACAAAAGGTCTTTTGACTTTCCACCTTCATTTGTCTTTTTGGCATGCCCAAAAGGCTAAGGCCATAGTGATGTGTTCTCTTTTTGTTAGTGAAAAATCTCATATTTATATAAATTTTAAAAAAAATGAAAATGTTTGATTGGTGAATGTTTTAGTGAGCACTCATGAGAAAGTTAAGAGTGACAGTGAGTGGATGACAATCTCATGTTTTCTCTCAAAAGATATTGGATAGGATGTTTTCCAAGATTATATTATTGAATGTGCTCAAAATTAGATTTTCGCTCCTCTTTTCTCGTGCAACGTCCATGACCAAGTAATGAGTTTGGGGAGTCTCTTTGTGTTGCACTCTCTCGTGTTGAGTAGTTTGCAACATTGTATGAGGTGCTTCTTGTGTCAATCATCGGCCTGTTTCATGAAGCCAAGGACATATGCAGAGCATGAGCAGGAGGTGTTTGGAAAGAGGTAGGACATCCCCCAAGGAGTCTCATTTGTAGTCTATAGCATAGCCCAACGTTGAGCTGTGTAGTCATTCATTCATAAGAACCCACTCGCCTCGAGCCCTAAGGCCAGCTCTTGCGTTTACGCTGCCCCAGCCTCCAAGATTTCCCCACTCTCAAATGACACAGGTAGAACATAGCCTTTCTCTTGATTGTCTAGCCAGGCCATGCATCCAAGTCTCAAGCTCCTCTATATGAATGCATCTTGCTTACTTAGCAATGGCAACTCCCATGCTGGTGGTTGTACCTCCATCCTCCCATGTAGGACGACAAGGCGTGGTGGACAGGAAATGGAGCTTGGATGTCGCTATAGACTCCAGAATGGGGAGACTCCAAGCACATGAAAAATCGAGTCCTCTAAAATCAGCGGACTCCTTCTTTCCTCCTCACTCCTTACAACATTTGTGCTCGCCTTGCCCTACTTTTGACAATACTTTTCCAAGATGTTCCTTTGTTTGCAAAGGTTACATATCCTTAGTTTCTTTCTCTTCCACTTTGAAAAGCCACGTCTTATACTTTGACCAATACATGTACTTAGAGGCTGCACATATGAACATGACCTACCTTCTTCGGTAAGACTCATATTGCCTTACTTTGTTATGCACTTCTATTTAAGCAAGCATCGTGATTTTATCATTTGTTATTTCTTAAACTCACCCTTCACTTATGCACTTAACATGTTTTAAAACAATTTTTACTTTTTTGAGATTGGGAAGACCTAATGATTCAATTTTTTATTTTATTTTATAAGATGTTTCATATTGAACTCTCTTGAGGGCTACCATGGAATGGCTATGCTATAAGTGTAACTATCCAATACTTTAGTCGGCACTCCCACTTTTAGTTCTTTTATCTTTGGTTAATCCAATGTTTTGGATCTTTCTAAATAGGGTTGCCTCAAGGCTGATAGAGGCAATTGAGCAATGTCTTCCCATCACAAAGATCATGGATGACATGCATATCTTAAATGTGAAGGTATGGTGTTGGTAGGTTGTAAGTAAATACATTTTAAAATAGTGTGTTTATGATTTCCCTTGTGCTTGTTAACCCCCCCTTGTGTGTGCGTTTGTGTTTGTGTTTATGTAGCCTCCCTTGCATGAGGAGTCTTTCTCATGTGGATGGAGAATGATAACAAATGAAAAGCTAGTGGTTGCCCACACCTATTACAACCCAAAAAAGAGTATTAGGGTAAGCATGTTACCATATAAATAGAGCTGCTACTTGAAATGTTCTTATTGAGAGCTAGCACACTAATCATTCTTTGTCAGATCAATAGGAATTGCTACACCCACAACCATGTTTGGTCGGTAAGGGAAAAGTTGATTAGGTATATGGTCGGTGTCTAGATGCCACTACCTCCAATAGCACCAAATCCCCCAAAGGGCCAAACAAGAGGCCAGGCACCACAGATGGCAAGGCAGATTCACACAAAAGAGTGAAGGCAGAGGAAGAGAATCCCAAGGTAGAGGAAGTTCCAAGCCCTATAAAGAGCCCCAAAAAAACCAAAACGCGTGCTAAAGAGGAGCACAAGAAGGAGATAAAGAAGAAGCAGAGAAGGACATCAAAAGAACCAAAGCCCAAGAAGGAGGAAGATAAGTAGAAGAAAACACCAAAAGAGCTAGAGCCCAAGGAGGAAGAGAATTAAAAAAAAATCGCAAAAGAGACATATCCCAAGGAGGAAAAATAGAAAAAATAAGAGCCAAAAACACCAAGAAAGATCCCAAGAACGAGGAAGATAAGCAGAAGAAAACACCAAAAGAGTCGGAACCCAAGGAGGAAGATAATAAAAAAAGGATCACAAAAGAGACATATTCCAAGGAGAAAAAATAGAAAAAAGAAGAGCCAAAAACACCAAGAAAGAGCCCAAGAAGAAGAGAGGAAGCCAGCACAAGAAAGAGTCCTAGGACTTCCAAAACTCCCAAAAATATATTGTAAACCAACATTTGACGTAGCAAACATAAGCAATCATTACATATTCTTTTGTAAAGAGAAAACCTTACATCCTTGTAAATTTTACAGCATTCATTGGCTCCATCTCTTGTGTAGCTCCCAATATAGTCTTTCAGTTTTTGTTGTAAGCCCTTGCATTTGTCTCTGCATGTTTTTCCAAGTCCAATTGTGTTGACAACAACATGTCAAGGCCCAAATCATAATCCTTGCCATCTTCCAACCCTACTCCTGAAGGGCCTAAATAATATGCCAACCATGGGGAGAGTTTTTTCAAGTAAGTGGAGATAATGAAAACTGGTTCAAAGTCTACGTCTTTCTTCTCTTCTATATCAACCTCCACCTTCTCTTGTTCGTCGACTTTTCTCTCTTTTTTCTTATCCTTCTTGCTCACAAGAAGTGAGGAAGAGGATCCAGACTCCTTACCCATATCTCTTGGCCTATTGCTCATTGTAAGGGTGACATTCCTAAACTGGGTTGACCTATTTATAGTGTTGTGAAGGCAAGATTGCACTTTACTGTTTTGAATATACAAAATTGCCACAATATTGAGGGCATGATAGTGGCATCAAACAAGATAATACATTTCCACCAAACAAATGAAAATGGAAACCAACAAGCTGAGACAGTTTGCACTGTAAAAGTGTGCCACAAGTACCTAGGCCTTTAACTAAGGTTTGTAGGAGCAATCAAGAGTCACTTAGGAGGAAGCACCAAAGGCATGAGAAATATATAAAGGAACTTATTGTTGTAATCATGGAGTCAATCAATAATATGAATGAGTCTATTTGTGTCTCTCTCGCTTGCACGTCATCTCGTTCACACCCTATCATAAAATATAATATCTAACTTTACCAAATGATTTTCTCATATTAAATTGATCATTTAATATGGGAAGATAAAAGGGGAACAAGAGTTAGGATATAGATATGTGCTTCTAGACCTATCTCAACAAGGGACCAAAAGGAGAAATGGTTGCATCTCAATAGGGGTTTAAAAGGAGACGGTCTACCAAAGAGCAATGTGCAATAAGTGCTTCTAGACTTATCTCAGCAGGGGGCCAAGAGGAGAGATGGTTATATCTCAATATGGGTCCAAAAGGAGGTAGTCTATCAAAGAGCAACGTGCATCTAATGGAGTTTAAAGGACCTTAGGGTTAGCTTCATTAAAGACCTCTAAAGGTTAGTGTTAGAAGTCCTTAGACCTTAGGCAAGCTAGGGATGTGCTTGAGGTGGGAACCCGGCCCAAGATTGAGTTGCTTGTCATGCTTGGTGACTAAGGTGCTTGTCATGCTTGATGAGTAAGGTGCTTGAGGTGCTTGTCGTGCTTGCTGACTAAGGTGCTTGAGGTGCTTGTCATGCTTGATGAGGAAGGTGCTCAAGAAGCTTCCCATGCATGGGGAGTAAGGTGCTTGAGTCAAAAAGAGACCCTACAAAGGAGGGGAAAGCCTCAAAGTTAGGGGAATCTTTGACTTAACCTCTCACTCACCCAAAGGGCACCCCCTTTTCCAAGGGGCACATGGACAATTTCAGGCTCTCCCTATGCTTAGCCACATGGTGTGCTTGACTCCTATTGGTTGGGCCAAAGAGAGGTCCAATGAGCTTCTAGTTCAATTCAACAAATATCTAGATGTTTTCAAGTTCTCTATCTCTCAAAGAGGTAAGGAGGACACTTGTCCTAATGCTTTGTCCTAATGCTACCCATGTTGCTTGAAATGCATTATGCATGTGATTGGCTAGGCTTAGAGGGGTCCAATGAGCTTCAAGCTTGAGCTACAAGTAGGGCTCGATCAAGGCAAGCAAGGGGTGTGCTTGGGTGTATACACTCTCTCACACACTCATTTTTCACACATTCTCACTTGGTGAAAGTGCAAGAACTCCATCTCCTTCTCCAAGCTTGTTGAGAAGTTGAGAGCCTACACCAACACTCTTGGCTATGGAATGAAAATCCAACCAAGAGCCATGCTTCAACACTTAAGATTGCCATCTTCTCCATCTTCATTACTATGCTATTATGTATGCTAGCAAGAAGAGTGATGATAAGTGAGAAACTATTTCTTTCTCCTGTGAATGTTTCTTCTTCCTGTTTCCTACCCTCATTCCCTGCTAGCTCTCTCCACCTTTGAAGGTGTTTGAGGCCTTGGAACTGAGGCCGAGGATGGTTAATGCTTTTTACAAAGTTTATGTTATGCACATCATGCATGAAGCTTTCCATCTTCATAGCATCACCAAAGTCACAAGGAACACAAAGATTGTATTATACCAAGTCTCTCTTTATGGGAGAATCTATAATATAAAAGCCTATTGGAGGGGGGACCGGCTCCACATACATCCGGTCCTCAACTGTTCTCAAGTTCTCTATTCTCTCTCTCTCTCTCTCTCTCTCTCTCTCTCTCTCTCTCTCTCTCTCTCTCTCTCTCTCTCTCTCTCTCTCTCTCTCTCTCTCTCTCGCGCGCGTGCGCAAAAGTATTATTCATGCCAGGTTAATTAAGTATAATGGTTATGTTGCTATTGTTAATTAAGTTCACCTTCTATGTTCTCAAAGTAGTCTCACAAAAATGCTCTCTTTAATTCTCCTAATTCCGCTATTCTCAAAGTTCATAGGCCATTTCCATTACACACCCTCTCACTAACCGTCCCAATGGTGATCATTGCTGGTTGTGTCCATATAGACATGGGAATGGACTTTGTACACTGTGAGAGAGATGGAAAGGTGGTTACACTAGACAGTTGGGGTGCTTCGTGCGCTTGAGACTAGATAAAGTCTCACCATGCTACATATTTTGTTGAATTGATCATTGTACCAACAAAACAAATTTTAGTCAGTAGCACGCAAGGATTGAAACCACAATGACGTATATACAACACAAAGATACAACCACTAGGGTAACACCTTATGATGTTCATCTCACACATTAATGTAATATCATTATAACTTTTGGTTGTGAGGGTATCATAATGGTGCCATCTACGAGAGAGCAATCGGCTGCAGCAAGTCACAAACACAAGACACGGTATTCACTGTGCTACCAAGAGGTGCAACAAATAGGTTAACACCATTGTGTGTCCAATATTGCATCTTTAACAATTAGCAATCTCTATATTTTCTCTCAGCACTGCCACAATGGTCGAGCAAAAGGAAGCGATTGTTTGTAGTGATTTTGGTGCGAAGGTAGCAGCCCAGTGATGTTGAATGTCAATTTTTGTACCACAGCTAAGAATCACATGTCTTCACGCTTTCAATTGGGTGCAACCAATATGAATTTAATTATGTATCTTCTTACTATGTTTTTTGTGCAACATAACATTCAAGTATAAGCCGTTTTTTGTTCCCTCGGCCAAGGCATAAATGCAACAAAGAAGCACTAAACTCAAAAAATGGTGGTGGCAAATCAACTTTGTTGGGGGTCCCATCGTTGAATAGCTCCTATGACCAACAAAATTATAATCCGGAGGGATGAGCTACCCGGCAGGGCATGGAGACGCTCACATAGTTAGTGAGCTAATCGTGGCAACACAAATGGTTAACTCTACGAGGTGAGCTTCTCGGCCTATGGAGGAGCTAAGCCACAATGAAGGGCAATCTCCACATCCACTTCTCTTCACCTCTAATCAACCCAATCACACACACTACGATTGCAAGACGCACACAACACTAATCCTATCATGCAACACACTAATTGCAAGCACACACACACATAGATCTATCGAGCACCACACTCCAATCAAACCTACCTGCACACACAAGCAAAAGAGGAAAATCACACAAGATTAGAGAGGCATTAACCACTAATTAGTTAAGATCTAGCTAATCTGAGCATCGTAGCCAATCATAAGAAGCATGAGAGAGGCATAGTGAAAGAGAATGAATTATTGATTAGTGTTAATCAAGTCTCATGAGCAGGGAGAAGCTCAAGGACTCCATAGCCACACACCTCAAGAGCTCTCACCAAAGAGTGCTCTCAATAAATGAGCTTGAGAACCCTAATTTCATTTACACACTGCCTTATGTACCTAGGGTAAAAATGTGCAATGTCCAGGCGCCCAAGGCCTTTAGGGCTCCACCACTTACTAAATCTTGTAACTCGGCACAGTAACTGACCTATTATTTATAGCTTGGAACTCCCATTGAGCCCGTAACACATTAAAATATTACAATGGCTTGAAATAAATTGGGAATTTACACTACGTGACCATTTTGGGAAAACGTGTGATAAATGTGTAACTCCAATCTTTACTGCTTCTTCACTTTGATCTTCGATGTGCATCCGTACGTCTTTGGTCTTTAGCAGCTTTTGTTAACTGACGTTGACTCGGTTAACATTCCCCCCTTCCAATTTTAGTGCCCATCGTCGGGCACTGTTGAAAGGTGTCCGTGGAGGCAAGGGAAGGTTTTGATTGGTTGTTGATGGGCTGATTGTCTTCATTTTTCATTGACTTTGTTGATGAGGTTCAATTTGTTACAGCATCTTCATTGGTCTGAAAAGTCGATTTCCAAAGATGATATTTCATTTGTCTGTTATAATAGCATCATGAGGAGGTTTCTGCTTATTTATGAAAAGTATGTACAAGGGAAGTAGAATGGTGAGGTTCTAAATTAGGGTCTAATTCCTGTCTGACCAAAGGGAAAAACCCAGTGGGAAAAAAGTGCCTTTGGGATACACACATTATTGGAGTACTTGTTAGCATTGGAAATATTAATAAAGTACTCAAGGGATTATTTGCTAATAGATATGGAATTAAAAAGGCAGCAGATGTGAGAGGGTAGCATGATGGAATATTGGTTTTCCTATTGTAGTCCACTCAAGGTGCATAGGTGGAAGCAAAAAGAGTGCCTAATGCATATGTCCAATGATGGAACATCCTATATATGCATACACAGAAATGCATGGGAAACAATATGCTGTGCAAGAAAGATTTTGAGGGGTTCTTCAAAAAGATGGTGTAGCTATAAAAGCATATGACATGGCTTTGCAAGCTGGCACCCCTTTAAGAATGGTTTTCATTGACAAGGATATGTGCTCTCATCTTACTGTGCACTATGCGTGAGTGTTGGACTCTACGATACTCCACCAATTGTAAGTTAATAGACTTCGACTCTTATGCTCATCTCATCCAGCATGAGCGACATGACTTTAGATATGCTCAACTCCTCCAGCTTGAGCATAAGCCTAATAACTACGGCTCTTAGCACAGAGTTTAATATGACTTGAAGCTTTGGCTAATGCTTTGCTCATTTCATGGCTCAGCAGCCCAACTCTGACTATGCCAAAGAGTGTTTTTTGCACCCTAGCGACTTGACTTTTTACTTTCTTGTGCTTACTACAAACATTTCTTCAGGTAAAAGTAAGCTTGAATCCTCAAAAAGAGGATTAGTGAGGGACCAAGTTGGCATTGAAGGTTTCTTTTGCCATACCTGTTTTATCATCTCTAAATCTGTATTTTGCATTGATTGGGTTGTCCTTCGTTGACCTTGAAGACTCCATTATCTGTTTGATTCTCCAAGTAGGCATGTTGATAGGAGTCTTTGATGTTGTTGTAGGCCTCTGTTGATCATTAACATTTGACTTTTGACTAGGAGCATTGGAAGACTTAGGAATCCAAATCTCTTGATGACCTTTGTATTTCCTTTGTTGACCTTGCTTAGCTTTAGGTCTAGTTGAGCTCTTGATATCTCCATGCAGGTCTGTTGTAGTTGCAGTTGGCTTGTGGTTGACTGGTAGCCAAATCTTTGTATAACCTGTGTAGAATACTTGTCCAAGAGGAACATTCTTTGAGACCTGTCTTTGTTCTGTATCCTCTTGAGAGTTGTGGTTGACTTCAGCATCTTTCGATGTTTTTCTGTTGTATACCTGCTTCTTAGGTATTCTAGGATATTGTTGAGGTTGGTACCTTGTGGGCCTTCTTTCTTAGGAGGGACTTGAAGTTACTTCATATTCTCTAACCTGTGGTTTTGGTACCCATATCTGTCTGTTACTTCCATAGTACTCCTGTTCTTCCAAACACCATTGTGATGCTATCCATCCATGTGTTTATCTTTCTATGTTGACTTCCTGTCTTTACTCCAAATTGATCATTGACTTTGACTAAAATGCTCTGAACAAACACTTGCTTGACTTTCCTTTGCTTTCTTGAGTACTTTGGTTGATATATATCTTTGCTTTTCTGGGTGTCTCCTTAGAGGGTTCAATTGGGTCAGCAATTGACTTGAAGTTTTGAAAGCCTGGCGTGCTTGAAGAAGCTGATCCATGAGGGTTCTTTGATGTAGAGGCATATGTTGTCACATCTTCTTTGCTAATCGGTGGAGGGTCCACTTTAGCTTTACCTTTGTCTGCACGATTTGTGTTTGATTTTAGTGACTCTTGCAACTCTAAATCTAGCATTAATGGTACCTGTAATTGTTGTTGGCTACCTCTTGGAGAAGAGAGTATTAACATTTTATCTTCTTTGTAGGCCTTGTGTTGGTCTAACCACTGATATCCAAGGATTACATCTGCAAGCATTTCTTTTGAAGGCTTCACCTGAAACTTCCTGCTCTTCATGATCTTGGATGCTAAGGGTAGTAGTCATTTCTTCTTGCCTTGTAACCTTACCCATGATTCTTTTATTATCTGGCTTGCTCTAAGTAATCTCTAGAATGCTCTGAATGTTGTCTACAACCATATTGCACTTTGCTTTCGACACTTGCTCCTTTTGTACTGCTAAGAACTACAACTATTCTCATTGTTGGTTCTACTGAAGATCTCTGTCCTACTTTTGCCATGGTCTCATCTTGATCTAGATGTGTCTCTATAGAGGGTGACTTGAGACTCTGCTTTCCAATCTGACTTTCATCGGCTGATTTAGCTGGCAAAGAGTAATTGATCTTTGGACTTCCTATTTCTTCCTGATTTTTTGCAACCTTGTTTTTCTTAACTTCTGGCTTTGGTGGCATTCTGTGCTCAATAGCTTTCGTGGTTTTTGTTTTGTTTGTTCAATGGAGATGAATCATCTTCAATAAGATCAGCTTTGATATCGGTTTCGTTTTTAATTGTGCCTAAGGATTTTGTGCTGTCGTCCGCGGGTGACCATTGTTGGTTTCCATTCTTGGTTGTCTCTAAAGACTGCATCTTCATTGAACTCTGTATCTCTAGGACCTTTTAGGCCATTGGCATTCCCATTATGATGTCGTCTGGCATGTCCTTTGCTGTGATCACATGAAATTGAGCTATGATGATCTGTGAACTTACTTCAATGGTGGTGGAGATGATTTCCCAGCATTCACTTGTTTGTCTCCAGATATGCTCACAAATTCAAGAGCATCTTTCAGCTGTGGTTGGCCACATCTTTTCCAAGTGCGAAAGGACATGAGGTTCTTGTCTAGCTGAAAATCTAGCTTTACTTCACTTGACATCTTTTCTTTGTTTTCCCCAACAATGTTGCACTTGATCGTCTCGGAATCTTTTTTGTTATTGAGTGCTTTTGTTGTGGCAGTGTCCTTGAATTGACCTTTTTCTTCAACTTCTTTGCTTTGATCACCTGCTTCAATTGATGTTGACTCCATTTGTAATATTGCACTTTTTTGCAATTGTTGAGCATTGTCTACCTGCATCTGAGTAACCTTTGACCTTAAAAGATCCACTGTACTTTCTGGTAGAATCTGTCTCTTCAAAGGAGATTTTGGTGGTGATCTTTGTATATCCTTCTGGACTTTAGCTTTCATTGACTTTGACTTATTTGTTACCTGTTCTGGCAGCTTGAGGTTTTGCATCATCTTTAGATAGACTTTGACTTTAGTCCGGCCATCCGTAGGGGTTTGTACAAGGTCATGATCTAGCTGATATTTGTTACCATGTGCATCTTGATATGCATATGTGAGCTTGATCACATGTAACTGTTTGAACACTATGGGCTTTGTTGGCTTTTGACTCTGACTTGTGGAGATCAGCTGAAACTTTTGTCCTAATGATCTTCATAGAAGCATTTGTATGCAGACTCCGATGGAATTTGGCTCAATTGGAAACTTCCAACAACCATATGATCTTTCAATGGTTTCTGCTTTGAAGAGGTCTATTGGCTAGAAGCTCTAGGGCTTCTAACTGGTGTAGCATTTCTTGGTACATAAGCTGAGCTTGATGGGTTTACAGCTCCCCCCTTCCTAGGGTGATCACTATAGCCTGCTTCATTATAAGAGTTCAAAACTATTTGGCTTTGGTTTAGTCTCACCTTTTGGGACTGTGAAGGTATACTTTGGCTAGCATTGTTGATGTTTGGCATCTGTAAACCTTCTATATAGTTTCCTATGTATCTTCAAGAAACATGACAAATTATTCCCCAAGTCAAGCTGTAGATAGCATTATCTTTGCCGTGATATTGTCTATCCCATGGGTCTCCTATGATATGGGCTTCTGTGGTTTCAGGACCCAAGGCATCATAGATACTAGACTCTCGTCTATATCTACGACTGTTTTGGTCAAAGTATATACTCGTTTGGTCACAGCATCGAAGTTTGATTTCCGATGGAGGAGAGTTTGGCTCTGAACAGTTTTTTGGGTTCACTCGGGTAATATCCTTCAGCTCTAGAGAGGATGGGTTATAATAGATTCTTTCCTCTAAAATGAGCCATCCTTTCTGATCTATCACTGGACGCACTTCTATGAGCTGGTATGTGGGCCTTTCAAACACAAGCTGATCCTTTTTGTACAATTTTCCTTTTTGGTCTACATAGTGTGCATATGAATTATGTGTACCATACAAAGCTAACATCATTCTTTTTTATGTGTCCCTTAGACTCGTGAATGATTGCACATTTGTGGTAGTGGATGCAGAATCATTTGCAAACCTAACAATCTTTTCAACCTTTGGTGATATCTCGACACGTTGACTAAATTCATGCAGGAATTTGCTATTCAAAGAATCAATTTTAAGCTTTTCAGGTGTTTGTGCATGTTTATGCTCATTTTGAACTTGCAGTGCTTTTACTGGTGCTTCTAATGGTAATGCAGAATCATCTGATTGCATGATAAGTGATGAGTTAAATGCACTTACATCGAGAATTGCATTTCCAATTTGCTCTATAATTTGCTTAGCAGTTTATATGTCCTTCTTGACTGGATTTCTTGGACAATCTTCAGAAAAATGTCCACCTTTTCGTCCACAATCTGAGCAATACGCCATGGCTGGTGGTATTTCAACTGGTTCTATCATGTCAAGCTCTACTAGAGAAGTTTCAACTTCTGTGCTTGCCAAGTTGTTGGCATCTTCTTTTAGAACACTGAGCATCAAGTTGTAGATTGCTCCATCTTGACCTTTGTACCATCTTTGGCTTTGTTCTCCAATTAGAGTGGCTTCTATTGGCTGATATGTTGGATCTTGTAATTCCGGCTCTCGACTATAGATTTGACCACTGTAATCCATGTAGAATGACCCTGATTGCATATGCACTAAATGTATGTTTTGCTGGCTTGTGCAGATTTCTAGATAAATACTTGGGTTGATTTTTTGCACTTCTATCTGCACTTCATCTTTAAGTTTGCAATACCTGGCTCCACTGAAGTCTGTGAACATTTGGGAGTTCTCTGAATCTGGCTTTACTCTTATCAATAGGATCTTGGCTCCTATGTTGCTTTTGCTACTCATAAGCTACCTATGACCTTCTGAATCTGCATATAAGACTCTATCTCCATTGTAGCCATAAAGCTGCAAAATTTGCTCTATTGCAGTTGTGCATGTGCTGCCATTGCTATTGGCATGCTCTGTTGTACTTGAACTCTCAGCTCAATTTGAGTCCATGTCAGCTTGTTCTGAAAAAACTATCTCCTAGCAGATTTTGGTATCGATTAGCAGAATTTCTCCTGCTCTGTTTTGATTAAATTGCTTTAGCCAAAGCACTTTTGCAGTGGAATGATCTTCAAACTCACAAGAGTGGATTAAGTCTAGCTTGACAGTGTCAAAATTAATTGCAACCTTTTGAAACAATAAAAAACTAGGCCTTTAACAGATTAATCTGCAATCCACCATCGTGATTTGTGCCTGCTCGTGGGACCTCAATTGCAGCGCAATTGCTTGCACCTGCTAATTTCCAACATGCAAAATTTTTGAATTTTAACTGCCACTCAATCGGCATTGAGTTGGTCGATTTCTCGCTTTTTCTGGCTGTTTGCTAGGTTTTTCCTGGCCGTTGTTCTCAATTTGTGCTCATTTTGTGGTGCACTTCTCCGGCTTTGCTTTTGCTATTCTGGGTCTTTTTTCCGGCTCCTTTTGGCTTTGTCTAGCTCTTTCTGATTTTTTCTAACTATTTCTGGTACTTTTTGGCTATTTCTGTGCTTACGACCACTCTCTTTTTATTTTTTCTAATTATTTGTGAAATTTTGAAGTTTCTAATAATTTAGTCTTTTTATGCTTTTTTGGAAAAATTTTGATTTTTATGAATTTTTTGGTAATTTTCTATTTTTTGTGATTTTTCTTTTAAAAATCGTGATTTTTAGAATTTTTTGTGATTTATTTGAAGGTTTTATCAATTTTGTAATTTTTTTAAAATTTTTTCAGACACTTTTGAACTTTTTTGTGAATTTTCTGTGACCTTTTTGAGTTTTTAATGTTTTTCTATGATTATCTGTGAGTTTTTTTTATTTTGTGTTTTTAATGAATTTTTTTTCAATCAATTTTAGATTTTTAATGAATTTTTTGAGTTTGTTATTAATTTTGTGAATTATCTATGGGATTTTTGAATTTTTAATGAATTTTTAAACTCTTTTTTGATTTTTTATGAAATTTTTAATCTCTTTTTTTTTAATGAGTTTTCTTTAATTTATTTTATTTTTGTGACTTTTTTATTTTTTGGGTAAATTTTTAATGATTTTTTTAATCCTTTTTTTAGTTTTTTATTAGATTTTTTATTTTTAAATTCTTTTTATGTTTTTTTACTATTTTTTGTTTTTTTTAAAACTTTTTTAAGCCTCTTTTTTTATTCTTTTTTCATTATCATTATTTTTTTTATTTTTCAAAAAAACTAATCCTAACTAACCTAGGCTTACTATACCTAACTAACCAAAGCTAACTTAAGCTACTGCTTACCTGACCAGCCGTTGAAAGGAGGCGACAGCGCACGTGCGGGATAGAAAACGGCGGAAACGCGGAGCGCTGATTGAGGGGCAAGCGGGTCAAGCTCGTGCGTGTGTGGACAGTGGGGTAGGGCGCAGTCAACGGGGGAAAAAGCTAGAAGGCACGTGCAGGCGGAGAGAGAGAGAGAGAGAGAGAGAGAGAGAGAGAGAGAGAGAGAGAGAGAGAGAGAGAGTAAGACACAAGGGAGTGAAAGAGGGGCTCCCGTGTGGGCAGGGCAGCGCGCAAGAGAAAGGGAAGAGAGAGAGAAAGAGCGTGTTCTCACCGAGAGAGAGAGAGTGAGTGTGTGTGAGTGAGTGTATGGGTTAGAGGGAGGAGAGAGAGTTAGAGTGTTCGGGAAAAATCATTTTTCCAACCATACAAAATTCCTTTCCTTGAATTTGCCAAGAGGAAATTTTAGAAAATTAGGTTATCATTTTTTTCGGATTTTTACACTTTTTTTCTCTCCTTTGGGGCAAAAATTCTCCTTTTCCCTTTGCCCTCAATCGACTTTTTGAAATTGAAAACGGCACGATATTAAGTTGAGACACATTCTTCCCGAACACTGGTACACGCTCCCGGACAGAGGCGAGAGAGAGAGAGAGAGAGAGAGAGAGAGAGAGAGAGAGAGAGAGAGAGCGGACACGCTAGAGAGAGAAGGAGAGAAGGTGGGTTCGCGCAAAACGGGAAGAAGAAGAAGAGAATTTTAAAGTCGACAAAAATCATCGCAAGCGATCGTAAAGATCTCGTCGATGAAGATTTTTTTATGCGCCGCAAGGCACGGTACCGAAGCTCGAATCGTGTTTTTTATTAATTTTTTATTTTCAAATATCCACAAATGCCAAAATTAAGCCGAAAATTGATCGAAAACTCCAAAAATCACCAAAATTTTTCAAAATTTGCCAAAAAAAAATACAAAAAATTCCTCGAAAATTCTAGGCATCTTAGAAAATTATCGTCATTCACAATCGATCATTTCTGATATGCGAAGCAATCAAAAATAGCAGATTTTACCGAAAATACAATTTACGACACATTCATCGACCCGATCCCCGGAAATAGCAAGACGCTCAAAACTCGACCAAAGAGGGCACGAATGCGAACAAAATGATGCCATAAATATGCACGCACAAATTGCTTGTAAAGATCGCAAAATCAAATTTTTACAAAATTATCCAAAAATTAATGCAAAAATTAATAAAATTTGCCAAAAAATTAAAAAAATTATCCGAAAAATACCCATATTTTTTCTTAAAATTCTTCACACATTGGAGAATAGTGCAACCAAATAAAACCACACAAATCACATCAATTCAGTTGCCAAAACAATTCTATCAATAAAATCAAAACTAGGCAATTAAACCGGCAAAATTAGGTCACAAATTGACGCAATTAGAGTGAGTCAATCCCTGTTTTGAGCACAAAAAATGCAAAAATTAATCATTACACACATCAATTATGCAATCAAAACATTGACTTGACCATGCAAATTAAACACTTTTAGGCGCACACACTAAAAAATTGGCAATTTTTACCAATCTTTAGGTGCGCAAACAAAAGGGTTACACTTGTCGGATTTGTAAGATGACTTCACAAATCATTAGTTGGGCATGAGCACACCACACATCAATCACCACAATTGAAAAATCATAACGCGCACATTGATTTTTAGGTGCACAAACATGGGCAAAATAGTGCACACACACCTAAAATTAACATGCACACACTCAATTAGAATGCACACACACTTAATTTTAGTGCACACACACTTGAAATTGACCATCCAAGCATGCAATTAACTCAACTAGGCACCCAATTAGCAATCCACAATCACCAATTAGCAATTGAAACTTGTCAAATTCATGCGCCACCAATTCTTAAAAATTTCGGCATTACAACGGCGTGAAAATGAATAATCGCAAAATTTTCAATCCATAACATCCACATTGCATTGCATCAACATAGCATAGCATTACATTGCATTAACATTACATTGCATCATGGTGGGATTTCTACACAATTCTACACATCCTTAGATTCTAGGGAGGTTGAGAATGCCACCTTAATTACCTTTCCGTTGAAGATCAATTGAATGGTCGAATGCTCCAATCCTTCATAGCAAATTAATAAGCTAGCAAAAATTAGTCAAATTAGGAAGGGATTAGTGTGAAATTAGAGTGTGTAAACACACAATCTGCAAGATACAGTGACACACTAGGAAATTATGAACACATTGCTTCATGCACACACATCCAAAATCCACAAAAACATAATCACACAAGTGAAATTAGTGAGGAACGCATTTGATTATGCCACAATTACACTAGCGTAGGCCATCGTCCCCGACAGCGGCGCCAAATGTTGGGGGTCCCATCGTTGGATATCTCCACATCCACTTCTCTTCACCTCTAATCAACCCAATCACACACACTACGATTGCAAGACGCACACAACACTAATCCTATCATGCAACACACTAATCGCAAGCACACACATAGATCTATTGAGCACCACACTCCAATCAAACCTACCTGCACACACAAGCAAAAGAGGGCAATCACACAAGATTAGAGAGAGATTAACCACTAATTACTTAAGATCTAGCTAATCTAAGCATCATAGGCAATTATAAGAAGCATGAGAGAGGCATAGTAAAACAGAATGAATCATTGATTAATGTTAATCAAGTCTCATGAGCAAGGAGAAGCTCAAGGACTCCATAGCCACACACCTCAAGAGCTCTCACCAAAGAGTGCTCTCAATAAATGAGCTTGAGAACCCTAATTTCATTTACACACTGCCTTATGTACCCAGGGTGAAAATATGCAATATCCGGGCACCCAAGGCCTTTAGGGCTCCACCACTTATTGAATCTGCTATCTCGGCACAGTAACTGACCTATTATTTATAGCTTGGAACTCCCATTGAGCCCGTAACACATTAAAATATTACAAAGGCTTGAAATAAATCGGGAATTTGCACTACGTCACCATTTTGGGAAAACGTGTGATAAATGTGTAACTCCAATCTTTACTGCTTCTTCACTTTGATCTTCTATGTGCATCCGTACATCTTTGGTCTTTAGCAGCTTCTGTTAATTGACATTGACTCAGTTAACAAACTTCTTGCTTGCAGTTATACCGTACGTAGCAAATATTGATGCCTTAAAAATTAATTAATTATTTTTTTTAACAGACAATTCTCATGCTCTTAATATGAAGCTTGTGAATGGTAGAAAAATAAATTTGTGTATATGGAAGCAGTCGAAAAAAATTACGATGTAAAGCTCGTCATTGACACAGTGAAAGGAGATTGTATAGTGCATGTTTCATAATTTAAAAAACATTGTGGACATAAAATGAAGGCATCATGGAAAAAAAGTGTAAGCAATCTTGCATTTTTTGCGAGGATAATGACCATAGATGGGAGAAATGTCACTATAATATGTCGTCACAATGTGATCATGATGGTCATAGAGCTTGACATTGCTCATTGACGTTATTGCAGCAAATTTACATTTTGGGCCATGATATTGTACACAATAATTTACATAAACCCAAGGCATGAGTGGATGATTTTGCGGTAGAGAAAGCATATACATGGTTTTACAAACATGGAGGGAACACATGCAATGCATATCAGTGACATCAGCAGGATCGCCAGCATCATGTAGACTTAACTTCAAACCTCTTTCCATGGGAGTGGCAATAGGTTTGCAATCCTCAAGTCCAAACTTACATAGCAATGTCTCTATGTAACTTTTCTGACACAAGCCAATACCACCATCACACTGCTTAAACTGTATACCCAAGTAATGATGCAACAGCCCCAAATCTTTCATCTTGAAAGTAGCATTCAAATCAGCCTTAAATTCAGCAATATGTCTCTCATTTGGTCCAGTGATCAGCAAATCATCAACATAAAGAACCACGATGAGAAATACATCACCCTCACGCTTTACATACAATGTGCTTTCTGTTGGACTGTTACGAAAGCCTTGTTTGACCAAATGAGTGTCAGCTTTCTCATACCAAGCACAAGGAGATTGCTTCAACCCATACAAAGCCTTGTTACATTTGCACACTTTGTCCTCTTGTCCTTTTATGACAAAACTGCGAGGCTGCGTTACATAAACTTCCTCAAATATGTCACCATTCAAGAAAGTAGTAACAATGTCTGATTGATGTACATCCCAACCAAAATGAGCTGCCAATGCACATAGAAAACGCACAGTAGTCATACAACAAGTGGGAGCAAAAGTCTCTTCATAATCTATGCCTTTTTGCCAGGAGGCAAATCACATAAAGTCCATGTGTCATTTTCTATAAGTGCATCATATTCTGAGTGCATGGCAGCCATCCAATTTTCTGAATTCTGTGCTTCATCAAAAGATAGAGGCTCCTCAACATCATGTAAACTAGACACAGCCAAAGCATAACAATCTGATGCATAGGATACATGGCGAGAGCCTGAACGAGTACGACTAGACAAAGGTGCATCCAATTTACTGTCATGCAAAGTGTGCACCAGCCATTTTGGCATACCTCTAGCCTGCTCATTTTCAGCCCTTTCCTCATCAAGTACATCATGTACATCTGCATCAGTAATAGGCTGATCTAAAACATTTTCAGAAACCCCCATAGGCTGTACATTTGCCTCATTGGAACTTACATTCGTATTTCCACCACTGAAAAGAGGCAACAAAGTGTCATAAATGTCCTGTGAGCTTACATTACTGTCTCTAGTACATGACAGCAAGGGCTGAACAGAATCTTCCACAAACACTATATCCCGAGAAACCAGAATACGTTTTGTTTGCGGATGATACAACCTGTAACCTTTGCTTTCAGCACTATAACCAACAAAAATACATTTGACAGCCTTATCATCCAATTTTCTACACTGCACTTGTGGCACCAAAGCATATGCCAAACAGCCAAAAACACGCATGTGCTCAATAGAAGGCTTTCTATCATGCCATGCTTCATATGGAGTAATAGACTGCAAAGCTTTCGTAGGACACCTATTAAGTACATAAGTGGCACACATGATGGCCTCAAGCCAAAAAGAATGCGGTAAAGCTTGACTTTTGACCATACATCGTGCCATTTCCATCAGTGACCTGTTTTTCCTCTCAGCAACACCATTTTGTTGAGGCGTATAAGGCACTGTACATTGGTGTTTTATCCCACGACTAGCCAGAAATGCATTAAATTCATGAGACATATACTCCCCCCCTCGATCGGAACGGAGGGTGCCCATAGTACATTTCCAGACATTTTCAACCATAGCCAGAAATTGTTTGAAGCACATAAAAACTTCGAACTTCGCTTTAAGCGAAAATACCCATGCATGCCTGGAGTAGTCATCAATGAAAGTCACTAAGTACAGGTAATTGCCCAAGGACGGAGTTTGCATGGGCCCACAAACATCACTATGCACAAGCTGCAACCTGTATGTGGCCCGAACTGAACCATCCTTTGGAAACCTAGAACGCTGCATCTTACCCAAAATACAACCTTCACAAACGTGTTTGACAGGTGCTTCAAGAGGCGGCAAAGAAGCAACCATATCAGATTTCTGCAAACGCAAAAAACTGGCAAAATTCAAATGACCCAAACGTGCATGCCAGAGTTTTGCATCTGAAATAGCCCTTGAATCTGCAACAGCATTTACAAAATTTTGTCCACACTTGTCATACAAAGTGAGCTTATACAGCCCACAGCACAAAAGGCCAGATGCAACAATTTCATAACCAAAACTGAGATCATGAATTGTACATCTGTCATCCACAAATTTGACTACAAGTCCAAGTCTAGCAAGTGCGGATACAAACAAGAGATTCTTCTTGATCCCAGGTACATACAGTGCATCAACAAGTGTGAAGGAACTGCCATTAGCAGCAGTGAGCACAATCTTTCCAACTCCCTAAACTTGATAAGAGGCGTTGTTGGCACAAGTGACTGAATTCCCATGAAGGACAGACTCGAGAGAGGTAAACAATTCACGATGTGAGGTAATGTGCTTTGTAGCACCACTGTCGAAATACCACACATGTGAATCTGCAGCAACTGACAAGCATGCATCATGGACAGCAGGATTGTAAGTGCACTTTGCGCTAAACGCCCATTCTGCATCAACATCAGCATCACAATCTCCTTTCACAGAAGACTCAACAATGGCTGCATTTGCAGTGGAACCAGCATTTGCAGTGCAACCACCCTCTTTCTTCTTAGCCTCTTTGGCCTTCAACTTAGGACACGGTTTGATCAAGTGATCATTGGCTTTACAATAATGGCAACGCATCTTCTTTTTGCCCTTATCACCAGAATTTCCAGACGAATTGCTGCCAGCAAAAGCATTAGGAACAGAATTTTTTCCACTCGCATCAGAACCATAAGAAGTGGCTGCATTACTATTACCACCCTTTCTTTGAGAAGCAATAAAAGCATGTTCAACTACACGCTGCCTAGTCTTGTTTTTTCTAGAAAGTGACTCTTGCAACAGCAATGTGCATAATTCATCAAACTTGACAACTTCAGGATTTCCTTGGGTCATCAGTCTCCAAGTACTAGCAAAAGTCTGGTAGGAATCTGGTAAGGCATCAAGAACAGTCTGCACAAGGGAACTGTCTGAAATGACTTCACTTGCAGAAATAAGCTACTCATTGATATCCTTGACACTAGCAAGGAAAGTGTCCATATCATCTTCCTCATGCATAATCTTCGACTCCAGCTCTTTACGCAGCAAAGCAATTTTAGCCTCATTGCGGCTTGCATAAAGACCTGCTAGAATATCCCAAGCCTGTTTTGCAGATTTTGCTGAACGGATGTGAGGAACAATGGTGCGCTTCACAGACAACGCAATCAATGCATGAGCCTGCGCATCCTTAACATCCCAACGAGCTTGTTCTATCGTAGGCAAAACAACGCTAACAGCTGCAATCCTTGCAGCAAGACCTGCAACATTCTCAACATCGCCTACATCCTCAGAACCAGGACGTACATCAATGCCCTGCACAATGTTCCAGACACCTTTTGACACAAGAACATGTTGCATCATATAAGCCCACATAGGGTAGTTGTCCCCATCCAACCTGTCCTCAGCAGCAAACATCTTGAACACATCTGTGTTGTTGTTGTCAGCCATGGTAAATGCTGCACCTGATGTGAAAACTGCCTGAAAATAGGAGAAATGGAGCGGGAACAACCTGTGCTATATAGCACAAACCGTAGAAGACTATAAGGCACCTGTTATGCAGAAAACGGCACTGACAAAAATTCTGCACAAAATGACGAAATAGCTTGTGCAGTACTACCTGTAGTGGAAACGGAGGCCGAAATGAGCCCAAATCAAAATTCTAAGCAGACCAAGCTCTTCGAGCTTACCCAAAAAATTTGTCGACCTGCGAACGCCTGCCAAAGCTCACTGAAATCGGAGAAAGTGAGCAAGCGTGTGCTGGAGCAGCTGGCGACTAAGCCCGGGAGGACGTGACCTGCTCTGATACCAACTGTTGGAATTAGGGTTGCAGAGAAACACACACAGCTTGGAGAAGACAAAGGAAGCTCAAGGCACACAATAGAGAGTGTGTTACTTAGTGTGCAATGGAAAAATTGATAGCCCTAGAGTGATGGGCGTATATACAATGCACGGGGGAAAAAACCTCCTAAAGAGGGAAAAAATGCCCCGGCGGTCCTAGTGTGTTCACACACATCACTACCACATGTATATGGTAACATTTGCATCACAAAGCCAAGAGTTGTTGGTGTAGGCCTCCCTTCTCACAAGCTTGGAGTAGGTAATAAGCTTTCCATTAAAGCTTGAGAAGGAGAGAGAGAGAGAGAGAGAGAGAGAGAGAGAGAGAGAGAGAGAGAGTCTTCTTACTCCACACATGGACTAGTGTGAGTGTGTATGCAATAATGCCTTTGAAAAATCAGTCCCCTCTCTCTCTTGGTCGACCCCTCTTGCTATTTGCTCATGTGTTCCTCTTCTTACTCCACACATGGACTAGTGTGAGTGTGTATGCAGTAATGACTTTGAAAAAATAGTCCCCTCTCTCTCTTGGTCGACCCCTCTTGCTATTGCCTCATGCTCACACCCTATTGGCCCATGTCAGGCTTAGCCAATGAAATTTAAGCAGCATAAGTGATAGCCTTCTGACATGTGTTCCCCTTTCCCCTTTTGTGAGAGCTTTGGGTAAGTAATTAATGCAACTAAATTCTCCCCTTTGTCTCCTAGCCAATAGGAATCAGGCAAGCCATTGGGCTCTTGAATGCTCATTGGACCCCTTGGGAGACTGTCCAATAGTCTTCTAGAGAGCTTAATTATTATTGGTTCTTTTATTAAGTGTTTTTAAATTAAAACTAAACTTACTCTAGCCTAATTCTCATTGGTCCACCTCCATGGCCATCCAATAGGATTTGAGTACACCATGTGGGCATCTAGGCTAGGGAGCTGACATGTGTCGCTCTTTCCCTTTGTGTAAAGGAGCTTGTGAGTGTGTGTGTTTCTCTCTCATCTCCTACTTCTAGGACTCGCCCCCTCCTATGTAGGGATGCATGAAGACTTTTTGAGCACACAAAGCATCCAATTTTCCTAGGTTTTTGACCTTTGGACACAACCTTTGAATTTTGGAACCTTAGCATTTTGGAAGTCCTAATGGGCTGAACCTTAGGGTCTTTTAAGCCTATTGTTGCATCTCGCTCTTTTGCAGATGGCCCCCCCTTTGGATCCCTATTTTTTCTCCTTTGGGTCCCCACTGTGGCCGGTCTACCAGCTTAACCAATATTCTAGCTTTTTCTCCCTTGGCACTTCCCCATATTAAATGATCAGTTTAACATGAGAAAATCATTTAGGAGAATTAGATATTAGTTATTATGACATTACCTCTCTCTTGAAATCATAGTCGTCCTTGACTATGGGGTAGAAAAGATAAAGCCTATTCATTAGTCCTTTTTCTAGCGGGTAGAGGATCCCTATGTTACCCTACGACATCGTTCCAAAATGGATGACTAGTCCATTTGGCGCTTGAGAGCCTAAGCTGCCGCAAGCATGTCTGCACTTTAGTCCTATCAATCTCCCATAGTAGAGTGACAAGCTCTACTTGGTATTTGGGAGACGTCGTCTCCGCAAACTTGATCTAAGCATGCATACTACTTCACGTTTGTGCACAATAAAGAAAAAGAGAGTCTCTAGGGAAGCATTGTAAGCATTGACAAGGTTTAGGTTATCCTTTAATTGTATGCCTTGCATCCATCTAGCATCTTCAAAAGGATAATTCTTAATAAGATATCGTCAAATAGTCTTACCACCTCTTAGTACCTTGTCTTCATGTCAGAGAATGGACTCGGGCTGCAGCACCTCTTCTTGGTCCTCGATCTCCGGTGGGTCTTCAATAGTTGGTTCTTGAGGTGGCTCTCCTTTGTAAGGCTTTAGTAGGCTCACATGGAAAGCATTGTGTATGAGCCAATGGCTGGGCAACTTGAGTTGATAGGCCATCTCATTAATTGGCCTAAGAATCCGGAAGGGACCATAGTACCTTTTTGCTAACTTAGCATAGTACTTTTGGTGTCCCATAGGATTCTTGCCCATCGTGTGCCTTAATCGTGCCTTGGGAAATTAAAGTAAGACCCAATCATTTTCTTTAAAGACTTGGGCTCTTCTGTGCTTATCAGCAGCAGCCTTTTGCCTTTGCTGTGAGATAGAGATAGCATCCTTAATCTTTTGGAAAGATTCTTGTAGGTCTCAGCTATACTCATCTATAGCGAAGATCTTCCCGTATACCTTAAGTAGCAGGGGACTTTTTGATCTTCCCTCAATTACCTCAAAAGGTGTTTTCTTTTGGAAGTATGTACAGTGTTATTGTAGGCATACTCCACTAAGGGTAAGTACTTCTCCCATTGGGATCTTTGATCTACTTCCATTACATAGGCTTTTAGTAGATTGAGAATTGTTAGCTTTGCTATTTCACTTTGGCCATCCGTTTGCAGGTGATAGGCAGTAGAGAAATTTAGCCTTGTTTCTCAATTCTCAAAGAGACCCTTCCATAAATTATTGGTCATTCTAGGATCTCTATCCAACACTATGGACATTGGCAAGCCATGGCACTTGAAGATTTGTGAAATGAAGACGGTTGCCATTTGATGGGCTTTGATAGTCTTTTTGACAGGTATAAAATGAGCTTGTTTACTGAACCTGTCTACTATCGTCCATATTCCCGTTTTCCCATGGATAGACTTAGGCAATCCAAAGATAAAATCCATGGATATTGTTAACCCTCACGCATATTTCTATCACCTAAGATGGACGTCGTATTTGATAGAGTCAGGTATCGGGCTTGTCGGTCCAATAGGAAAAGGATAAGAGTGATCCGATGAGAAGCGCACTCTAACTGGAACATTCAAGGGATTAGTTGGCTAAGCATGGGTGCCCAAGTGTGAATGGACGAGCTCATATAAAAGTCAACTAAACCTAAAATTCACTTACTCTCTCATTTGTGCAATTGAAGAGTGCTCTTGCTCCATCTCCATCTTCTTCTTCTTCATCTCCTTGTGTGTGTGTGTGTGTGTGTGTGTCTGTGTGTGCATGAGAGAGAGAGTGTGTGTGTGTGTGTGTACGATCGAGCATTACGACGACGGCACGGCGGCGGCGAAGCAGTTGAGTGCGGCGCAGTGGTGGCTCCTTCTTCTTCGTAGCAAGGAATCCTCCACAACAGCAAGCGTAGAGCGGTGAGTGACACACCATTGCCATTTTTGAGCTTACTAGTTTAGGCTAGTTGCATGCTTGGAGCCATTTGTGGCTCGCACACAGTGTATCAGCAAGTTCCTTGCATTGACACATGCAATAGACGCGCACATTTTTGGTGCCGCTGCCGGGGAAATGCCATACACTAAGCTTGAATGGCACTCTGTGCTTCTTTATGGTGCAATTTCAATTGTAGGAAAGGTAGGGAAGGAAGGTGTGTGTGTTGAGAAGAAGGAGTTTGTTTTGCTGCTGTGTATTTCTTTGTTAATGAGGTTTTGAAAGGTACTGTGTTTTCTCTGTGATAAGGTGTTAGTATTAAGGTTGTAGATCCATAATGTTAGTTATGTGTAAAGTACAGTAAGTAAGAAGTAGATCTGTTAGAGCTAATGAAGTGTGTTAGTGTGTAACAATAGGTGTATTAGTTGTAAGTAGGTAGGTAGAGTGTCTATGTGCTCGCGCGCACAGCGCGGCCGCGGCGACCTTATCCCAAAAAAAAAAAAAAAAAGGTAGGACCGGGATCGGGAATATCCCCCAGACCCAAGCCCAAGCTCACGCTTAGGCTCAAGCCTTAGTCGCCCTTTAAAATTACATATTTTAGCTTCACACGTAGCTAAAAATTGACCTTTTTGAGGACCAACGGAGCTTCAGGTGACCGAACGTTGATGTAAAGCACACCGTGATCCTCTGAGTGATACGCTCGTTTCGAGCTATCACACACTTTAATCAAAAAACTGATCATTAAAAAACATTAAAAAATATCAAAAAACGAGTGAAAACGGACGCCTAAAAAAGTAAGTGGTTAACCTTCGAGCTTATTCGTCGACGCTTGTAGGGTTTCAAAGGCGCATGCATCTGCGCTCTGGTCGTGTGCTAGAGACAGAGCAACTAGAGAGAATTTCGACTTACGCGAGTTCTCATTATCCACCTACCTTAGGTTCCGAGCCCTCGGCGGGGACCCAAGGTAGTACAAACCAAGACCCAAACATAGCGGCTAGTGACTCTTCCTCTGACTACGACATCATGGAGGGTTTCCCAATGCCTAATCCCGATAGCTCAAGCCAAGACATGCATGCCATGGGTCCATGCTTAGCCGCTTGAAGGAAACCTTTAGTAGAGCCACTCGCTCCGAACATGGATCTAATGATGTAAATGAGGGGGGTGGGGAAGTAAATTCGCCATTCATGACCAACGTAGACCCTATGCCCTTAGAGAATGTGCACGTGAATACTTCATTCACTGCACCCCCTGACTCTTCAGAGCTATTCCCCTCCGAGGTCATATTACCCGATGGTAGAAGCCTTGCCGAAGTGCAAGAGGTTGAGCGATATATCATTGCGTCTAGGGAAAAGAAAATCGAGAGCTTACGCAAGGCGGAGCAATGAAGAGAGTTAAAAGCGAAAGCCCCTATGTCAATATCCTTGCTAGGAGAGCAATCGAGTGCTCCTAACTTAGCAACTGCTAAGGGCCAACCCCTAGAAAGCAACATTGCATCTAGCTCAAACGACACCCGTAGCACCTCAACCCTAGATGGAGCGTTCTTAAATGAGAACTGGGAGTACGAACTACAAACGAAAACTCTAACCGGCCTATACACAGGTCACACATATCACGTGGGTTGGTTAGATGTCTTACAATCCACAATGGGTGCTACTAGTGTGGAGAATCAACAACAAAGAGTTTGTGAGGTCATCCATAGGGTCATTGAGTTAGAGAGACAGAACAAGGGGATCAACATGCCTTCAACGGGTCTCATGAGATTCTTGGATACATGAAAGGCTAAACAACTGACCTTATCGCAAATGGACACTACCTCGGTAAGTCCGATGGATCCTCCATATGTTGTTTCGCCAAGGGTCTCAGTGCAATCTGAGCCCACAAGTGGTAGCTTTACCTTTCCAAGTCTAGCTCATCTTTCCCTTGATGACACCACGGCTACCATGTCTACCCCAATGATGGGCATGCCGAGAAACACGCCATGGACCTCATTTGTTAGTAAAGCACCACTACATGGTAGTTTAATGCCTGCAACAGTACCTACAAGTGTGTACCAATCGTATGCACCTATGGGTCATCACACTCATGTAGTTCCTACCCTCCCATTGTTTCAACTATCTACGCTCCACAACCACAACACCCAAGTTCTTATTTCCATGGGACCATACCGGCTTGCATTAGCATGTCACATCCGACGTTTGCTATGCCTAGGGCCATACGTATGAACTTTGGGCCGCCACATGACACAACATTGTACCAAACGTGGAACCCAAGCGCTTCCTATACGCCAAGCCTAATGTCAATGCCTACTCCACATGTAGTCTCTGGAGCACCTTCACCCACGGTACCTGCTCACTTAGGTGACTTGGCAACATTTGCTCAAGCTATCGATCGATCTATCGCTGAGAATATGCGTAACACGCCTGATAAAGAACCTATAAGTAAAGCAGTACAAATAGCCAAGATCACACAAAAATTTAGTGGAGACGGGGATGTGAGAAAGCATATCGAAGTGTTTGAACAAATATGCGATTCTCTAGGTGAACACAATGACCTGCATAAGAGTAATTATTTAAGCCTAACCTTAAGTGGGAACACAGGGGATTGGTATAGAACCCTAAGGGTGGAAGAAAAAACGATTTACCCTACTCTTAGGAGACTATTCTTAAAAGAATACATACGAGAGGGAGTACTTTGGGGTGTAGCCTCTCAGCTCCAGAAAGCCCAACAAGAGGAAGGAGAGTCAGTAAGAGACTTTATTAGTCGCTTAAAGCATTTGAATTCTCGTTGTAATCCAAATGAACGCTTCAACAATAACCAATATCTTGATAGATTCATTAGGGGATTACGACATGAGGATATCTACAATGGCCTAGTCATTAGAGGTATCACCACTTGGGAAGCAGTCACCACCAATGCGATCCAATTGGAGGATAATTTAATGATTCAAGGAGAAAGAGTGTCTGTTGAGCCTAAATCTATTAGCTTTCAAGCATCGGGGCATCAGCCAATGACCCTAAAGCCTATTGTTAAGGGGCCAAAGATATCTGAGATGACTTTAGCAGATCTCATCGAGGCTATTCAAGAGAGTCTTAGAGACAATCATGCTCCACAAAACAATCATATGTATCCAAGAAGGGAGCAACAATGGTGCTCATTATGCTATGGACCACATAGTATCAGAGAATGCCATACTTTTAGAGTAAAATTCAATGGGAACTGCAATGCCTGTGGGAGGTATGGTCATCAAGCTAAGGATTGCATAGTATTTAAGCGCACAATGGCCAATAGAACAATCTTAGCATGGACAGACACACCTCGAGTGCCTGCATTGATGCCGGCCCCACCTCTTGAACAAACAGCACAACACATGGTCCCTAGGGCCCAAAATGTTGTTCAAACAACACCCTTACCACCTCCAGTGCTAGGACCGCAACCACCACATCCGAGAAACACTTATATGAATCAAGTGGGTTGTGAGTCATCTATTGCTTGTTTGGAAGGCTGTGAGGAAGATATAGATCCTAGTATTGCCTATGGGATGGATGTGCTTAAAGAAAGTTCACAATACTACATGGAGGACTATTGGGGACAAGTCAAACATGTCTATCAAGTAGCTGCTCTTGCTGCAAGAGGCCAAAATATCAATTACAATGCTAAGAGACCACCTCTTCAATGCTATGAGTGTGGAGGTCCACATCGTGTGGTCGAGTGTCCTATAATTAGGCTACAAAAGAGCGCCACTCTAATGCAAACCAATCAAGCGAGTATGTCTACAATGTCGATACTCATGTGTAATCGATGTGGCATAGCTCACTTGATTGCCCAATGTCCAAATAATCCAAATGCACCGAAGATCACGCCATTAAACTTGATTGAGGTTACCGAGGAGCCATCACCAAGTACACCTATGGTACCAATAAACGTACTCACACGATCGATGCTCCAAAAACAAAATTGTATTCTTGAGGAAAGAGACACGTCATCAATTGCCCAATCTCAGAAAAAGAAGAAAACACGAAGGAAGAGATCGCAAAAAGCAGCGAAGTCAGACCCCAGTTCAAAGACCAACATAGGGACTGGTGATGACCCATATATATGAACGACACTGAAGAGGATTCTGATTTAGGTGAAAGCATGGAGACCAAAACGACCACTAAGATAGAAACCAACAAGGAAGATCTTCATGAGCCACAATGGCCGAGATCCAAGAAGAAGATAGGAACTTATCCAAACCCTACAGAGGAGATCGAGCGAGTCAAGTAATTAAGGAGTTTGGTAGAAGATACCCAAAGGGATCTAGAACCAGCACCTAGGCAGATCCAAATTACAGACACCGTGTTCCCTACGCAACAACAACCTCACTAAGTCCATAGACCCTTAGCCATACCTAGTGTCATCCAAGAAGAAAGTGACTTAAAGTCATGGGAAAGTGGGCACACTCACTTCTTGATGGAAAGAATGTTTACAGAGGGACTACCTAGTGTCATCCAAGAAGAAAGTGACTTAAAGTCATGGGAAAGTGGGCGAACTCACTTCTTGATGGAAAGAATGTTTACAGAGGGACTACCTAATCCTATCGAAGAAATGGAGATCCCATCTTCCCCATGTCAAGGGACTGAAGCCCAAAAGGTGTCGTTAAACATTGCCAAATTGATGGATTTCATGTCTTTAGAAGTTAGAACCACCATCATGTCCAAACTATATAAAGACCCTGAGCTAGTCTTAGCTCTTCGAGCCTTCCTCAATGGAGAATTGAAGTTTGGGCTACCACAATGTTGAGCCAGCAGAGGATCACACCCACGTTTTTGCTCACACTCATCATTTTTGTAACCATTGATTGTAATAAATGTCTTTCCGACATTGATTTTGATTGGAGCCATTCATTAAGTAACGGGACTCAATTGAGTTTCCAGCTTGTAATTCCGAAGTAATTTCACTTGCTGATGTAATTAGTTAGAGATGTTCTCACCTCCAAGGCTGAGGTATATAAGCCAAAGTTTTGTAACCTAAAAGAAGAGTTTTTATTTAATCAAAGAGAGTTTTTGGAGCGCCGTGACTGTGTCTGAGAGAGAGAGAGAGAGTCTTGTCTACTTGCTACGCGAGCTACGGAGCCGCCATTGGAGAAGCGACACCGCCATTGTGTTAGCAACGACGAGAGCTACGCACAGATACCAAGAGTGCGCGCTATCGGCTTCTATGTGTGGTAAGTTCCTACGAGCTTCGGTGTGAGTTTTCTTCCAACTCGTGTGTCGGAATGGAGCGTGCAGCATATCTCTAGAACCACAACGAGTAGAGCTACGCATTAGTACCATCGGGGTCAAGTTTCGATCACCTGTATTTTTCGGCCTATCTTCATACGCATTTACCGCACGGAGTGATTATAGGTTGATTTTGCAGTTCAAGTCTTTAGGGTGTTGTTCTTACCTAGTGTATAGACTTCCCCTAGAGTTTGAGATCGATTCAATGATTCTAGATCCTGTTTCGTATAGCATTCGTTCGTAGTACGGATTTCAGTCACTTGCGTATTTTAGAACTTAGATTTGATTTCCTTAGTAGTGATTGTCATTAGAAGGTCGAGTAGGTGATTTGACACCCACACCTAGTTGTTTCTGTTGTTGGTTGAGTTCTCGCTATTTAGCTTCCGCTAGCGGCGTAACCGCCTTAACATTTGGCGCTGTCGCCGGGGACGAGAGCCCTAAGTAGGTGACCTTAGACTAATCCTACGAGGTGAGTCGTATAAACTACTTTGTATACTTTAGTTAGAAAAGATCTAGGAGTGGTGGACTCCGAAGATCTCGAGAGATACTAGGAAGTGGGGTATTCCTGGGTCTTCCATGTTGACAGTATTTTTAGATTAGCTTAGATTTGTTTGTTGTTTTGTTGGTGTTGAGTAGTTGTTGATAGAAGAAGAATTTGCTAGTTCGTGAGTGGCAGTGGATCTCTTTAAAATCACAATTACCAAACCCATTTTATGATTAGGAATAGCTTAGGTAGAACTTCATTTGATCCTGATCTGGAGCTAGTAATCATTGGAATATTTGCTTGATATGGTTGATTGCATGTTAGATCACTAAACCGTCGAGTTAGTAGTGAAACTTGTAATAAACAAAAGCCAAAGAAATTTTCTGTGTATCTGGGAGTTGCTGAGCACTAGAGAAAGCTTTAGGAAGGATTCTGTGCCAAAAAACTGGAAATCTGCAACTTTAGACATCATACGCGTATGATGTCTAAATGACCAAACAGAGACCAAAACAGAAATTTTGACTTTACCAGAGTGTTCAAAAGGGGAGTTATACCCTAATTTCAACTTAAAACGAGAGCATTAACACTCAAAGAAACCCAAAAAGACAAGTCGGAGTCCAAGAAACGCAAAGAATAGGAAATTTTGGATTCAGATCTTGTTTTTACATTCAAACCTGACAAAAACACTTGAAACTCAATTATAAACATTGGAGAAGGCTTAAAACCAAAAATAGTCAAAATCTGGGAAAAAAGACATCATACGCGTATAATGTCTTTTAGCACATCCACTACTTATTTTTGATATCTGACCTGACAAGATTGTTACAAACACTGTAGAAAGCAAAAATATCAAGTCTTGACCCAAATTGATGAAAAAGACATCATACGCGTATGATGTCTTTGACCTAATTTTAGACATATTTTGATACTTTGCCAACACAGATCCATTGTAATAGCTGTCTAGAGGTTATATTTCAAGTTTCATCCCATTTGGATCACAATTGACCCAAAACAAGTCAAAAGCGGAAAATTGCCAAGAAAAGCCTAAATTAGCCATAACTTGCTCAAACAGAGTTCAAACTGAATTTTGTGAGTGGACAGAGCATAAGGGGGCTACTGAGAGTGAGCATAACCAAAATAGTCCAAATCTGTGAAAAAAGACATCATACGCGTATAATGTCTTTTTCAGCATAATTGCAACAAAATTCTCACTTGATGAAACAGAAGTTGTCCAACTGACAAGATTAAACAATTGACCAATTATCAATGAGTTTGGATCAATTCTGACCACAAAAACTTGGGAACACAAATTGCCGAGACGAGAAGTTAAAGTCCTTTAGGGGAATTGATGAATTTGAGATCGGGCAGGAATCTCCAGAATAACCAACCAAAACAAGGGGAACAAGCAAGTGTCATATCAACCGAGGGAAGTGTAAACCAAAGTTGGGTGCAACCATTAGGGCCGATCTTTGAAGGAAGTGTTTCTGATACTTCTTCGGAGAGATCTTACGAGATTTTCACCGAACACTTGGAACACTTGAACCTGAACAACAGAGAAAATATGGCAGCAGGATCATCAAACCCTTCCGCCACAATGAAGCTATTGTTCATAAAATACCAGTACGAAAATGAGCAAGGTGCCAAGATCTACAAAGATGGAATGGACCGCTATTGTGTAAAGATAGAGGAGAGACCTAGTGAGTTCAAGGACTTAGTGCCTGTGAGCTATAGCGGAGATAGATATCTAGATGACGAGGGTACCATGTACTTGGTAGTCCTAAACCCTAACATTGTGGACAAGTGGGGATTGATGGGCACCAAAGCCAAAGTAGATGAAGAACTTGAGGAGAAAGCACCAATAATGAACTTCCCTGATGCGAGGTTAAGAAGAGAGAATGAAACTACAAGGATCAACACTGATAACATCTATGTGGGGCTATACAAATATAATAATGGGGAGCAAGATCTCTATTATAGATGTGAAGAACCCTACACCGGAGAGTTGACAGACCAAAAAAGACTTTATGTCTTTACCTACACAGAGGGATCGGAAGTGAAAATTGCTGCTTACGACAAGTATGGGAGGCAATACTCAACAATGGGCAAGAAAGAATTAGAAGGATATACATACTTTGGGGGACCACTACATCAGTATTATGTTACTTCTAGCTCACAAAGACCAGCACCAACAAATGGAGGGCAAAACCCAATGACGACAGGAGGACAAAGAACTCAGGCTGTTGACTCTTTCAGTCAACCTCAGTACTCGAAGCCCGGACCAATGGGATCATTACATTCCAGAGAGTCAATGGATACGAATCGAGGTAGTGCAGTTCCAATCCCCACATATTCCACTCCAGGTCCAAGGTTCGAAGCGGAACCATCACAATTACCTCCTAGTAGTAGATTCAGGGCAGGGGAACCGACAAGGATAACCCATGAAGTCCATGATGCTAGAGAAAGCTTTAGCCGGGACACAGGAGCAATGAGATTGGTAGCAGACCATAGACGTATGAGACCATCTCAAGTAGCGAAGTGTATGCCAAAGAAGTATGGTGGTTCAGGAGATCCGTATGCACATGTGTCACTCTTTAAGCAAGTCTTAAGAGCTGAGCAGATAACAGATTTCCATACACAATACGAGGGATTTGGTCTTACTCTAGAAGGTACGGCATTGACATGGTTTCAACCACTGAACATAGGGGGATTCCATGACATTGACCATTTGCTAAGAGAGTTTGCTGAGGAATTCTCAAAACGAGGGATTAAGCACAATACGGTCTCACAAATATATGCTTTTAAACAGAGAGAACACGAAAAAGTGAAGGAAGCTTCACTTCGCTTCAAACAATACATTGAGAGATGTCCAGTACGTGAACGACCACAAGATGACAGACTATCTGTTCTCTTTATTGAGGGACTGAGAAACGACACTCTCAAGAAGGACTTGCACTTGAAAGCTTGTACAAGTTTCGAGCAAGTAACGAGAGAGGCATTGTACTTAGTGGATAACTGTACGGTTTATGGAGAGGTGTCAGCGGATACAGATTTTGCATCCAGTAGCTCCTCCTCCGTAGCGAGCGAGACTACCACTAAAAAGAATGTTCAAACAACAACCATGCCAAATGTAGAGCAAATGATAGAAGATGCTCTAAAAAGGATGGCACCATACCAAAAACCATTGCCAAAAACACTGAAATGGTGTGCTATTGAACAAAAATGGACAAACCATCCAACAGAGGAGTGCTATTACAACAAAGGGTATGTAAGGGAGCGTCAGTATGCACCTCCTGCTCAATTAGCACCACCTCAAGTACATCCAGTACCTCGATACCCAAAGGGAAATGTACCAGGACCTATGGGGATAGAAAGACCGCAACCGGTATTGGGACAACAACCACCTTTACCAGGAGCAAGACCAGTAGGCATTAGATATGCACCAACCTTAGAGAATCAGGAAGAACAAGCCTTAGTGCCTGTTCAAGCCTATTATGAAGAATCTGGTGCACACATGTCTCCAACTGTGTATTACCCACCAGAAGAACCCAAACAACCAGAACCATGGGGCATGATTGGGAATGTTGGAATACCAACAGTTATAAGTGCTTCTGATGAAGAGAGATACAATTTGGACGCAAGAACATTGATGGAGGGTTAACAGGACAAAGACCATCCTATCCACAAAGGACGAATCAAATGGGACCAAGACCAGCACTAGGACCCTGTTACAAGTGTGGAGGTGACCATCTGATGAATGTTTGTCCACATACGGAAATCATTAGAATTAACGCTTATTGCACTGAGTGTGGGGTTACTCACTTCATTGAGGATTGTTCAAAGAATCCAAACAAAGTGTAAAAGACGACATTGAATATGCTAGAAACTATTCCTACCAACAGTGGGTCTGAAAATGAAACTCTGATACCAACGCAAGTTGTTACTAGAGCTCAAGCTAAGAAAACCACTAGAGAACCTGAGAATGGAAAGTTAGCGACTGAAGTGGTTAGTCAAGGACCACGGAGTCAGAGAAACACATGGAAAGCTAGAAAAGCACGCATGAAGTTGAGAAAAGAACGTGAAAACGCTATTCTAGCTGAGGAACTAAAGCAAACTAAAGATAGATTAGAAAAACTTGAGAGTCAAAACGGGAAACGAGAGATGAGCCCGGAAAGAACGAAACAAAAGAGTATCAAAGAAACAACGAGCTTAAGCTCAGGGGGATCAGTGCTAGTCGACAAAGTACACGAACCATTGGACGCACTGATGAGAGCTTACGAAGCTAGGTTAAAGAATAACCAAACACAAGAACAGAGGTGGATGACATACCCAAACGCAGAATTGGAAAAGCAGAGACTTGAAATGTGCCAGAGAATGATCGAGACTGCACAAGCCTTATTAGAACCACCAAAAGAAACAATGAATTGTGGAACGGAAAACCCAATTCAGCAAGAGACTATCGTTTCACGGGTAGCTGAAAAGACTTCCAGTGCACAAAAGCCTGAAAATACACACCAGGATCACCGCATAGTATTGAACACAACCGATCAGGAGATAGAGAGTTTTCATCCAGTCATACAGAGGTCTTACGGAAGAGATGAGGATTACAATCAATTTTGGAAACAAGTGAGAGAGGCAAACTTTGCAAACGAGCTTAGTTGCCAAGCTAATCAGACAAATTGGGAAAAGGACATCAGGAATCCTCCCATAGTGGAATTTGAGGCAGGATCTCAAGTGGACTTGGATCTGCAATCTTACTGGGGAGATGGGGGCTCTGTTAGAACAATGGAGAGCAAACCTCACTCACTGAATACCTTACCTTCATACTTAGGAGAGTATGAAGCAAAATCCGAGACTAGAGCACTTCCCTCACGAAGAATCTCATCAGAAAAAGTCATGGACTCGCAAGGATTGATAGAGATCTTGTCAACACCAGTGACATGCACTATCACTCTAGCTGAGCTTTTGAGGCTAAGACCACATATGTGGACCACTGTAGGAAAATGCTTGGAGAAATTTGGGATAAAAGACCCAACATCGAGACTGCAAGAGGGTATACAAGAGCTGAGTAAACCACAAAAGAACGCTAAGCCTGTACCCTTAAACAAGGTCGGAGAGTATTGCGAAGGTGAAGAGGGGAATACAACCTTACCAGTTGAATTCCAAGGAGTGAACACAATGGCAATACTAGACAGCGGAGCTGGGGTAGCCATTGCTACAAAAGAAATCTGGAAAAAATGGGGGAAACCAGCAATAAGGAAGACTAGGTTGAAACTCCAATTAGCAGATGGACACATGGAGAAACCTATGGGGTTATTAGAGAAAGTCGTAGTGACTTCTTGCGGCATTGAATACGAACATACTTTTGCTATTGTCGATTTTGGCAAGGAGAATAACTATGATATCATATTGGGAAGACCATTCATGAGACAGTTGAAAATGGTCCAAGATTGGGGCTACGATCACATATACCTGAGAAATATGGAAACCACTACACGTGTGAACCTGAAGACCATAGCTACAAAGATGTGAACCGAACACCGGTAGAGGAGTTTGATTCAGCTACTTTGGCGGGATCCGAATTTCCAGCTTGGTTAGGTAAGCCCAAGGAGTTATGGATGTGTGGAGCCTCGAAATGTGGAAGTCTGAGGCGAGAAGAATATGTTTTAGAAAGGGCTATCGAAGACGAAACTTATATAGGAGAACCCTTTCCAGAGGACACACTTGAACCATTAGAATGGACACACATTGTAGCAACCCTAGATGTTTGTGCAATTCCGGATGGTCCCACAACGAAATTTTGCGACAAGGACGGGTACGACGTGGTTCCGTACTTCATGTTGAGAACTGTACTCGAAAAAGAAACTGAAAAGAACGATACACTGGAAAAGGAAGATGAAGAGGTGTTTCACGACATTCCCGATCATCGTGAGTGGGGAAATGAAGCAGACAACGAGTCAACGGACAATTCAAGCGGAAACGAAGAAACTATAACGGATGTCCGATTTTATGATTTTCCGAACCAAACTAAACAACGCCAGAAACGCTATAGAGCAAAGAGAAAAACAAAGGGGGTTAGAACCAATCCGATGCCTAGAATAAGAGGAAAAAATCAATTCCTAATGCTAGTAAAGGCGGAAGATTGTGTTAAGGACAAGATTTCTGGAAGAATGAGAGGCAATGATCAAAAGAGCTTACGAAAAGACAAAAGAGGCTCAAGAAATCAAGTTCAAAGGAATGGAACGAAAACAGAAACAGGAAAATCAGAAAAGAACAAGCGCAACAGAGAACACACGGAGTCCAAGTTAGAACGTAGAAACAAGTACAGAGAGCTCAAGAAAACTCTGAAAGAAGTTTGGACGACAGAAATTGAGAGTGGAGAGGACGAAAACGCCAAAATCAAGGAAAACATGGATGTTCCCTCTCACTATAGGAAATTCACAATAGAGGATAGGAAGGTGGTATTAACCCAACCTATTCGAGAGAGAAGGGAGAACGAATCTTATGACGGACCGGAGGATGCAAAAAAAGTTGATTTAGCAGCTCCAGGTGAGACACCTAGACCGGTGTACATAGCCACAGATTTGTCTCCAGGCGAGGAAGAGAGACTTTTGAGTCTTCTCAGAGAGTATAGGGATGTGTTTGCATGGTCTTATAAGGACTTAAAGGGAGTTGACCCATCGATATGCCAACACACAATCCCACTGAAACAAGACGCAAAGCCTAGCAGACAGAGACCATACACATATAATGATACATTTGCTAAGCGAATCAAAGAAGAGATAGATAAGCTAATGGAAGCTGAATTCATATACGAGATTGAACACACCGATTGGGTATCTCCGATTGTGGTAGTACCCAAGAAGAACGGAAAACTCCGAGTGTGTGTCAACTTAAAGAAAGTGAATGCTGCAACAATCAGGGACAATTATCCCTTGCCGATAACTGATCATGTTCTAGAGCGTGTATCAGGGAAAACAGCATACTCCTTTCTTGATGGTTTTTCAGGATATAACCAGCTAGCCATAGCACTGGAAGATCAACATAAAACAGCTTTTGCAACGGAGTGGGGAATTTATGCTTATCGGGTTATGCCTTTTGGTCTAACCAATGCTCCCGCAACCTTCCAGAGGCTGATGACGCATGCTTTCAAAGAATACTTAAGGTTGTTTCTAGAAATATACATGGATGACTTATGTGTACATTCTCTTCTGAGAGATGAGCATCTAGAACACCTAAGAAAAGTATTTGAGAAATGTAGGACATATCGCATTTGTCTCAATCCTGAGAAATGTGTGTTTATGGTCCGACAGGGCAGAATTCTGGGACATATTGTCTCACAAAACGGAATATCCACGGATTTAGAGAAGATAAAAGTTATAGTGGATATGCCTAGACCAACCAATGCGAAACAAGTACAGAGCTTTATGGGACATTGCGGATATTATAGACGATTCATTTACATGTACGCTATAATAGGCCAACCACTTTACAGGCTAATAGTGAACTTTGAATGGACAGAGGAGTGTGAGGAATCGTTCAAGAAATTGAAAGAGGCACTCATTACTGCTCCAGTCTTGAAATCACCAGATTGGGAGAAGATATTCCATGCGCATATAGATGCTTCGGCATATGCAATAGGATGCACTCTGGCTCAACCAGAAGAAGGAAACATGGATTTTCTTGTCTGTTACGCCAGTCGACAGCTCAACAATGCAGAGAAGAATTACACCACAACAGAGCGAGAAGGATTAGGAATGATATATGCTGTGAAGAAATTTTGGCATTATCTTCTAGCCAACAAGTTTGTGTTTTTTACAGATCACCAAGCCTTGCTCTACCTAGTGAATAAACCATGCAATACCGGAAGAATAGTGAGATGGTTCATTATCTTACTAGAATTCGAATTCACGGTAGTAGTAAAGAAAGGAAAAACACATCTTAGAGCTGATCATCTTTCGCGATTGACGAATGGAGAAGACCCTATAGGAGTAGATGACGACATGCCAAACGCGTACTTGTTCAACATAGAAATGATACCGAAGTGGTCTCAAAATGTCGTTAAACTATTAACCTATGGAGGAGAGTTTGATAAAAGAGAATACAACCAGAAACATATTGCTATTCAGCAATCCAAGAATCTTCAATTGGTTGCAGGAAGGTTGTATCAATTGGGAAATGATCATGTTTTGCGACTATGCATCAATCATGAGGAATATAATATATATCTGCGCGAAGCACATGTTCAGGAATGTGCATTTCATTGTTCAAGAAGGAACACATATAGGAATTTGTTACAATTGGGAGTCTATTGGCCAGGAATGAAAGAAAGCGTACATGAATATGTCATTGTATGTATTGTATGTTCATCAAAACCGCCAGCAGAGTATTCGACATTATATCAGATAATGATCGCTCCAGAATGGAGTCAGTATATTGTTGAATATCTCACAAATAGAACTTTCCCAGAAGGAACGTCAAAAGCTCGTCAGAAATCTATAGAGACAGAAGCTAGAGATTACGCTTTAATAGGAGATCAACTCTATAAGAGAGGTAAAGACAACCAGCTTAGGATTTGCGCATCAGAGACTGAGTATGTGATAATACTAGAGCAAGCTCATGGAGGAGTAGGTGGAGGCCATTTCTCAGGTGATAAGACAGCAAAACTTGTCTTAGCCGCAGGAATATGGTGGCCAACATTACATATGGACGCTGAGGAATACGTTAAACGGTGCGATGACTGTCAGCGGACCAAAGTACCACTTAAAAGAGATGATATGCCGCTTAGACCAATGATGGGGGCAAGAGCTTTTGCAAAATGGGGGATTGATTATGTCGGACCCATTTCACCTCCTGCATATAAGACTCATGCACAATACATCGTTGTGGCTACAGACTATCTAACAAAGTGGGTCGAAGCAAAGGCAACTCAAAAAGCGATGCCAGGACCACGGCACAATTTCTATATGAATACGTCTTTGTACGATATGGATTGCCAATAGAAATTGTGAGTGATCGAGGCACACATTTTATAAATGAAGTGATAGAGATCCTTCTAGATGAATTCATGGTAATCCATAGGAAATCAGCCCCGTATCATCCACAAGCAAACGGACAAGCTGAAGCAACAAACAAAACCATATGCACGGTCCTTACGAAGATTGTATCTGAGTCGAGAACTGACTGGGACCAGAAGTTGCATTCAACATTATGGGCATATAGGGTAGCATATAAAACATCAATAGGAACGACCCCATATAACATGGTTTTTGGGCTAAATGCTATCTTACCAATAGAATTCTTGATTTCAACCTTAAGGGTGGCTAAGGATCTAGAGTGGACAGGGCACGAGCTTTCTGATAGAATAGATGACCTGGAAAAGCTAGACGAGCTTCGCCTAAAAGCAGTAGCTTCTATCTACGCTCAAAAAAGGCGACAAAAAGAATTTTTTGATAAGCATGTGCGGACTAAAGAGTTTAAGGTTGGGGACTATGTCCTAGTTTACACTCTGAAACAACATGCTAAGAAGCTTAAAAAGCGAGGGATGGGACCTCTGGTGATTAAAGATCTATCACCAAGTGGAGCCTTCAAGCTTGCTACATTAGACGGAGAAGAAATGCCCAATTGGATTAGTAAATGCAGAGTGAGAAAGTATCTTTTGCCGCTAACCCAAGACATGCTTCTCAAAATACATCAAGACAAGCTGCATGTCCAGAAAAAGAAAATGATTTTGGAGGAAGCGCAAGCCGAGGCGAAGGAAAGAATGGAGAAAAGAAGACTACTACGTCAGAAACAGCGCAATGAAGGAGCAATACGAATAAACGCAGTCAGTATAACAGAAATGGATAATGACAAAGAAGAACCCATCATTGAATGCAAAGTAGGAACCAACCAAATCAAAGCCAGAGCACTATTGGATTCAGGAGCTCAAACTAACCTACTTTCACTCAGTTTGTATAGACAATTGACAAATGACACTAAACTACAAACTGCCAAGCAAGAGTTAAAGAGTTACTCTGAGAATTCAATCAAAACTGTCGGATGCACAGTTTTACATATATAGATTAACCAGTATGTGTATCCTCATATGTTTTACGTGGTTGAAGACCAAGCTACACAACATCCATTATTGCTAGGACAACCATGGCAGAAGCAATACAATGCAATGATTGACTGGAGTTCTAAATCAATGCTTATCAAATACGAAGGTGAAAGTCAATCAGTTAAGTTCACCAAAGGAGAAGAGCCAACTCCAAAGGACGAATCCAAAGACAAAGGTAAATAACAACCAGAGAAAAAGAAGAAGCAATGGCAACCAAAAGTTTCTATACAACCGGATTATTCTTCGACGAGGAATTCTCAACAGTGGATAAGGAAGACAAGCAATAATATAACAGCTCAACCCTGGGAAAAAATGGAGTCAAAGTTGGTATGGAGACCAAAAAAGGTTGTGCCAGAGAACACAAAGGTGGAAAACAGAGTCTTCAATACCAGACAACAGAGTGATTCCAGACAATCAAGGACAGTGAAACAGATCTGGATTCCAAAGAAGTTCATGACGGCACAAAGCTATAGCAAACAAATTTGGACCCAAAGATTTGTAAACAGGAACTCCCTTCAGTACAATCAACGGAAACTCCTAGGTATTTCAAGTCGAGGAAATCAACACAAAGAACAAAGCAGGTTTGGGTCGCAAAGAGTTTGTGGCAAGCACAAGTGAAGCAGAAGCAGATTTGGATTGTAAAAAAGAACAACAAAGTAAAGAAGAATCCATCTACTGATTCTACTACTGAAGTGCCAAAACCAACCCAAAACCCGACCACCAATCCTTCAATCAAACAAAGAGCAGCTTTATTGGAAAGACTGTTGTATCATCGCTATACAATTGCATTGGGAACTTATGACCAAAACAACTACAATGCTTCGCCCACAGACACTTCATAGTCGTCCGGGAGGACTCAGACTAGGAGGGGGGGAGGTATACAGGAGTTACAAAGCAGCTACAAGCGCCAAAAACAAAGAAAAACAAAAATTATATTACAAGGGCAGTGTCTTACATGATTTTGCAATTTTTATGTTTGATTGCGGATATTGATAATATTTATGCCCTTATATACCTTGTTTTGCAACAAGAAGAGATCAAATGATGAATTTGGGTCTCTAGACGTGTAAATATCACTAAATAAGAGTGTTTTTGGAGCTAAAAAGTGGAAAAAAGTGGTAATCCAAGTTCAAAAATCACAAATAACTGTATATTCATATACACAGAGTTACCAGCTATTTATTGTGTATGTTTGGAAATTTTTGGCTTCAATTTGCTATTTTCCTTTATTTTTTATGATTTTCTTGATAAAAGTAAAAGAAAAATTAAAAAAGCAGGTGAAACGAGATCAGAAAAAAGAAAAGAATAGATGGTGATGATCCTAATGACAAGGGCAACCCATGGTAAAAATTGAGTACAATTCGGGAAAAGTTGCGGAAAGCCCGAAATGACAGAATTTTGGCAAAGTGGACAGATTTCTCAGAAACAGGTCAAACGGAGTCCAAATTGAGAAATTTCAAATCCTAAAGTTCATTTCACGATGAGATAGGAGCACATGTCAAATTTGGTAACAAGTGATCCGGGAAGTCCGAAGTTAAGTATTTTTCACTTCACTTTCAAGCTCATTTCCACTATTACCTTCTTGGAGAGAGCAAAGAGCACACAGGAGCATCCAACCTTCTACAGCCTTCTACGACTGCTACGAGAGCTCAGAGGACACCATACATGAGAGGTAGACTCGTTGCCATAAGCTTCTGATGCTTATCATTAACTTTTGTCGCGAAAACTGACCAAAACCAAGAAACAAGAGCAGACGGGGAATGCGGTAGAATGCTAGGTAGTGGCACAACCGCCTAATCAAACCTTGCAAGAACTTATAGGTGGGTTACCCTAGTATAGAAGATGGGTTTCTAACACTCAAAGCTCGAGAAAGAATGACTGGAAAAACCCTAGGTCAACAGAGCCTGCAAGAGGCAAACAGGAAAAAGTTGTCGAAACGACACAAAACTTCTCAGGAAGCTTAACAACATCGAGGGCAATGCAACCATGGAGTATCTCCAGGTTTGGACCACCAAAAGTAGGTCGGAACAACCGATTCGGCTGTGGACACACAAAGCGTCATTTTGGCATAACGGCTGAAATTGACGACCGAATGAAATGAAACTTCACAAGCAGCTTCAAATATACATGGATGACTTATATTTGCAAGCAAAACCCAAAAGAAAGCTGATTCACTTACCGATGGTGAAAAAGACGCTTTCGGGCAACCAAAAGGAGAAAGATGGAGAACGGGAAGCCAAAGTCAAGTTCAACCAAATAGATGGCTTCACAACATATCCAATGAGCTGGAAATGCAACTCTCGAGAAGAAAAGTTGAAGAAATTCAACTCCAAGGCAAAAAGACGACTTCGGAGACTGAAATGCCTATAAGGGGGCTTTTTAGCTAAACTAATGACTTATTAAGTTGAAAACTAGTTAGCAGGGCTTAGGGCACTAGCACAAAGCATTCTTTGCACAAAAAGACCAACATTTCAAAAAAAGACATCATACGCGTATGATGTCTCACAGCATGAATTTCACATCCATTTCAACATTTGAGTGCATAGCCTCATTCCACATGTTAATCACATCCTATGAACCAAGTATCATGAGAATTGGAGTTAGAAAACCCAAGGAAAACCAAAAAGACGCAAAGTAGGCCATAAAATTGATTTTTGGTCCTAATTTTGTCAAAATAACTCCAAACTCATTGAAACTTTGTAGGATTGTTGATTAACACATCTACAAGCTATCTGGAACCAAAAAGCACCATTTTGACACAAAAGACATCATACGCGTATGATGTCTATTTGCACTTACAGAGCCAAAACTGCTCATTTGTCATCATACATCCATTATATATACCTAATACATGCTACATATGAAATTTGGAACCATTTGGTCAAGAGGATCACCCCATTAGCCCAATTGAAGGAAAATCCTTCACCTAAAGCCTATTTTTGGCCCAAATCCAACATACTCAAGTCCAAACCAAGATTTGAGTAGATATAGTCCTTCACTAGTACATGGGGAGTCCACAGAACCAATCCCATGCAAAATTGATGAAAAAGACATCATACGCGTATGATGTCTCCAGAGCCATTTTTAGCCCAAAATCTATCCAAACTTCATAAATCCACTGAATAAGCCTATCTAAAGCCAAATCCAAGCTTATAGAGAAATTTAGTCCAAAAATACACTAAAGACATCATACTCGTATAATGTCTCACTATGTGATTTTGCCACCTCAGGGCTTCAACCACCAAACAGAAGTGATCTACATGCCATTTGAAAGTGAACCACCAAGTTTTATCCAATTTGGATCATAAAATCCAAATCCCTTTCAAAATTTTGCCAAGAGTCGGAACTGGACTAAACTGACCAAAACTTGACCAAATGGGATCCAAACTCAAATCCAAGCATATGATACTCATGTATACACTATCAGCTACAAGCACAATCAATATGAAGTCATTTTGACACAAAAGACATCATACGCGTATGATGTCTCCAGTATGATTTTGAGCCCATTTTGCATTTTTTTTCACCTACCTTGCATCCTTAGGCCCTGAATAGCTCATGTTTCAATTTTCAAGTCATTTGGATAGTTAAAAGCTTCATTTCGACTTTCAGTACTAAAAAGATGCTAACTTCTGAAATTGGAGTTACAGGATCCATGGATTCCGCCAAGTTATCGGCAACGAAGAGAAAAAGACCAACAATCAAAGATGCTCTTGCAGAAGCGGAACCCTTTGACATTCCAGCAGAAACCCTCAAGCCAACCAAAACTTGGGTGGAGGAAGCAGTATTGGAGAAGAGGGAATAAAGATCTACCAGGGGACTTTCAGAGACCCTCAAGGGCAAGCGGTGGATGTACCGATGATCCCACAGGAATTGGTAGATTATAGCAGGTCAGAAGACATCAGCAGGTACCTGGAAAGGGCAGACTTGCACAGTTTCTTCACCTCGAGACCATCAGGTGTGGATACAAGAAGAGTGTACGAGTTGGCAACATCCATTCAGAAGGATGGGAAAGCCACATTGACAGCCATGGATGGAGAGAAAGTAGAAGTACAGATCACTCCAAAGCTCATTGCAGACGCATTGAAGCTGCACAACAAAGGGAGCTCTATCAGGGAAAGAAGGGAGGCCATAGAGGTCTATGGATCCAAGAAACAGAATGCAACCTATGGAGATATGGCGGACAAAAGAGCGGCAACCCTTTGCCGACTGTACAACCAGTTTCTCCATGTTTGCAGTAAAAGACCGCAAAAGTATACGACACCGCCCCATGCCATTGCGACCACCATCACATGGGCATTAAAGAGCACTATGCCAAAAGAGGTGAATTACGCTCAACACATCCACGAGCAAGTAATTGCCATGCACAACGAGAAGCCAAAGTACATAGGAGGAGCGGAAATTCTAACAAGAATAGCTTATGAAGCTATTGGAGCTAGAGATTAGTGGCCAAAGGTTCCCTCCCAGAATGAGTGGCTTAGAGAAGCCGACGAGGAGGAAGAACAGCCCGAAGTGTCCAAGAGGGCGTCCACAAGAGCACGCCGGAAACTAGAAATAGTTTCAGAACCTGAAGAGGAGGTGGACGAGCCGCTTATGAAGAAAGTAAAGAAGAAGGTGGCTCCCAAGAAAACCAAAGTCAGAAAGTGGCAAGAATGGAAAGACTAGTGGAGCAGTTTAGAGCAGAAAGAGCTCTAAAGGGTGACTTTGAAGAAAAGTGGGTGCCAAACCCCACCAAAGTCGGAACTAGCTCAGCCAGGCCACATGTTGATCAATACGATCAATATATTAAAGCTTATGAGGAGTCAGAGGCTATACTGGAGCAGCAACCTGTCGAGCCATACACTGAAGAGGAGGTACAGCTTTTAAAAGCTGAGCTGAAAAAGGACGACAAGGGGAAAGGGAAAGTGGATGAGTCTACTAAATCTCAAGAGAAAGACGGGCAAGCCGACAAGGGGAAATCCAAGGAAGCTGAGGACAGATATCCCTCTATGACTGATGTACCAAGCCCAAAGAAGACGGAAAATATCGTGGAAGAGACCACAATAGAGATGGACACAGATGATTTGGAAAAGCCGAAGGCCGAGACCAAAGAAAAGGAGATAGATCCAGTTCATCAAAAGAGAAATGATTATGAGGATCTGGTAGCGATAGGATACACTGAAGCAGAGGCCCTTGAGGCAGTTTATGGGATCACCCTACAAAACAAGATGATCGGAGAGGGACGGAGGAAAAAACAAAGAGTACAAAAGAAAGTGAAGAGAAACTAGACGAACAGAACGTACTAGAAGAGCCGAAGCCAGTGGAGGTGGTGGCAGAAAGAGCTTTAGAGTTGACAGATGAAGATGAAAAAGACATGCACATGGTGCATGAACTGCTAGGCAAGATCAAAGAAAGATCCAGGGCAAAGGAAGTAGAGATTGAGATAGCCAAACAAAGGGAAGCAGAGTTGCAGAGGAAATTAGAGAATGCTATGACTGAATCTGAAAGTCATAAAGCATCACTCCATGAAGCGGAAAACGAGAGAGACGGCTTGATACTCCAGCTAGCCGAGGCTTCAAGAGAGGTAACAAGTGCACAGGAAGCAAAGGAGCGGATAGAAGATGAGTTGGAGGCAGCCAAGGATGAGCTCATTGAGCTAAGGGAAAGAGTCGAGCTCCAAGAAAGAACAATCACTAGACTTAGGACTACCCCTAGAGCTAGCAGAGCAGGAACCGAACAAGAAGGAGTTATCATACCAGCTTTGGAAGACCAGGTCCGAAGCTTACAAAGAGAGCTGAGATTAGAGCAAGTGCAAAGGTTGCACATTGCGGAGGGATCATTGGCCTCAGAGGAGAGGCTCACATTAGAAAATCAAACACTACGGACAGAGAATGAGGCCCTCCGCAAACAGCTCCAAGATCTACAAGAGCAACAAAGAAGAGAGACAGAGACACCACACGAAGAATCAGGTGGAGCAGCCATAGAGCTACCAGAAACTGGAGAGGCAACCACAATTGAAGATCCAACCCCAGCTCACGAGGTGGCCTCGACTTCAGGAATCTCTGAAGAAGAAGAACAAAGGCTCCATGACCAAATAGAAAAGTCAGCAGAGGAGAGTGCCAAGGCGGAAATGGAATGGGAGAGGAGACTCCTCATCTCCATTAGACTTCAGGGATTAGACACAAAAGTGCTCCATGAAGAGTGGATGCAACCCAGCCTGCCTTTCCCTTTGATGAAATTTGAAGTGCTAAAGACGAAAAAGAGAATAGAGGAGGAGCAGTATGTCGCTCTTTACGAAGGCGACATCACAAAGGAGGAACAGTCAAAGAACATGGTAGATTCACAACCTAGATGGAGGAAAGGTTGGCTGAACAAATACCCAGCCTACCTAATCTACTTGGTGGAGGCACCAAAAGAGATTCGGGAGAATGCAACCTTCTGCCCGGTGCCAAGAGTCAGAAACTGGAAAGAGCATGGCAAGATTGCAGAAAAGAAGCCAAATTGGCTTAATTATCCCAGGATGCCAGGACCAAAGGCAGGAGAGAGAATAGGTAAAGCCTACATGGTGAAAACCCTAACGGGCACCATCAAGCTCTTTACTGGCTCTCCTGACCTTTCGTGTCAGATGCTCAAGAAAATCTGCAGGACTCTCTTAGCTTGCATTGAAGTGTTCGCGCCAGATAAAGCCACGACCTCGAGTCTACTATCGACGGCCGACACAGTGACTGATATGATATATGATCTTTCATTGCAGCCTTCTCCAAAAGTGTTGCACCTCCTATACCAAAGGATTATGTTTTTGCCTAGCTTCCACATGCAAACATTCGAAGAAGCTTTCTACACCGGCTTTTTCACCCATGAAAGCAAAATATTTGGCCCAACCTTGACCATCGGCAACCTACGATACGAATCACATTTGCAGATGCTCAAGACGACAGGACTTTATTGACCAAGCATAAAAGTCATGTCAGGGACGACATGAACGCGGAGGGGGGGAGTGTTGAGCCAGCAGAGGATCACACCCACATTTTTGCTCACACTCATCATTTTTGTAACCATTGATTGTAATAAATGTCTTTCCGACATTGATTTTGATTGGAGCCATTCATTAAGTAACGGGACTCAATTGAGTTTCCAGCTTGTAATTCCGAAGTAATTTCACTTGCTGATGTAATTAGTTAGAGATGTTCTCACCTCCAAGGCTGAGGTATATAAGCCAAAGTTTTGTAACCTAAAAGAAGAGTTTTTATTTAATCAAAGAGAGTTTTTGGAGCGCCGTGACTGTGTCTGAGAGAGAGAGAGAGAGAGAGAGAGAGAGAGAGAGTCTTATCTACTTGCTACGCGAGCTACGGAGCCGCCATTGGAGAAGCGACACCGCCATTGTGTTAGCAACGACGAGAGCTACGCACAGATACCAAGAGTGCGCGCTATCGGCTTCTATGTGTGGTAAGTTCCTACGAGCTTCGGTGTGAGTTTTCTTCCAACTCGTGTGTCGAAATGGAGCGTGCAGCATATCTCTAGAACCACAACGAGTAGAGCTACGCATTAGTACCATCGGGGTCAAGTTTCGGTCACCTGTATTTTTCGGCCTGTCTTCATACGCGTTTATCGCACGGAGTGATTATAGGTTGATTTTGCAGTTCAAGTCTTTAGGGTGTTGTTCTTACCTAGTGAATAGACTTCCCCTAGAGTTTGAGATCGATTCAATGATTCTAGATCCTGTTTCGTATAGCATTCGTTCGTAGTACGGATTTCAGTCACTTGCGTATTTTAGAACTTAGATTTGATTTCCTTAGTAGTGATTGTCATTAGAAGGTCGAGTAGGTGATTTGACACCCACCTAGTTGTTTCCATGCGCCTGCGGGTCAAGCTCCATCCTCGTCTGACAAATTCTGTTGTTGGTTGAGTTCTCGCTATTTAGCTTCCGCTAGCGGCGTAACCGCCTTAACACACAATTTGCACAGATGGATGGAGCTGGGGAGATGCCAATAGAGGAGGAACACTTAGATCCACAACCCAACCGAATGAAAAACTGTTATAGAAATACCTGTTAACAAGTTGGGACAATACTTTGAGGGTGATGAATCCAATACGACCATACCAATCACTACTAAGGGATTAACTGTGAAGGGAATCCTTGATGGTGGCGTTGGGGTTAGCATTTAGACTAAAAATTGTTGGGAAACTATGGGAAGACCTCACCTTGCGACCACAACCATAGTAGTGAAGATGGCAAATGGGTCTATTATTAAATCTATTGGGATGATAGAAGATCTCAAGATCAAGGTCTTTGGACATAAAATAAGGATTACCTTCATTGTTATGGATTTCTCCAAACACACTATGGCATTGGAGATGATCTTAGGCCGTCCTTTCATAAAGGAAGCAAAAATGGTGCATGACTGGTCTAAAAACGATGTCTACTTGCAGTTCCAAGATTCTGTCATTCGAGTGGATCTTGTAACTGGTCGAGCACATCCTCTAGGAAACAGGTTTAAAATTGATCATAGATCTGACACCATAGTTCACTCGGCCCCATTGCAGTATTGTTACACATGTAAAGCGGACACTGATTTTGCGGAAGATTCTCCTTATATGGATGTACTATCTAGGATGATCGAGTCGGACAATGTGGATTGGGTCCACCTAGCAGCAACCATAAACACTTTGGGAAAATAGGGGGACGACCTGGGTAACACCTGAGGGGGATGAAATGCCACCACTCGTACCCTTAAATATGCTAGAAGCAATGCATATAGCTTCTGATGACCTACAAGATGAAGGTTTGACTGGCATTGGAACCAGTAGCGCCTCACAAGACTATAGCCCACACAATTCGGGGTCAGAATCATCAATTGAAATTGAGTATGAGGATGAAGAATCTGAGTTAAATCTTTGTGCAAATGTGGGGACAAACCATTCAGGGCCCAGTGGTACCCCAAATGACAATCTATCCAAGGGAGCAAAAGACACAAGAAGCGATTCATCTAGTGACTCTTCACTAGAGATCGGTTGTAATCGAAAATTAAACAAGAAGAGTAAGAGATATAAGAGGTGACGATATCGAGCAAATGTGCGTGCTAGAATAAATGAAAAGAATCTACCACAGAATGGCTTAATTATATAGGGGCATGTGATGCTCATCGAAAGTTGGTAGATAACTGGGTGAATACCTTCAAAACGTTATGTGGTGTAGTCCACAACCCATTGACATCGCACAACTAGAGGCTACAAAGAAGCCAAAGTTGAGCCGTACCGTAAGGAGACGACAAAATCGAGAGTTTTAGCTCAACAACAAAAGAAATTAGAAGTGAAATCGTAGCCCACAGAACAATGGGACCCCACAGACTTACACCTTGCACCTGAACATTTCAAATCCTACACCACAGAGGAACGTAAAATTGTGTATACAAAGGCTGAAAGAAAACCTATCGATGGAAGCAATGGAGTCTATGATGGTCCATTGATAGTTAAGGAAATAGTGTTAGCAGACCCAGGAGAAGAGTCTAAACCTATTTTCATTGCCCAAGATCTGACAGAGATTGAGGAGTGTGTACTTAAAGAACTTCTCAAGGAATTCAGGGATATATTTGTCTGGACATATCATGAGATGAAAGGTGTTCCACCTTCCGTGGTGCAACATACAATCCCCATGATTAGCATGGCTAAACCACTTCAGCAACGACCCTACCCAATGAATCCTAAATATACAAAAATCGTTCAAGAAGAGATTGAAAACCTTGTGAAATGTGGATTCATATACCCTATTGAGCACTCAGAATGGATGTCTCCAATAGTGATTGTGCCAAAAAAGAATGGAAAACTCAGAGTGTGCGTGGATCTCAAGAAGGTCAATGCCGCCACTAGGAGGGACCATTACCCCTTGCCATATTCAGAACATGTGCTTGAAAGAGTTGCAGGGAAAAAAGCTTATAGCTTTTTAGATGGGTACTCTGGCTACAATCAAATCACAATTGCGCTGGAGGACCAAGCTAAAACAACCTTTATAACTGAATTTGGAGTGTTCGCATTTTGTGTTATGGCTTTTGGCTTAACCAATGTCCCTGCTACCTTTCAAAGATTAATAAACATTGCTTTTAGAGAATATTTGAGGGAGTTTTGTGAAGCTTTCTTAGATGACCTTTGTGTGTATTCCTCTTGGAAAGAACATCTATCATGCTTACGAAAAGTGTTTGAGAAGTGCAGATTGTATCACATCTCCTTAAACCCCTTCAAATGCCAGCTTTCGGTTAAACATGGAGTCATTTTAGGGCATATAGTGTCCAAAAATGGGATTTCCACAGATGAGAACAAAATTAAAGCCATTGCTGAATTGCCACCACCTACAAACTATAAAGGAGTTCAAAGGTTCATGGGCCATGTTGGTTATTACCGACGGTTTATTTTAAACTTTGCCGAGATAGCTCGTCCTTTGTACAAGCTTCTTATTGAGTTCCAATGGACCGCGGAGTGTGACCATGCTTATGAGTCATTGAAAAAGACCTTGAATAGCGCTCCTATTCTACAAGTGCCCAATTGGAATGTAATTTTTCATGTGCATATTGATGCATCAAACTTTGCTATTGTGTGTGTTCTAGCTCAACCAGGAGAACATAAACTGGACTACCCCATTAGCTTTGCAAGTCATCAATTGAATGATGCCGAAGGAAACTATACCACTACAGAGCGAGAAGGTTTAGGTATGATTTATGCAGTGAAGAAATTTCGCTACTACCTTATGGCCAACAAGTTTGTTTTCTCTATTGATCATCAAGCCTTGTTGTATCTAGTAAATAAACCTTGTTCCATGGGAAGAATTACATGATGGTTGTTAATTCTCCTTGAGTTTGATTTTACCATTGTGGTAAGAGCTGATAAAAGACATGTCATCACAGATCATTTGTCTCGCATACCCAATGGTGAAGCCCCTACTGGAGTCGATGATGAGTTGCCCGATACTTCTCTATTCCTAGTCGAAACCATACATGAATGGAGTGAGAAGATTGTGAACTTTCTAGTTAATGGTTTTCCACCCAAAGAGCTTCGTAAAGACATAGCTCAAAAATTGTTAAAAGAATGTGAACCTTATACTCTCATTGCAGGAACTCTCTATAGGCTAGAGAAGGATGATATTCTTAGATGTTATGCCCGTGAGGATGAGTATTTATACATACTGCAAGAAGCCCACATGGGTATAGCCAATGGACATTTCTCAGGGGAACTAACAGTTAGAAAGGTGTTGCAATCAGGCTATTGGTGGCCTACCTTATTCAAGAATGCATCATTTTTTGCAAAAGGATGTGATGAATGCCAACGTTACAAGATCACACAACGAAAGAATAAGATGCCCTTACATCCTGTTAAAGTGACTCAACCATTTGAAAAATGGGTTTTGGACTGTGTAGGCCCAATTAGTTCGGCAGCTCGTAGCACTCAATCTCGATATATTCTCGTTGCCACTGATTATGTGACAAAGTGGGCGGAAGCCAGGGCAACACGTAAGGCTGATGCGAGGTCAACTGCCAAGTTTCTCTTTGAGAACATTATTACAAGATTTGGTTGTCCCTTGAGATTGTGATTGACAATGGTACTCATTTAATAAATGGAGTAATAAAATAACTCACTACCAACTTTATGATAGCTCACCATAAGTCCACACCTTATTATCCACAAGCAAATGGCCAAGCTGAGAACACCAACAAGACCTTAATCTCTATCTTGACCAAAACGGTGGAAGCTCATCGCACAGATTGGGATTTAAATCTTACATCAGCTCTATGGGCTTATCGTACTGCGTACAAAGTTGCCATTAACTGCACACCGTTTAAGATGGTGTATGGCCAAGAAGCGGTTATGTCATGGGAGTTTGTCGTTCCTAGTCTTCGAGTAGCTTCTTTAGAAGGTTGGGATGGTAACCCCTTAGTTGAACAATTATATATCCTTGAAAGGCTAGATGAAGAGAGGCAATTAGCTGTGCAAAATGCACTTGTGGAGAAAGATAGGAGGAAGAAATGGTTTGACCGTCATCTAAAGAACAAAGATATCAATGCTGGTGATAAAGTCCTTATGTATGGAGTGCGTAACGAAAAGAAAAAGTTGAAATATGAGGGAAAAGGACCATATAGAGTATGTGAGATCACCCCACAAGGAACCATTTGTGTGGAGACTCTTAATGGAGTTGAAACCATTTGATTCCTCAATGAGAGAAAATTTAAACGATACTATGATCCTTTAAGCCAAGAGGAGCTACGTGCCATCCATACAAAAAAGGCAGCCAAGGCACAAACAAAATTGAAGAAGATACAAGCTCAAGCTGAGGCTAAGGAGCGACAACAATGCATAAGACAAAAACAAGAGGCTAACCTTGGAGTTGCACATGCATTCCACGTTGAAATCGACGAGGATTGGTTGGACTCTGACACACCTCTACGATACCCTATTGAGCTAAACAACACCTATGGAAAAGTTCTATATAACGCCTTATTGGACACGGGTGCTAAATATAATCTGCTATCATATGGGGTGTGGTGTCAGTTAGGGAAGCCACCTCTATCTGAGAGTATTATCCAAGTCAAGGGTGTCAACAAGAAAAAAACTACATTTTTTGGAATCACACACACTTCTGTCAGTTATGACAATGGGGTTGTAACTCAAGACTTTTTGGTCATGCCTATTGGAACTATGGAGGGTAATATAAACCTAGGACGCACGTGGATGATAGCCACCAAATACACTATTGATTGGGGGACAGGGGGTGTCACAACACAGAAACCAACTCTAAGCCCTGCCAGTCAAGCCATAGTCCCTAAGATATTGCCTCTTAAGGAAATGAAACCCAAAACATTGCATGTCCAAGAGGTTGAAACATATGTCCCCATAGCCCAACTCTCTAGAGCTTCAACTGATGTAGCTGAAATAAAGCTTGAGACACACAAAACCCATCCTAATATAACAAAGAAAACATACAAGTGGGTCCCTAAAGCTTCTTTAGCGACCATAGCCAATACTAAAAGACAGAATCCTGGTAAGAGACGTCCCATTCGCCCCAAGAAATGTAAAGAAATGTTGCGTTGGGTTCCTAAAAAACTATTGGAAGCCCAAGGCTACTATAGAGGAAATGATCAAATCTGGGTGCCAAAACGTAAATTGTGCTCTTACTTGTCACCGGGCCCATGTGAGCCCAATCCTATGGCTCCAAAACAAATTGAAGATCGCGGAAAGGAAAAAATCACAGAATGCTACACACACGCTCTAGAGCTAGTTTGGGTACCGAAGAAAGAACGATTTGTTCCACCTAGCTCAGGAACAGGGAAATCAAATGAAGCTTCTTGCTCTTCGTATAGTTCCTATACGAAAATAGAAGCTTCAACACAACCTCCACCTACCATTGTACATATCCATACAAGCAAGAAAGAGTTTGCACCTCCCGTTGTAAGTTCACCACCTACAACAATGTTGCAAATAAAATCATGGGAGAGTACTTACCACCTTTGCAACTAGATGAAACGCATAGGGCGGTCCAAAACTATTGGTTAAATCCTTCACCCATAACAACTTGGAACAATTGGTTTCAAAAGGTGATGACATCTTTTCAAAAAGTATGATCTACCTAAGGAAGGGGGGAGTGTTTGCTGACATCCATCATTCACTTGCTTCCCTCTCAACCTTCCTCCCTGACTTCTCAATCTCCAATCTTAGGAAATGTATATATAAAGCCTTATACTCACAAAAACAAGATAAAAAAGTAAAAAAGTAAGAGCCATAACACAAAATCATAAAAACACATTATGCACAAGAACACGACCCTTGTAATATTTGCACTTAACCATCATCTGTTTGCGTGTACAGATATGCTAGTACGCTAGAGTCATCCACTCCTGCCTTGGGTGAGAGGTACCCTCGTTACTTTTCACAAATGTTTCACATGGTCTTTTCGGTGCTTGCCTGTGAATGGGATTTGGTAGGTACGCTAGCATGTGAGAGGAATTTCGAGGAGTTAGAATGGTTGATATGTCTCTTGACCACAACTGATCCATACTTAGTAGAGAGTATCTCCCATTGCACAAGCCTACGCTTTTGGCCAAGATGACTATAGGCCTTCTTAGTAAACATGGGTGCCTCTGATGCATGACTACACGGATGGCACATATGGTCTCATGGATGATGACTTTGTTTTTCTCAACGACGAGGATAGGGATTTGACCTTAGGGTTTCCCCCCAATCTCTACAATATCCTATTCCCTTGACTCTTTAGGGGGAGTGCAAATAATTAGTTTAGGGTTCCTTATGTTTTTTAATTGTGTTCAATAAGTGTTGGTACCTTTTCCCACTGATGTGCCTCCTAGAGGTATTCTTTGTGTTTCCTAGTGTGTACAGGAACGTGTTGCTGTTGTTAGGACTTGGACCTTCATGGAATCTTTCTCTCATTCACACTTCAAATCAAGTGCGACCATCAACACAAACAGGTGTTTCTTGTCCATTAGCATTGCCCCTTATCTTTTTGCATCCATGTTTGTCTGCTTTAATTGTGATTGGTAGCATAATATTCAGCGCATTTGCTTAGTACCAAACATTAAATTCAATGTAATTTTTTGTCATAATCACTTGTCTAGGTTTAAAAATCAAGCAGTCCGACTAAGCTAGTTTGACCAAGTTAGGTGTTACAGATCTTCTTTTAATACCATGGGGAATGCCTTCCTAATAATCAATGGTTACTTAGGTTCTTAATCTGATTTAGGCAGCATTGTGTGAAATTTAATAGGGGTTTCTAGTGGGCTTAGTCCCTATTAACCTTTAGCTTAAGTATTATAAAGGGAGATTACTAATGTGATGAACCTGCGGAGGGTAACAATGTTATATGACCCCCCAAAGTTAAAAAATTAAAAATGTTGGAAACGAACAAACAAACAAAAAAATCAAAGTGCCACAATGTAAAATCTTAAGCTGAAAGAGAAATCTCAGCTTGATTTGGTACTTCACTCACATGTATCGCCTACAGTACTAGAGCCCTAGAAGTTCCTAGTGTGGGCGCTTTTCCTTGAAAAGCAAAAAACCCAAGGCATGCAAAATAAGCACGCACATCAAAATTGAAACAATGTGAAAAGACTTTGGGGGGTCAAAGAAAAGTAAATAAGTCAGGCGATGATTTCATGAGCAATTCCTTTTATCGTAGCTTAACTACAAGGTCTTCTAGGTATAGCCTCTAGTCAACCCTTGGACATGAAATACTTGGCTGACGCAATTAAACAACTTAATTGACCAGAGAAAATTGAGAAGCTTGCCCATGGTATTAATAGTCGATCTTTAGTGCCATTCGTCGTTAAATTAGCGACCCCAGACTTGTTTAATTTTATACCTTTACAACTGTTTATGCGTTTGATTATATTGCAATTTAATGTTTATTGCTGACAAATGGTTTAAAATTCTGTTACCAATCAAATTTTCTGCCTACAACTGCATCTGCTTTTTAATTGTATATGAGAATGCAATTACTGTGCCAATATTGCAGTGACTGAAGAAGGCTAAGGACATTCATCTCAAATGCTCTTCCACCTCGACAAACGAGCTTCAACTCAATAGCTTCCGAGGACGGAATCTACATAAGAAAGGGGGGCATGTTAACCCTCACGCACATTCCTATCACCTAAGACGGACGTCGTATTATTTATTTGGTAGAGTCAGGTACCGGGCTTGTTGGTCCAATAGGAAAAGGGTAAGAGTGATCGCTAATGAGAGGCGCACTCTAACTGGAACATTCAAGGGATTAGTTGGCTAAGCATGGGCGCCCAAGTGTGAATGGGCGAGCTCATATAAAAGTCAACTAAACCTAAAATTCACTTATTCTCTCATTTGTGCAATTGAAGAGTGCTCTTGCTCCATCTCCATCTTCTGCTTCATCTCCTTGTGTGTATGTGTATGCGTGAGAGAGAGAGAGAGAGAGAGAGTGTGTGTGCGATTGAGCATTGCAACGACGCCACGGCGGCGGTGAAGTGGTTGAGCATGATGCAGCAGCGGTGTCGAGAAATTAGCGGTCTTGCCGGGAAAGCACCGGGCTTATGGCTGTGAGAGTTTGTGAGAGAACCCAACAAAAACTATATGAAGGAATTAAACCATAGATGCCATGAAGACTAGGGTTTGGAAAGAAGTGCAATCAAAGAAGATCCACTCTTTCTCTCTTGCACTCACACACACAAAGAAAGAACACAAAAGAGAATGTCAAAACAACACAAAGATGAAAACATCAAGGCTATGGTCATATCGTATCATGGGTAGTATGAAAGGGTTAATAGATGAGTTAATGGCATTCAATCTTGGCTGGCCAAATAGGCTACGGATTGTTCTTTGGAATTGTAGCTTTGTGCTTACCGTAGTATATATATTTTGTCTAGTGATTGGGATTAATTGTGTGTACAAATCCTCTTGGTTCATAGCAAGATAACTACGCTTACATCAAAAGAAAAATTATAGTCTATGAGAGGTAGTATGATGGGATCCGGTGATAGAAGTATTTCATTGAGCCTTTCTGGGCCAAAGAGAAACACTATACGTTGTTGAAAGTGTATTTTACGGCTAATCCATACGTTAATTCTAATAGATTGTACAGAGTGAAAGCGATAGAAATTATCATCATGTGGGTTATTCATCTAGGATAGTATGTGAGAAAAGTAGATATGAGAGAAGTGAAGAGATGAGAAGTTTCCCTCCCAAGCCCTATTCTTGCCCGTAGGCAATAAGGATACTGCGGGGAGAGATGTACCTGTAGCAAAGAGAACCTAAAATTTGTAGAGAGGATGAATTACTAAGAGTGAGAGAGATATATTTGGTTAAGGAGATAATATTAGATATATATATATATGTTGGATTAGAGATGAAAAAGAAAACAACAAGAAATCAAGAAAACATCAATGTAGAACACATCTTACTTGACAAACCCTTTGGCACCATTATTGATGGAGAGAGAAGAAGAGGGGAGAACTCCACTTTGATTGATACGCCAAGTGCGAGACCTTCTTTGATTAGAGTTGATCTTCCAAGGATAGCGTACAAGAATGGCTAGTCTTCCTCTAGGAGAAAGTGTAGGCTTGGGCTATGTTAATGACTAAGTACAATTAGGCATTACTACTCACTCCCTCAAGAATTCCTCTCATCAATGGCTTGAATGCTTGAGTTCTTTTCAAGGAAGAAGAGGTCCCCTTTTATAGGTGAAGGGAACCCCCAAGGGTTTACACAAGAAGAAAGGAGCCAGTGTGAACAGGAATTGGAAAAGTTAGAAATGAGCCGTCCCTGCATGATGTGGGCAGACTGGGGTCCAGTATTTTGATCATATCTCCTCAACCATGGCTCCAAATAAAAAAGTAAAAATATGGGAAGAAACTTCAGCTCATTAGCTACGATTTTCATTTTAAAATCATTTTCCAATTTGAATTGGAACCTTGTGTAAAAAATTCATCAAAATAAGGTCCATTTTTGGCAGCAAAAGTCTTCCTGTGGTCCCCTTAGTCTACACTTTCATTTAATTCCAAAGGACACCTCATGCCATATGAAAGCATGACATTGCTTTTTGACAAAGTTTTGTAATCATGCTTGCAATAATGCATTAAAATAAGTGTATCTTTGAAATCATGCCACTTAGTGTCCCACTAGGATTTGATTCCCTCCTAGTAGCTATTTAAAAAGAAATATAAGAAAAGTATAAAAAATACATAGAATATATATATATATTGGAGTTTACCCTAGATATAGGATCTAGCTAGGGTGTGAAATGATAATGAGATAGTAGAAATAAAGAATCAATTCTTTTTGCCCTAAGTTAAAGAGGCGGAGCTATTGAGCTTTTCCCATAGTATTTTCTGATGGTAAAGTAAGGATAGGTTACCCTTGAGAAAAATAATAGGATGAGATAGAAGGCTTATTATTATACTTAAATATGCATATGTACATTATAGGAAAGATAATTATGTATCTAAAAAATTACAAGATAACTCTTGTAGCATGCGTTCCCACTATGTACGTGTCACAGCACGACAGCGGCTCCTTCTTCTTCGTGGCGAGGAATCCTCCACGACAGCAAGTATAGAGCGGTGAGTGACACACCATCACCATCTTTGAGCTTACTAGTTTAGGCTAGTTACGTGCTTGGAGCCATTTGTGGCTCGCACACAGTGTATCGGCAAGTTCCTTGCATTGACACGTGCGACAGATGCACACAGATATGCTCTGCCATGGTGAATTAGGGATTGGCAAAGATTGAAGCAATTCAGGTTGCTTCCCTCTATCAAACTTCATCTTTTGGCATACCACACATTTAGAAACATACTCTTGTATGTTTGCTTTCATGGTAGGCTAATAGAAATATGTTTCAATCCCTTTTAGAGTAGATTGAATCCCTCTATGCCCTGCATAAGGAGAAGCATGAGATTCATACATTACTTTCTCACGGAGCGAGTTAGTAACGCATAGTCTATTGCCATAAAGAAGATAACCATCTTGTAAAGTAAATGGTTCCTCTTTCTTCCCTAGTGCAATAGTTGAAATCACATCTCTACAATCGGGATCAATAGCATACTCATCTATCATAGAAGATAGATCATTGTGAGTTGCTATGGAAACCGCATTCACTCTCGGTCGTCTTGAGAGTGCATCGGCTACTTGATTATGCTTGCCAGCAATGTGAGCAATATGAAAATGAAATTGTGAAAGGAAATTTGTCCACCTCATTTGTTTGTCGGAGAGCTTGGTCTGCGTCATGAAGTACTTAAGACTTTGGTGATCCATTCGCAGAATGAAAGGAGTCCCCAATAAATAGTGCTTCCATGAGTCTAAGGCATGTAAAACTGCGAGGAGTTCCTTTTCATATATGCCTAGAGCTTGCTCAACAAGGTCAAGCCTTCGACTTTCATAGGCTATGGCGTGCCCTTCTTGGAGAAAAATAGCTCCAAGGCAATCACCACAAGCATCACATTGGACCTCAAATGGCTTTGAGAGATCCGGTAGTGTAAGCACAAGTTGAGAGATAAGATTTTCTTTAATCTTTTCGAAAGCATTGTTCTCCTTGGCAGACCATGTATACCTAACGTTTTTCTTTGTTAGGTCATGTAATGGTCCTGCAATTTGTGAGAACTTTTCTATGAAGCGTCTATAGTATCCACACATACCTATGAAGCTTCTTAGTTCATGAAGATTCCTTGGTTTAGGCTATCCTTTTATTACCTCTAATTTTGATGGATCCATTTGGATGCCATCTTAAGAGATAATGTGACCTAAATATTGAATCTCTTGTAAGAAGAATTCACTTTTCTTTCAATTAACATAAAGTTTATTGTCTCTTAAAACCTGAAATATTACCTGGAAGTGTTGCTTGTGTTCGTCTAATGAATTAGAGTAGATGATGATATCATCAAAGTACACTCCAATAAAGGTTTGGTGAGGCCTAAATAGCTTCTCCATCAAGCGATTGAATGTGGCTGGTGCATTGGTCAAGCCAAAAGGCATGACAATATATTCGTAAAGACCAAACATAGTGTGAAATGTGGTCTTTACAATGTCTTGATCAACTATCCTTATTTGATGATAGCCACTTTTTAGGTCAATCCTACTAAAGTAGGTGGACCCTTGTAGCTTATCGAATAGGTCTTCTACCCGCGGAATGGGAAACCTATTCTTGATAGTGATTTTATTTAGTGCTCTATAGTCGACACACATACAATATGTGCCGTCTTTCTTTTGCACTAATAGCACAGGAGGACAAAATGGAGATGAGCTAGGCCTAACCATGCCCTTTTCAACTAACTCATGCACTTGCCGCATAATCTCCTCTTGTTGAGCTTGAGAAACTCTATAAGGAGGTTTATTAGGCGGTGACCTTCTGGAAGAAGTTCAATTGCATGGTCATCATTGCCTCGTTTAGGAGGTAGCTCACAAGGGATATCGTAATAAAGACATTTTGAAACCCCTTGAGAAAATTGGATAACTCTAATACTCTATAAGGAGGTTTATTAGGCGGTGAACTTCTGGAAGAAGTTCAATTGCATGGTCATCATTGCCTCGTTTAGGAGGTAGCTCACAAGGGATATCGTAATAAAGACATCTTGAAACCCCTTGAGAAAATTGGATAACTCTAATTCCTTCTGAGTGTATATTTTGTTTTGCTAGAACATTAGGTTCATTTTAAGAATCTTAAAAAAAATCATGTACACAGAACTAGAGCTCTTTATTGACTTATTGAAAGCTTGCGTATGTACAATGTGTATGGTGTTACCCATTTGCTTGGCATCTATGTACATATCTTTTTCCATGAACCTAAAGTAGATTCTCCTTTCAGGGAATTTAACATTGGCATCCATGCGATCAAACCATGGTGCCCCTAGGATTACATCCTCGTGCTTGAGAGGAGAGATAAAGAAGTCCTCTTTGTCCACATAGCTTTGGACATGGAGCCTCAATTTCTTGATTAAGGGAGTGACTGAAGCTTCTTGCCCCTTGAAAGCACCATCTGCGGGTAGGACATCTCCCATCTCGTAAGCTTGTATGCCTAGCTTGGTGGCCCACTCTGTGGATATGAAATTGTGAGTAGAACCAGGGTCAAAGAGAATAAAAGCATCATGTTCTCTTACCTTTCCCAAGCATGGCATAGAGGAGATCCTTTGTGGTGAGTTTCCTCCTCTTGGATTTTGACCAAGGTAGCTCTAGGAGGTTCATGGCGGGTGATCTTTTGGGGACGAGCGCGGTACGCATGTCCTTGCTCGCCGCACTTGAAACAATGGTTATCCTTGCGATAACGCTCAAGCTCTTCAGGAGAGAGTTTGTTTTTGCCTTTGTAAACTCCCTTTTCCTTAGCTTTGTTGGAATTGCCCTTAGGAGACTTTTGGACATTGTCCTTCCCCTTAGGCTCATTGGAACCCTTGTTTTCCGTGGGCTTAGAATTTCTCTTAGCCCCTGTTTGGACATTGATTCGAGAAGCCACCATAGTATGGTGTATAACCGCCGATATGGTGCGTGGCCTTTGGGGGTTGACATACTCCACCATTTTTTTAGTTAAGCCCACACAAATTTGTTGCTTTTGCTCTCCAAAATCCAACTTTTTGAAAACAGTGGCTTTGAGTTGTAAGTCCCAAAACTTGTCTACATATTTGAGAATGGATTTGTAGGGAGAGAGCTTCAAGCTTCGCCATTCGGTGAGTATTTTATCTTTGGCATAGGTGGCCAAAAACTGCTTCATAATGGAAGCTCTTAAAGCTTTCCATGTTCGTGGAGCTTCACTGTTGGCCCATAGGCTAGACCACCATTGCCTGGCGGACTTTTGAAAGTGCATAGCTACATGGCGTAGCTTAGATGACTCCGTGAAGCCCTCATCTCCAAACGCCGCATCGAACTGTTGGATAAAGGCCAAGACTTTTTCCGTAGCACCAATGGTGCCATCGTAGGTAAGGAAAGAGATGCTCTTCCCTCCCTCTTTGAACTTCTTGAGCTTGGACGACCTCTTCCACGCGGCATAGGATTTTCTATGGCCTCTTCTTTTTTATGGTTCAAAAGTTGCACCATCACTTTCTTCAGAAGATGAAGAATTTGAGGAAGATGGAGAAGAGGGTGACCTATTTCTCGCCTTTTTCTTACCTTGATCTTCTTTGTCTGCACCATCACTTTCATAAGAGGAAGAGGATGAAGAAGATGGAGAAGAGGGTGTCCTCTTTCTCGCCTTTTTCTTCTCTTGCTTTTAGTCATCCCTCTTTGAATTAAGGTGTGGAGAAGTGTGTGATGGTCTTCTCCGTTTTGGAGGTGATAGAGAGCATTTAGCCCGCCGTCTTCGTGGAGCCATCTCCACCGAGGTGGCAGGAGACTCACTTCTTTCTCGTTCCTTCAGTGGGGACTCTTGAGTTCTCCTTTGAGAAGGAGATGCGTCATCAAGAAGCAAATTTCTGAGCCCTTCTATTGATCCTCTTCTTCTTCCCGAATCGGAGAGAGGCCTCTTTTGGAAGTCTCGCAAGGAGGCTTCCTAGGTGCTCTCTCGTCATGGTGGGGAGCTTGGAGAATCCCATGAGCACGAAGCTGCCGTTGCACTTCACTTTGGAGGGATGGATTGCCCATGGCTTGTTGAAGCCTAGAAACAAGATAGTTAACAAGCATCGGAGCATCATTAGTAGCCTGCTCATTAGCAAAATCAAAGTTATCAACATTAATTTCACTCTCTTTAATATTGTCAGCCATTCTAACAACTTTTAGGTGTAAACTTTTTAGGTGTACTTTGGCACTTCAAGCCCTAGTTGCTACTCCTCTTTACCCCTTTAGAATAGCATGCAAACTACTGTACCCGTGGCTCGAATACCATTAATTGCAAGGAATAGAAGAGAGGGTCGTTCAACACCAAAACATCACCGGCTCCAGTCAAGCTTCTAATATCTCAATAGTGGTTAAGCCGTAGGCAAGCCCTGTAGGACTCCACTATTAAGACCATAGCTCTTGACGGTGATGCCCCGTTATCTGCACGAAGGCAGGCACACTCCAAGGCTGAAAAATCCCTATTCTACTTACTCAAATGCAACTAATAGTACCAACCATTTATAGCTAGCTTGAGGACCTCCCTTCTTGAGCAAGAAAAGAGAAACCTTCTGCTCTGATACCAATGTAACATTTGATGGCCTAGTAACTTGTGTGTAGCGGAAAATAGCATGAACATAGTGAGCATTTCATTAGAATAGATTCCTAATGAGAATAACAAGAGTGCTTGGGTGGAGAGAGCAACAAAAAGTATAACACCTAGTTAGATAGCATGAACAATACTTCAAAAGAGAGAGAAATTAAGCTATTGACAACAATTGAGGACCTGATTTACATGGAGCTGGTCCCCCCTCCAAAAGGCTTTGTATTATGGTTTCTCCCATCAAGAGATACATTTTACAATACAATTCTGTGTGCTTCTTCAATACCAGCTAGTGAAATGAAGATGGAAACTTCAAGCACTAAGAAAAATACTTATAAAACACAACATCAATTCCCTCACGGTCTCAGACCCAAGACCTGACACACCTTCAAAGATGGTGAGAGCTAGCAGGGTATGAGAGTAGATTGAGAGGAAGAAGGAGTAGTCTTACGAGAAAGATGTACATCTCCTCACATAATCACTCATATTAGCATAGCTTAGCTTAGTAATTACCATGGTAGAGGAGATGAGCATGCATTGAAGCTTGGCTCTTGGTTGGATTTGCATCACAAAGCCAAGAGTTGTTGGTGTAGGCCTCCCTTCTCACAAGCTTGGAGTAGGTAATAAGCTTTCCATTAAAGCTTGAGAAGGAGAGAGAGAGAGAGAGTCTTCTTACTCTACACATGGACTAGTGTGAGTGTGTATGCAATAATGCCTTTGAAAAAACAGTCCCCTCTCTCTCTTGGTCGACCCCTCTTGCTATTTGCTCATGCTCACACCCTATTGGCCCATGCCAAGCTTAGCCAATGAAATTTAAGCAGCATACGTGATAGCCTTCTGACATGTGTTCCCCTTTCCCCTTTTGTGAGAGCTTTGGGTAAGTAATTAATGCAACTAAATTCTCCCCTTTGTCTCCTAGCCAATAGGAATCATGCAAGCCATTGGGATCTTGAATGCTCATTGGACCCCTTGGGAGACTGTCCAATAGTCTTCTAGAGAGCTTAATTATTATTGGTTCTTTTATTAAGTGTTTTTAAATTAATTAAACTAGATTTACTCTAGCCTAATTCTCATTGGTCCACCTGCATGGCCATCCAATAGGATTTGAGTACACCTTGTGGGCATCTGGGCTAGGGAGCTGACATGTGTCCCTCTTTCCCTTTGTGTAAGGGAGCTTGTGTGTGTGTGTGTGTGTGTTTCTCTTTCATCTCCTACTTCTAGGGCTCGCCCCCTCCTATGTAGGGATTCATGAAGACTTTTTGAGCACACACAAAGCATCCAATTTTCCTAGGCTTTTGACCTTTGGACACAACCTTTGAATTTTGGAACCTTAGCATTTTGGAAGTCTTAATGGGCTAAACCTTAGGGTCTTTTAAGCCCATTGTTTCACCTTGCTCTTTTGCAGACGGCCCCCCTTTTGGATCCCTATTTTCCGTCCTTTGGATCCCTAATGTGGTTGGTCTGCCAGCTTAACCAATGTTCTAGCTTTTTCTCCCCTAGCACTTCCCCATATTAAGTTATCAGGTTAACATGAGATAATCATTTAAGAGAATTAGATATTAGTTATTATGACAATGATGACATAGATTTGTTTGTTGATTATCATGAGATGAGGTAGGAAAGGAATGCTTGCAACTCTAAAGTAAATGAATGCTTTGATGAGCTCTGTGATGAAACATTGAAAAAAAAACAAGGTGAAAAGAATCTCTCACTTCTTGAGAGTGAAAAAGATGATCGTTAATTCATTTGTGAATTCTCTTGCATTGGAAAAAGATTTTAGTATCTCACATGAAATTGACTCGGTGACTAACCAAAATGAGGGAGTTTCACACTTTCTAATACTCTATATACAAAAATGTACAATGCAATACCTTTACATCATAGCATAACTCATATACAAAAAGGAGGGGTATATATACAAAGGTTTGACAACCAATATCGGGCAACTCTTATCTCAAGGTGATTTTCAAAGTAGCCAAACACACATAGGTATTATGTGTCACTTCAAAGCTTGCACTAGGTGTAGAAGGAGTTCCCATGCCCACCTTTCAATCCTCCCTTTGGGATGTAACACATAATGAAAAACCCATTTATCCACACAAGATGACGCTATCCACTAAGGATGAAAAGAACTATCCACACAAATATGACAAATAATACCTCCCCTTGAACTAGAGAAGATAGAAATGGATCTTCAAAGTATATTTATAGCCAAAGAAACCTCCCCTTCTTCCCTCGCTTCTTCGACTTCGACTACATGAATTGCTCTTTACATTGGATTCTTGCCTTTATTATTGTTGTTATTGTTGTTGTTACCTTGATCCTTTGAAAAGCACCTAGAAGGATAATGCCCCTTCTTACCACAATTGCTACAAATTTTATTGATATAACAATCCTTAGCTATATGTCCCATTTTACCACAGTCGTAGCACTTTTGAATGTTGGAGAATGTATGGACGATTTGCCTCTTCTTGCCAAAAAAGCCTTCGATTCGTCACAAGCCTTTGATATTTCCTTGAAATGCTTGGAATTTGCGGAATTGGAAAGAGGTATGAAGCTCGAAGGATGCTCAAAGAAGCTTCAAAATTGAATAGCTCAAAAGCTTGGTCTTTTGAAGTTATGAAGCTCGAAAACTAGGTCACTTTGATCGCTTTGAGAGATTCGAAACTGCTTGACCGCTCAAGTTTGTTGAAAAACTTGAAAAAGTTGAGAGCTTGAATTTGCTCGAGTCTCCTTGCTCGCCTTGCTAAACTCGTGTGAAGCCTTTCTTAGGAAAAGGGGCTAAGGTCCAAGGTAAAAACTCACCAAAAAAAAAAAAAAGAGTCCATACCATAGTGGGCAGCCTTGCCACTTTAAATCAAAGGTTTTTGCAACATGAAAGAGTTACAAAAGCTGAAAACTGTTTTTTATGAGAAGATGTCAAAAAATTTCACTATCAACAAGGGTCATCCAAGGGGGGGGGGGGGGGGGGGGGGGGGAACTGATTTGAGCAATACAAAGTGTGTGGATAGAGTGTGGGAGGTCGCCCAGGCCTTGGGAATGCATCCGCAAGCTCTGATCGAGTCGAGGGTGCCCGAGTCGAGAGATTGGAGACTCGATTTTTAGCCGTTCATGAAAGAACAATGATTTTTTTTTTTGTTTTGGCTGAAAATAGAGTGTCGAGAGAAGAGTAATTCGACATTGCGAATGCTTCCATGAAGCCCGATTCGATCAATTTGTAGTAGAGCTTGCGAATTTTGCTGATTAAGTAAACCAATTAGAGGCGCTAAACTTCTTGCAAACTTAGTGAAGCTTGGGCAATTAGGGGTTGTTAGTGATGGGTTGGGAATTGCTAATCTAATGGCCATAGGCTATGATTCCAATTGTTGGCCTTGTGGGAGAGTGAAAGAGCTCTCATGGAAGCTTGAATTGTTGAATAGCAATGGCTACACACAATAGAGAGAGAGAGAGAGAGAGAGAGAGAGAGAGAGAGAGAGAGAGAGATTTTCACACTTTTTAATACTCAATATACAAAAACGTACAATACAATACGTTTATAGCATAGCATAACTCACATACAAAAAAGAGGGGTATATATGCAAAGGTTTCACAACCAATATCTGGCGGCTCTTATGTCCAGGTGTCTTTCAAAGTAGCCAAACACACATATATATTATGTGTCACTTCAAAGCTTGCACTAGGTGTAGAAGGAGTTCCCATGCCCACCTTTCACTAGACATGTTGATGCTAACCACATACAACACCAAAAGTCATGGAGGACGGACAATATCATAACATGATTTCTCAAAAAGCAGTGAAAGCACGATTTCTTTCTCTTAACTCTCTCAAAATTCTCATTTGAGAAAGGTTCTCCAGGCCCCTTGGGTTTTTCAGCTTGTTTAGTAGTAATAGAAAGTAACATGAAAAGATGCACGTGATGTGTCCACAGAAGCATGCATTACGCATTTGTGGCTTGTGCAATGTATAATCATGCCCTTTATTGTTAGTTAGATCATTGTAGATGTGTGCTTGAACAATTGCTTCTTTAAGAAGTTGAGTGTCTTAAGATTCTTGTCAAGGGGAGTTGGCCTAGTGGTTAAGTCAAGGGGCTCTAAGCGTGCCCACTATGGTTCAACCCCTGCGACACGCATGTGTGGGTGTGTGAGTGCAATCCCGTAAAACTAGCTGATGCGAAGCATTAGAGAGCTTTAAAAAAAAAAGTATTTCAACACGCTTCTTAAGATCAGGATCTAAACCTTGAATAAGACCACACCCTTGTTGAAACTCATTTACTCCATTCACTTTAATTGGTGAGTGTTTGATGATGATTTATCGAGAACTTCTATCTAGTTTTGGTCCTTCTCATTACTAGGAAGAAGCTCCTTACACAATGCACTATCAATATGGACCCGCATCTTGGGATGAGTATGTGATTTATAATGTTACATTGGAGAGCAGCATAGACAATGAATGTCTCCCCACTTATTGAGAAGTGTGTTCGTCGTATCCTTGTTGTGGTCTCCCTACTAGAGCTCTAAACTATGCCCCCATGCATGCTATCTCCTGATGTGTGTAAATTTTATGTTCACCTCCAGTGAACTCAATGTGAACCAGGTTGAGAGTCCAAGCCTATTAGGCATCAAAACCCAACCTGCCCATCCCATCTTGTGGCGGACGGTGATGCTTTACACATCAGCGAGTCCAACACGCTTAAAATTTATAAAAGAATAGTGATGAATATGGATAGGCAGCGAGACTATTGTTGCAGCTGTAACTTTTAGCATGGGGTCGATGTCTCTATTCCTTGGACATGGAAGGTTGGTTGCCCAGTGAATGTTCTAGCTAGTATGTTGATAGGTGGTAGTCATGTTGGCTCACGCAACTGCTATCCATCTTTTGGGCACCTGATGGCCCCTAGGTCATCAATCCCCTATAGACGCTAGGTAATGGTAGACGGTGTGTTGTGAGGGGCAATCTCTTGGGGGGCCAATAGGCAGTAAGTGTGAGCAGGCCCTACATTTCAGGATTAGCTTCCCGCTCATCAAGGAGGGACGTTGTGTTGGAAAAACTCGAGAGTCGAGACTGTAGTTGTGAACGGCTGGTGGTCAAACAAAGCTGTTGACGGCTAACAAGTCGGAGCACAGACACGTGTCAGTAAGGCAACTGACAAGTGCCAATGGGTATGTGATGCCCATGCAAACTGCGTGTACTAGTGAGTGAGTGAGGTGCCATGCTGGCAGGCTGAAATGAGGGGATGCAACGAGGTAGGTTTACGAACACTTAAAGAACCTTGCTCTGCACTTTCATGGTTTCTTTCGTTCTGTCTTTGTGCCCAGAACTAGGGTTAGGGTTAGGGTGAGCTCCACCTTCTCCCCGCTAACCCCCATGGGCAAGCTCCTCCAGTGCGATGGCGCTCCCGTCCTCGACCCCTTCCCCAAGCAATGTCATTCTTCCGGCATGGATCCCTGGCGCGATCACGTCTGCATCCCTTCATCGGCCTCTTCAGCAGCAACTTCTGCTGCCCTCCTCCCCGCTCCTCCTCCTACTGCGTCTTCTCCCTCTCCCGCCGGCGCTTCACTGCAGCTCAGCATCAGCGAGGGCTCCCCCATTACCTCGCTCTTTTCAGACCCGTATCCTACCGCGTCTTGGGATGCTGTCCCGGGCCTTGAGTCGCAACAGATCCAAGCCCTTCTGAAGCTTTCGGCCAAGGGAGTCTTTTGGAAGCACCCCTGCAAAGCAACATCTTGCGTGTTTACGCTCCACCATGGTGGAGATGTGGAAGCAGATGGGAACTGTCTCTTCTCTGCGGCACAAAAAGCGATGTGCCTGCGAGACGAATGTCCACAGGCTGTAAGAAAGAGGACAGTGCAGAGGTTTCTTCGCGACTATGAAAATGGCGTCATGCAGAAAGTAGCCACAGATCAAGCCATTAAGCACTTATACAGCCCAGATCTGAATTCTGGGTGGGGAGTACATGTTGTTCAAGAGGTCAAGCTGCTGGCAAAAAAGGTTGACAGAGAAGCGATGGACACTGCTATTGAGGAGCTCATGCATTGCAGCATGTCCAGGTACAGATGTCCGTCTTCTTTGCGAATGTTAAGGTTGTGTACAGGGATGGTGGGTGGTGTGTGGTTTATTACTGTAAAATACAAAAGGAAGATTTCACCTCCACACAACTTATGAGGCTTCTGAATTTGCTTGGCGCATGTATGGTGATGGTTTCGATGGATCGTCTTCCATGATAGTTACTCGCCTTCACGACTGATCACTTTCTGGCTACTCGGCTCTTGACTTGTAGCATCTATTTTTGTCAATGCGATCGCGATCATGCACTCGAATGAATCTGAACAATGCATAGATTCGTTCGAAATGAATGTCCTGGACTTCATGATTGTTTCTTGCGCTTTCATTCTGGGTGAGAATGTATGCATTTTAATCATGTACATTTTGTCTCATCATTACGCAGACATTCATGGAAAGGAAGGCTAGTGTAATTCATACTTTATTTTTTGTAGTGGTGCCGCTCTCATGTGTCTTTTCTCTTGCATTAGTTTGCAAAGCGTGCCTGTGTGAATGCTTTTGAACTCTCTTAGGATAGTCCTGGTCTGCTACTATAAGTAGGTTTACCCTCAATCTTGATCTCAGTTTCTGCTTGCTAAATCTTTGATTCTGTTTCTCTTGGAATTTTGATCATAGTGAGACATGTCTTCTCTTGTGTTTGATGACCATACTCCTTATAACATTACAGGGAAAATGCAGCTGAGATGGTTTATAAGGAGCGATGTGTGAGCATTGTGAATGGTGAGGCATGGGCCAAGTATATGTCTATTGCGGGTGATGCAAGTGATGAGCATGACATTATCACCTTGTTGTATGCTCAAGAAGGATTGATAAGTGTAGAGGAGAACAGAGAAGGACGGGCTGCTGCGTTTGGGGATGACATTGCTATTGAGAGCCTTGCATCTGAGTATCAACGAGAGATTTTTGTGGTGAGCTCTCTGGTATATGCTCTAGCAACAATATGTGAGCGATTTTTTTCAGCTTTTTAAAAGGTCTCTCAAAATTAGGTCCAGGCCCATGGAGTTGATGCCATGGTGGACGAGGAGCATTGTGTCTTTTTTCTTTCCCATCGTCCCAGAGGCGAGGTCCTACATCAGCCTGTTTTCTTGTTTATGAAGGGAACTGGTAAGACTCACCAGATCCCCTTTTAAAAAAAAAACCTGTTGAGTAAGGTTGTTCCTGTGAAAGTGTCTATGTCTTCTTTCTAATGCCTGTGTGTGTGCGCACGCACAAGTGTGTACATATACATAGTAGCTACATGCATAGATACATACCCACACACATACACAAACATATGTGTGTGTGTGTACACATCCATGTCCACACAAACATACATATATATATATATATATATATATATATATATATATATATATATATATATATATATATATAAGAGAGAGAGAGAGAGAGAGAGAGATTTTCTTTTGTGTTTGTAGGTTGGTGTGGTTCTGGTGCAGACCATTATGAACCTCTGATTGCGCAACCGGCACCCTCTTTAATGCAAGAGAAAGTTGCTTTGGTTTTGTAGATTAGGCAGGTTTGGACGAGAGGGTGATCTTAAGTTGAGGATCTCCCTTTTTCCATCACTCAGCAAAGTGGTGATGGGCATGGTTAGCATGTATGCTCTCCTTTCACAAGCCATGCTCATCTTTACAGAGTCTATTTCAAGGGAGCTGATTTTCCCCGTCGGCTTAATCCCCCTGTATTTTAGCACAGCAGCTGCTCTCTGCATTTGGTAGGTTTTCTATCCAGAGGTGGTCCGGTCCTTTCATTCTTTTGTACGAACATGATTCTTTGCGTGAAGTAGCTGAGGAGAGAGCGAGATAGAGAGAGAGAGGTCTACAGGAGTTTTTTACAGGTCAGAAGCCAATTTGTAGGAAGAAGGCTTTCTGATACTAATTTCAGGACAATCTGACAGGGCTTTATAACATTGTAACGTAGTGGGCTTTCGGTGGGCCATGGTCATGAGTTTCTTTCAATTTTGGGCAATCTTAATGTTGTATGATGATTGTGTTCTCTTGGACTCGTAATGGCAATATCTGCTGCATTCTTTACTCGTTGATGCAGCCCTTGTGTGTCAGCAACGCTACTGTTGTTTATGTGGTGTCAAAGTGGGAGTGTTCTTTTTCTGAGAGCATGGCAAGATTCTCTTTCCGAGAGTATGTTATCTGCCCTGCTATGCAGGACTAAGCATCATCCTTCTTTGACTGACACGGAGTAAAATTAATGCACATTTGGGTATCAATTTAGCTACATGTATAGTACACATCTTGATTAGCATTTATTTGTCAATGGCTTTGTTGTAAAATGATTGGTTTTCTTCAATGGTAGCTTGTGGCTGTAAAAAATGGAACCTATCTAGTGGCTTTTGTCTTTGTCATAAATTGGGCAGCTATTACATCGTGAGTGAAATGTTATGGCAGATGTCTGAGGGAGCAGAAAACTGTCATTATGAGAGGATGCCTTCTTTCATGTGCTATATGTGGTGCAGGACTTGATGTAGATAATGGAGGACTTGATGCTGATGATGCAGGTCTTGATGCTGATGGTGTTTGAAGATTGGAAGGTTTATGGAGGCCTTGTTTTTTACGACATTGCGTGCTGCAGTTTTACTTTGAGTTGTGGCAATTGTCGAAGTCAACAATGTGTCCAATACAATGCTTGATGATATTGAATTTCGAAGTTGAGGAAAATACTCTACTTTACCTAGGATTGCCATGGACATGCACTTGATCACATGCAAGGCTTCTTTTGGAGTGAGTTTTTTGTAATGCCATTCTGGCTTACTACTGCTCCTGTCGTGGCAGAAAAAGCAATGATGGATGGGGGATCCGAAGAGAAGACTTGGTTTGTGGTCACTCTCGTAGATGGCATTGTTTTTGTCTTATGCGAAGTCAGGCATTTGGAGGGTAGGTAGGCATAATACTAGGGATGTTTAAGATTTTGAGTCCTGCCACCTTTTGCATGGGCTCACTCACTCTGCACAAACAAAATTGAAAGTAAAAAGTCTAGATTTCACACTTCTGCATACACATATTTTGTGTAACAGATTTGAATTATTTTTGTAAGAGTTACCGGAGTATCTTATATTGACTGGAAATGTCTAACAAGAGGGCATTGTTACATTAAGCCTTTTCAGTGTGGCTTAGGCCAGCTGCTAGCTAACATTTTTATGATTAGCTTGTGCATACAAGATCAGGATGGAGTCTTAAGTGCAAGCCGAGGAAGGATCGAATAATATCAACATTTTCATTGAAAATGAAGGCAGGGCTGCAAGGCAAGACTTGGTGAGGCTTGCTTTTACTCATCTCTCAACCTTTGTTGACTAGTTAGGCTACTTGATGGAGCACTCTGCTCAGCTATCCCTAGTGTTAGTGCAATTTGTTTGGTAAGTAAGAAGCTCAAATGTTCTCGACGGCGTTTATAAGCTCGCTGGCTTTGGTCTACAAAAGCTTATCAAATCTGATGGGCAAGACGAGTGATTACTTCTACTTGGTATGGTTGCTAGGTGCAGCTGTTGACATCGGTGGATCGCTTACGGGTTGGACAGTTCAACCTCTCGAGATGTGCTGTCTCATGTGACTGGCCCAGCTGATTGCTGGTTTCCTCGCTGGGAGCTTAGGAATTTGCGGAGTGTCAAGCAGGCGGCACCAGAACAAGCCTTTGAACCAAATAGTTTGTTGGAACATGGTCACATTGATCAATCATTGCCCGTGGTAGACATCCATGGACCCCAACCATTTCACCTCACACCCACATGCTTTGAACTCATGAAGGTTCCAAAGTCATCCCAGTATCGTAGATCTGTGACGCTTGACCATCCCGTTTCAAATATAGTCAATGTTAGAAAAGCAGGGGAAGCTGCTGGTTTCACCACATCAGCAACCAGTAGGATTCGCATGATGAGTCAGTAGTAGTAGTTAAATTTTGGATTGCTTGCCTGCTGGCGAGTAACCCATTGACTGGTATGCCCACTTGTTGGTATTATCAATTTAAAGCTAAGCTAGGTTGAGTAAAGAAATCGTCTTAGAAAGCTTCGATCAGGAAATCTCCTTGTTTTGGCTACTGTAGTAGCATTTGCGACATATACATGGATGCTCTCCCAAACCTAAGTAATATGACATTCATCACTTAATGCTCATAAGGGCCAAAGAGAGGAGACAAGTAACCAAAGTCTTTTCCATTGAAAATATTAAAGCACTTGAAATTTGCACTTATTATAATGGTGGCTCTTATCTCCTAGGTGGAGAGTAGATCTTGCAATACTCTATATGATTTTTTCAAATTATGTTTACTCTAATTACTATATATGTAACTCTTTCATAACATTTCATTAGCATAATGCTAGCCACTATTAGTACAAGAAGGTGTCGGCCAAGGACTATCACTTAACGTGTCGCATTGCTACTCTCTTTTGACACGCTCTTTGGTGTCCGAACTTTTTAAGAGTTTTCATGGAGCACATCTAACAAGCATACATTATCCTTGCAATTGCAACGTCCACAACGTGAAGCAAAAGCTATCTCACTGTCGCAAGAATGTCAAATGTGAGATACACTTCATTGATGCTACCTTGGTGGTGGTGACCCTTCTCAACAAGAGGATTGTGCAACCTATTTCTCTTCATGAAGCCTCATGCTCAAAGGAGCTAAGGTGCGTTATGACTTGTTTCAAACATAAGAACATGTTGATATAATTAATTGACAAGTTTTTGCAATCTCAAATTCTAGGTGAGTAAATGCGTACTTTAAGAAAAAGGTTGTTTGTATGTTCAAATAAATTTTTGTCAAATGTTATATGATGATTAGTAACATTTATAATTTTCATAGCTTATTGGCATTGACAATAACAATAGTTTTTGCTATTTTGAATAGCAAGATGAGTCTCATTAACTTGATTTTGTACACTTACATTGCAGATTTACACACAAAATTGCTAGATTTGCTACAAAAAAATATTAGTTTCTATGAGTATCCTTTTACATCCACACAAGCCAATTGAATAGTTAGATAATCTTTGGCTTGCTTCTTTTTCCATATTACATCATGTGCTTATAAAGAATTTATGTCAACAATAAACCGTAATGTACGCCTATATTTTCAACATGGAGGTCTTGTCGATCTACTAAAGCATGTGTGATAACCCTTTTATTGAGAACTAAAACATTTTTTCTGTTCTTTATGATGTTGGCCGATAACTCTTCGCTAGCTTGAGTTGGAGGAGGTAAGGTAGCTCTTTCAGAAGGTGAAATATGAAAAGTTGCTAAGAGCTTTTCCTCAAAGCAGAGATTAAGAAGTTAAACTGATGATGGTGTCAAGCATGCTCCCATCTCTTTCAGAGACTTTTGAAACATAAAGCATTGCAAAGAGCATTGGCCGTTATACACATACAAGACTCGGGGATGATGTGGCGTAATGGTAGGTTTAATAAAAAGTTTTATAAAATGGGTGTTCACATACTAGACTTTGATTGTTTTTTTAATAGTGTCATATTCCTTGAATCATATTTGATTGTTTTTTTAATAGTGTCATATTTCCAAGAAGCGATGCTATGTCCCTATAGATATCAATTTTGAGGTAAATCCAAAGGATTCTATAGGCATGCTAATGCCTTTTCCTATTATATTTTCTTTGGCACACTTGGTTCTCGAGAATCTCTAATTTAGTTAAGAATAGATCCACCCCCCATTTAAAAGCCCAAATTTTGGAGTATTCCTAGAATCTTTACTTATGTCTTGTGATTTGTTGAAAAGTGTACTATGGTTGGGCCTTTAATGTTTCTACTGTTTCAAAAAAACGTCAAAATTGAATTTTTTCAAATGCAACATTGAAAAATATCCAAAAGATATCAATCTTAGTATGACTCGATTCACCTTTTCGTGAGGATTCTAGTGCAATGTCTACATGTTCAAAATGATTAGATTTGCAAAATCCCCCCAAAAAATATTGAAAAAGATTAGCTTATCACAAAACTCTCTAAACTAGCAGGAGGGGTTTGTAATTTTTGAAAATATAAGCAATTTAATAGAGATACATTGATAAGAGGGGGTTTTAAAATCCATTTGGAAAAAAAAACTCGTTAATTCACGAGAAAAGAGGGATCAACGTACAAAAGAAGATTTAGAAATTTTCTCATGTAGAAAAACGAAGTCTTTTCTAGTGTTTTTCATACATTGAATAACATCATGAGCTTCTGCTTGAGAGGCACCGCATACCTAGCTAGGTACAATTGGGGGCGTGGGGGGGCCGGTGGTCCCCTGCCCCCAATCGTAGGTAGCTAGGTATGCGGTGCCTCCCTCACAGAAGCTCATGATGTTGAGGTAAGTCACAATGTGGGAATTATTATAAGAGTTTGTCCAAAACTTCTTGCGGTATTCATGCCAACATTTGAACATAGGCTTTTTTAAGGTACCTTGCAAACACTCGTTATATAGGTGTGGTGCCTTGCCCCAAGGCACCACACCAAGGGTTTTGAAATCCATTTTGAAAAAAAAAACCTAGTTAATTCATGAAAAGAGAAGGATCAATGTATTCATACCAACATTTGAACATAGGGTTTTTTTAAAGTACCTTGCAAACACTCATTATATACGTGTAGTGCTTGCTCCCAAGGCACCACACCAAGGGTTTTCAAATCCATTTTGAAAAAAAAAAACTCATTAATACATGAAAAGAGAGGGATCAACATTTAAAAATAGGGTTTTTTAAAGTATCTTGCAAAGACACGTTATATAAGTGTGGTGTCCCTAAGGAATTTCTCCGATAACTAATTATAATGTCCCTGGTGGGACCGCCTGGAATGATCCTCCCAACCTCCCTTTATATAGCCCCCTGGGCCTCATTCCCTACCCACACTCGCAGTTGACCCCTTGGGCCTGGTCCTTGACCACCGGGCTATGCCTTTGGAATGACATTACTCTCCTCTTGGAGAAATGTTTTTATCCTCGAAAACAAGAGTGATGACACACTAATGTTTTTCATAGTGGCATCCTTTCGGGATCCAACTGTTTGCTTGATCGAAACACGGTTCAGTAGGAGGTTCAATGAAACCAAGAGTAACATCTTGATTTTCCACATTGTTGTCCATTTGCAACCATCTTGTGTTACCGGTTCCTATCCAATCATAGTGTGTAGACTCCATTTAGAACGCACATGAGCATGCTAAACAAGTTAAAAGATGTAATTGGAAGAGTACCTCTTTTCACTTTTCACAAAAGTAACTTGCTGGCATAACTCATCAGCCAAGTTTAAGTCCTTGACTTGTTCTCAAATTTCATCATAAACAACCTCACCATAACTAGTGTTCAAGGTTGAGAACGTGATTTATACGTGAAGAGACTAAACCTAGTCGCAAACATGCTTTAACTTATGATAAGAAAAGTCCAAGTAGAGCAATAAATGCTTACTAATTGGATTGCTTGGTGCTAACGTACGCACTTTGCATATCCTTTAGCACAAGATTACAGTTGGTAATGTGCTTATCCTTTTTTCCCATGGTTTATAGACAGTCTTCCTAGATGACTGGTAAACGAGAATCACGATATCGTACTAGATTGTTGAGGAATCAACAATGACATACATAACCATCTTGGTGAACTTGAAAGATCCACAAGCACCCAAACCGAGCCATGACCTTTATTGGTGATTGATAGATCCAAAAGTAATCTCATAAAGATACTACACATAGAGTGCAAAATGCTTCATAAGCAACGAATGTTATGAATATGCATGCCGCTCTAAATCAGCATTTGCTAAATACTAGGGCCCATGACACTTAGTGTGGATGCATTTAGCAAAAAAAGATCCGAACCTGTATATCCATGATCATCCTTGCCAATACGTATGGCGAATGTGATGCTCCTATCACACATTAAAGAGGAATGTAATTAGTTCTTAAAAGAAACTAAATACTTGCTACTGTAATCATTTGCAAGCCTTGCTGAAACGTTCGAACTATAATAGAAGGTAAAACATAAGTCCCTTCTAGGTTCAAACAATGAAACTTTGTCAGTAACAACACATAGCCTTGATATATAACTAAACCACCATCCGTTAATGTTGTTCAATAACACTTGTAATCTTAACAAGTCATTCTAAGTACCTGAAAATTCTTGGCCACTGAAATTGTTCCTGATATGACGTGCATAAAATGATTTAAAAAACGGACTCGACTAGCACCTAGGGACATCGTCACGACACATAATTGAAGTAGAGGCGCCAGTGTCAGTTTCAGAGACTCATATTCTCCACATGTGGAATATGTCTCATGTAAGGATGTTTGAAAAAAAAACATCCTTTAAGTACAAGATGTACTTGTGTGTGGAGGTAACTGCAAACACTCTACGACGAGAGTGAGAGGGACCCTCATTAGCCTTGCTCCGCACTGGCTAAACTGAACTCCTTGAGTTCCAGACTATGTTGTATCCCACGTGATAACATGTGCCAAATAAAACCCTACAAGTGGGTCCATAACTGTGTAATGCAAAAGTTTATTTTTGACATTACATCCCAAATTTCTTGGCTCTTACACGACCTTGTCATTTCTCGTAAGAGCAAAAATGGATGACAATATAATTTATGCATTTTATGTGGATAAAGCAAACAAAAAGAAACAAAAACAAATCAGATGCGTACCTAGAGGTTGAACATAGTGTTCACTTATCCGTAGTGAAAGGCATTTGCTCAAATTTCCCACCTGCAAAGGCCTAGGAATACTAATTGAAAATTAGTGAAATGCAAGTAATATTTCACATGTAACCTTGGGTGTTGCCTTTGCAATCCTGACCCCTTGGTTGAAATCAACATTGTCAAACACCTTGGTTAAACTTTGCAAAAAACCTGCTCAACTAGCAGCGAGCCTTGGCCTATGTCCGTGACCCCCCTTGGGTTTGCCTGTGGCATTACATTCCGTTGGAAGTTGAAGTTTTTCCACTACCCCTTGGCAGTCTGTGGACTTCTTTCCTTGAAAATGCAAGTGTGAAGGTTCCAAGAATTGACCATCAACCCTTACTAAGTGATTTAGTAATCATGAGCTTGGTCTTATCCCAAAATTGTACTCATATAAGCACTCTTAGTGCTAATAGGAGCTCCACTGAAGTTGGAGTCGTATTCACAATTGGATCTTTTCTAGACCCAAAATTCCATAATCTTGGGTTTCTGTGAACAACCGTGCTGTCGAAATGCTGGCTTCATCCATACACCTTGGTAGAGATAAGCCCTTACGAGTTTAAGACGTTCAAAAACTCAACTTGACTATCACACTTAGTGTGTAGTGCTAAAATAATGCCTAAAAAGTCACTAATGGCAAGATTCTTGCTTGTCCATTATAATCGCTGGGTACTCAACTTAGTGTGTAGTGCTAAAATAATGCCTAAAAAGTCACTAATGGCAAGACTCTTGCTTGTCCATTATAATCGCTGGGTACTCAACTGGAAAGAATTGTTCGATCTTGAAATTAATCACTGATGGACTTCAAACAGATGGCTCTTAGCCATGCCAAAATAGGTGGTAATAGATAGCTCTTAGCCTTCTTGGTGGCTCGTAGCCCTTCTTGTTACCGTATTGACATAGAAAGATTTTAATAAAATCATGCCTAGTTTCACCTTTCTCGCATAGAAGTTGGGGAGAGAGAGAGAGAGAGAGAGAGAGAGAGAGAGAGAGAGAGAGAGAGAGAGAGAGAGAGAGAATGTTGGGCTGAGGAAAACCCCTTATTTGAATGTGTTGTATGCCTCTTGGATATGATCCCGTGCAGACCATGTCTGTGTTTTAGCTTATCCTATAAGCGTACAATAATGTACTTGTACCACGCCCTCGTAGAGAGGTACCATAAGTCACATCTTGACCCACTTACTGTCTATATGAGCTCATCCTTGATAGAGTAGCTAGTGCTATAGCGGAAGCGTATGCAATGATAGGTGTCGTACGTCCATCATACTAGTATGTCGTGCATACATTGCAAAAATAGGGAATGGTATGCCCTTGGATTCAATGAGAGTCTCAACCATGTGTGCACGATTACACTGGTGGTGAGCTTATATCCACATAGTGCTAAAGTCAATCGATGATACCTTTGCACATAAGAGAAGCCTTGCTTCGCATGAAAAGTGGCAAAGCACTGTGCTTTGTACATCGGCTTTGTATGGAGTTTGCCCAAGCACTTTGCTTTGCACAACAGAGAGATCTTTTCCAAATAAAAGGTTAAATTACAGAATAAACAAGCATAACTTGAAAGTTACTAACCTTGCCGCCCACTTGTGGCCAGGTTTCTGGTAATTCGCACGAAACTGGTTCATAGCCATATGTATTGCTTGAGTAAGGTAGCAGTGAAAGGCAGATTGGACTAGAACATGCTAATCTCCACCCAGCCATGCTCTTTATAAGCCCTTGGCTTGCCAAACATAGAGACCCCTTGACTGCATGTCCGTCCTGGCCCTTGGCCCTGCCCGGTCCTAATCATATACGCCCTCGTTTGTTTGAAAATTGTGCAGACATTGTCACAAGTTTCCCCAAGGTTGTATGTGAATGGCAGATTCCAAAAATGCCAAAAAGGAAGCCTTGCTTCACCTAATTATGCATGGAGGTCTGGTGCTCATAGCTAGCAGATACGCTTGCTAAGTTACAATGGCATATCAAAAGAAATTTGATCTTGTTGAGCATTCAAAGATTATTGACCTTGTCGAATTGTACCACATAGTGAAAAGAAAAAAAATAGCATGCAGATACGCTTGCTAAGTTACAATGGCATATCAAAAGAAAGTTGATCTTGTTGAGCATTCAAAGATTATTGACCTTGTCGAATTGTACCACATAGCTAGCAGATACGCTTGCTAAGTTACAATGGCATATCAAAAGAAAGTTGATCTTGTTGAGCATTCAAAGATTATTGACCTTGTCGAATTGTACCACATAGTGAAAAGAAAAAAAATAGTTGAAAACTATGTACCTCGGATTTGCTTGGCGTGATTACGGTTGTCCTTGACCTGATAGAGTTGGTTCAATTGACTGAACCTCTGGAAAACGTTGGCTAGGAAGGATATCCGAGCAACAATGCAAATCGAGAATGTGATAAAGAGAAACCCCTATTGACTTCTCAAGCTGTAACAGGGACTTTCTCGTCTCGATTGCGGCCCATGGCCATTGCGCATCTTTCGTGATCGATTGTTTATTAAAAAAAAAAAACTCCATACTGCACCTTGCCTTCAGAGGAGTTCCTGCCTTTAGTGGTAATACCAACTCCAACAAAGTCTAGCAATAGGCCATGCCAATCTCCTTGAGATGCTAGAGAGGCGGTTTGTACGCAAGCCGTGCGTGATTTGGGTTTGCAAACTAATCATTGGTTCTTGCCAATAATATATGCAAAAAAATACGTATGATACCTGTCACAAGCCATGCTTGTGCTTGGAGTGCTTAAAGTGCACTCACCTTTGTTGCATGATAGGGCTATGCAGCTGTTTAAAAAAAATTACCAAACAAAAAGAACGCTACTGCTTACCTTCTGAAGTACTCGCCTCGACTTGCCTTTCCATACTAGCTTGGTTTAATTTAAGCATGCCTTGCATGCGTTTGTGAAATGCCATATGCCCTTTACTTGTCATAGATGTTGCCTGAACCTGATCTTCCAAAAATTTTGAATTCGCAAAGACTAGTCATCGTTACCAATCCCTTCCGTAGAGCAAGTGCGAGAAATTGGACTCCACGTTCACGTTCTTGGAATTTCCACTGAGGATGTAATCTTGCTACGGATTCCAAGAAAATAGTCCGTTAGTGTAGGTGTGGTTGCCTTGATCACCAGTACTGCACCGGTCTTTGTATCTTGGATAAATTGAAGACGACTCGAATTAATTTACAAAAAGACCATGTGTAGTAAAAGCAACAGGATTTGCAAGTGTTGCTTGTTATTTCCCGGCCTGCCTGTGAGCCACGAAATGCCTTTGCCCCACTCGGTATGCAGAGCTTCGCCCGAAGCGTCACAAGAGGGAGTTGGGGTACCCTAGCGTGGGTACCCTTGCTAATGTTTTTTAAAAAAATGGTCCTAAGGCCAAGGGTCTTAGGGCTTCAACTGTGAAAATAGCTTCTCAAAACCAGCTATGGCGGGTTTGCAGGGAGCGTGAGTGAGAGAGAAGGTGATGGCCGCCAGTGGGTTGCTTGGCTCGCCTCGTGCCAAGGTCGAGTTATGCTCCCCTGTGCTGGGCGACCCCGTTGAGCCCCTTTCCACGTAGTTTGATAGACCCCGGCCCTTCTTCCCTCCTCAGCACAAGGGTGCCTGCACACAAGTTTCTTTGCTTCGTCTTCTTGCCCTGCTAAGAGGCCATGCCTGCCTCCAATCTTGTCGGCCCCCTAGTTTGCATGAGTATGCAAGAAGAAAAGTGGGTAGCTACACGCCCTCATGCCCAAAATAGCCCTTGCTTTGATACTAGTATAATGTCCCTGGTGGGACCGCCTGGAATGATCCTCCCAACCTCCCTTTATATAGCCCCCTAGGCCTCATTCCCTATCCACACTCGCAGCTTGCGGCCCCTTGGGCCTGGTCGTTGACCACCGGGCTATGCCCTTGGCATGACACTAATGGTCAGTTGCATCATAGTGTTGGAGAAAATTCCTTGGAGAAAATTGCCACCACCAACAGAGTGAGAGCAAAGCAAGCTAATGGTCAGTTGCATCGTTGTGTTGGTGGTGCAGATTTAGAGCTGCTGGAGTCATTGTTTGGCTTCCACACATTGTAGTGTGTTGTTGGTGCCGGTGAGTTGACTTTAAAGCTGCTAGAGTCGCTGTCTCACTCTATGCTTGCAGCATATTGTGTAGGCCTTTAATTTGTTGATTTTTTTTAGAAACTCTAAGTGAGCGCTTCATTATGCTCCCCAATTTTTAAATTGGTGATTGCTATGGAAATCTAAGACATCCGGCTAAATTTCGAGTGAATGCCTCAAGGGCATTTTTTTAGTGCTACAAAGGCACTAGCCACTTGGAAAATATGACCTCCCTGATTTGAAAAGCTAATACAGGTCACTTTGCGCTCGATAACGCAATGCCGGTAGTGGGGCCGTGCCTTGTATTTGATAATGAATTCACATGAACTCTCCCCATGTTGAAAAGAAAGATTTTCCTTAGGTTATACTTGTCGGATGGTCAAAGCTATCGCAATCTTAGAGTTTTCCTGCCACATTGTTCTAGTACATTGTTCTACTCAATGTTGGAACCTCTACTTCAAATCTTGTCTCCAATCCAAAAAAGCCCATAGTAATTTTTCCGTGAAGAAAATTCGCTACTTGTTAAAACTTAATAAAAATAGTTGTCCAAAGGAGCTAGCTTGGGTGGTTGAGCACTAAATAAAGATGTCATGATTCGGTTGACATGTATACCACGTGTGATATTTTCACAATGGATTGAGTAAATAAGCTCTAGGGTGTTTTGATTTGATGCAAAGTGAGGGACACTCTCTTAAGGAAACCATGTGTGCTTGCATGTTGATGGCATGCGGAATTATGTAAGACATTAACTTAGGCAAACAAATTCATGACAGATACATATAGAGAGGTGGGGGTGATAATTTTTGTTGATAGTGCCCTTAATAGTTCATCCAATGATTTGAAGGTACTTTTTTCTCTACCGTATTGGTGCTATTATCATTTGTTAGATAGAGAAACTTAATGACGCATGGGACAAAGATTGTATACATACACAATGGAGCATTGATTGTATATTTGGTAGTACATAGCCGCAACATCAAAAAATTTGTCATTTTTCCATTTGCAGAGGGAGGATCGTATAGAGGCCATGCTTTTTTGTATCCGGAGCATCATGCGGGTCACATACTAGTATGAACTATATCTCTTATATTCTACAGCCCATTCAAGACACTCCAAAAAATTAATGATATTGTTTTGATTGGTCATACCTTTGAGGAGGTTCTTCTTCCAAAGATCCATTCATATGTAGTTTGATAAGGATATTTTAATATGCCTTGTGTCAAAGACTTTGAAAGGTACATTGTACAGCAAATAAGTGGCTTTACTTGAAAATCGAGTCTACTATGGGTTTCAAAAAAATCGTTCAATGTGCACCTAAGGTCACATGTGGCAAATATTCACCTAAGGTCACATGTGGCAATGATTCTTCTTTAGTGCAGATTCAAATCCACCTACCTCTATGTGGCACTTAATAAGGTCATGCACTATACATTTTTTCCAAACTTTATGAAGTTTTTGAGCATTTAAATTCTAATCGTTGTTATGCTTTTGTTTGTAACTTCTCAAAGAATAGACAATTTGCAACATTACAAGAAAAGAAATCTGTTGACTTGGAACCTCTGGATTCTCTCGAGATCAAGGGGGGGGGGGGGGGGGGAGGATGTTGAAGAATTCGTTTCTCTATCCCAATGAGCCCCTCATTAATGATGGAGTCTCTCACTATCCAATCTTGGAACATTAAGGGGTTGAAAATCCGTAAGAAGAATACCCTATTTTGGGAGGAAATAAAAAAGGAGAAGGCAGCTAACTGTTGGGCCATCCAAGAACACCACTTAGATGCCCATAGCAAGAGAAAGCAAATGCTAGGAAAGAAACTAGTATTCTATGGAGAAGGAAGTAACGGTTTCAGTGGCGTCCTTAGCATTGCCGACAGAGAATTGGAGCCGAAGATGGTTCTAAACCACCCATCCGACAAAATCCTGGAGATTAGAATCAGATGGGAAGGGCATCCCTTCACCATTGTGAATGTGTACGACCCTTGCAATGCAAAAGATAGAGCTAAACTATGGATGCATCTTAGAGATGCTCCTATTGAAGGTGAGTGGTTGTTAGTTGGCGACTTCAATATGGTAGAAAAGAGCAGGGATAGAACAGGATCCTCCAGTATGTTGGCTAGCTCAGAAAGGTCTAAATGACAAAGTTTCTGCGAAAAGTGGGTGATGATCGACTTATGGGAAGTTGGCCCATGGAACAACACGCCTGGTTTCACCTACACAAGCCTCCAGTATGCCCGCACTGCCTCTAGGCTGGAAAGATGCTATTGTTCACACCAAGCTGACTAGATACCGTCGTTGATGGAGATGAAGGTAGTCCCAACAAAAATCCTTTCGGATCACATACCTCTGCACATACATTTTAAGAAGAATACAGGGGAGGAGCAGACCCCAAGAGGTGGGAAAAAACTGTTAGTAACAGGGGCACACCTATTCAAAGACCCTCTTTTCAGCAACCTAACCAAGAAAGCACTGAGTAAGCTTAAAAAAGATGTCGACCTCTTTGCTCGGAGCATCCGGAAAGCAATCAAAACCTCGGGCTCTTAAATCAAGAAAGTTAGGGAGGTACACCTTCTGCATCTTACAGCGGAGGTACAATTGCTTACCTTCAAAAAAGCCAATGGGCTCGCTACGGAGGATGAGCACAAACGATGGCTCCAAGCCAAATCTAATCTTGCTAATGAGCAGTTAGAAGATATAAAAAAGGCAAGGCTTCTCTCCAGGGAAACTTTCCTTCAACTTGAAGCTTCTAATCAAGCTCAATTTTTTAGGGATTTAAAAATCAAGAAGAGCCGGGGCCACGTCCGCTCGCTCTATGATGAGAAAGGGACAACAATTCATAACCAAGATGAGATGGCTGGTCTGATGTTGAGCTATCTTATTCAAATCATTGGATGGCCAGAGATCTAGTCCCAGAAGTGAAAGAAGCCAGAGGGACCCTACTTTAGAGTGTCAAGAAGAAGATTCCCCACTCTGAAGCTAATAGCTTGGAAAGGGCATTTTCCAAAGACGAATGTTCACTAGCATTGCAAGCCCTTGGCAAGGAAAAGTCCCGTGGTTGGGATGGGATGACGGTGGAATTCTATAGAGAATTTTGGGAAGATCTCAAGGTCCCAATCACAAGGTTGGCCAATAGAGCCATCGTCGAAGGGTCGTTGGAGATAAGTGTAAAGAGAGGGCTTATCAAACCCATCCCAAAACAGATTTGCTGTTCTCAACTGAAACATTGGCGCCCTATAACGATGATGTTGGTGGCCTACAAAATTATTGCTAAAGCAGTAGCCCTCAGACTTGCCCCCTTACTAACCAATATCATCTCTCCCCATCAACATGGGTTCATCAAAGGAAGGTCCATTTACGATAACGTCTTGGCAACAATGGTGGACATCGAATATGCAACTGTCATAAAGCAAGAGTGCATTCTGCTGCAGCTGGACCTGGATAAGTCTTATGACAGAATAACATGGACATATATAGAAGCTGTCATGGAAGCTCTGGGCTTTAAGCCTCGCCTATGTCGTCTGGTACGTGTATTGGGGGCTAGAAGCCAGTCAGAGCTCCTATTCAACGATAGAATTGTGGGCTCTTTTGAGGTCAAAAGGTCTATTAAGCAGGGATGCCCTCTGGCCGCCCTGCTTTTCGCCATAGGATCACATCCTTTAATCACCACGCTTGAAGCTAGTGTAAAACGAGGGGAGTTGCAAGGTTTGGCTTTACTAGGAAATAGCCAACTCCTAGCAAAACTTTTTGCAGACGATTCTCTCCTCTTCTTGAAGGCATGCCCCCAGGTCATCAGGAAAGCTCTCGAGATTGTACAAATATTATTAGTAGCTTCAGGGTCCCAATGTAATATAGAGAAGTCAAGGCTCATCTCCCTATCGAAAATGACTCATTCGACCCTTCTGACTGGTCGGGGGAGATTGTCACAAAAGGGAATATCTTCAGACATCTGGGAGCCCCCTTGGGGGTGGACGTAACTCACAAGCAAAGATTTGAGTGGGTGCTTGAAAAAATCAAAACAAAAATGAGTAGGTGGGAGTATGCTCTTCTCCCATTCACAAGTCGGATAAAAGTGATAAATGCCTTTATGATTCCTTCTATTGCCTTCACTAGCCCGCTTCTCAAGATGGCAAAGTGTCACCGGAAAGAGTTCTTAAAACCAATAAAAAGGTTTTTATGGAAAAACAACACGAAATCCTCCAAGACATGGCAATGGCCCATTGGGAATCAGTTGCTCGGCCGGTGAATCAAGGAGGCATCGGAATTCTCAACCCTGTGGCCTATGCAGAAGCTTGTTGCACCAAATTTCTTGTTTCCTTGGCTAAACAGGATCAAGTTTGGGCGGTCATGATCAAAGATATGATAGAAGCAGCTAAATTTGGCTCGAAAGGTGGAATGTGGAGAGGTGGGCTACCCTAAGACTGGGGGGCAGCTCAGGAGAAATGGTAAGAAAATGCAATAGAGCATCAGGGAGTCTTAAAGTGGGGGGAAGAAACCAGATACTTCAAGAACTCCATTTTGCATTGATCCCACTAGCTTTCCAAAGTTGCAGATCCACCACAAATTCCCTATTGGATAGAGACAGTCAGGAAGATGAATAATAAGGGTTTGAATCGACTTGGAAACTTCTGGGACAGCGACAACAAGAGTTGGAAAACCATTGACCTTCTGGTTACCCAGCACCAACTTAATAGCTTGGAGGTCTTGCTTGTCCACAAAGTGATGAAAGAGCTTGACAATATAGTGATGCCAATGTGTGATTCCGAGTTTGATTGGAATGCCTGGAAATGGCCCGTAAGCAGTCTCTTCTAGAAACCCCATCCTAAAGATATTTATCGTACAATGATGCATAAGAAGAATTGGTTTAGTCCCCTTAACAAGACATGGAAAAAACAATGGCCGGAGGAAAGGTGGAAACAAGTATGGAGACCATCTGGAAGCCAAAGGTTCCGCAGCACATGAAGGTATTTTATGGAAGGTAATTTGGGGTGCTCTACCGATGGGGGTGAAGATTCAGGAGAGAGTGATTAGGTCAAATCGATGCTTGGGGTGCAGGGTGGCTAGTGAAGATATGGCCCATCTCTTCATGGATTGCCCAACTATCAAAGGCCCCCCAGGGAAAATATGCAAGTGGGTCCAAAGAACATGGAGAATTGGTTTTTTCAAGACTGATCTATTCCTTGGAGGGAAGAATTCAGTTAGTCCTGTCCTCCTCATGAGCACTCAAATTGTCAGGTACTTCTTCTTACATAATGAATGGCAGACAAGGAACCGCCGTGTGTTTGAAGGAGGTTTTGAGGTGGCAAGCTTCCCATAAATTATACAAGAAAGCAAAGTGCTAATATGGACGCTCGGATGTAAGCAACACTCGGAGGATTGGTCTAGGACTACTTGTGCCTTGTTGTCAGCAGATGGCATACCTAGGACATGTGAAAATCTTGGCCATCGGTAATTGAAAGATATTAGAAGAACAGGATAATGGACCTTGTGTATCAAGAATAAGAGGGTGGATTGGAAGGAGTGGCTGCCTTGATAGCCGATGTAATTTTAGTTTTAGTCCCTTGATGGGTCATGGCTCAACACGAGCATGACAAGACCTTGTAACTTTTTGGGTTGATCAAAATAATTCACTCACAATTGTGAGTTTTGCAAAAAAAAAAAAAGTTGGAAACACATGCAAGCAAATACTAGGGTCAACAGGTTTGTGATATCGTCTAGTACCTAACCTGCATATCACGAAAGAAATAATAAAAGTATGAAAATACGTTTGTATATAAATTTCCCACATATTATGGCCAAGCCAACAAGCACGGCTAGATTGAGCAAGGAGTTGGATCAAAGTATGTGCCAACGATTTAAAAAAAATTCAATTTTTAAGCGAATCTTAAGAGATCCACTTTTTTATAATTGTTGGTGGGCACTCACCTACATGCAGGACTGCCAATCCAAGCGCTACATGTGTAGGCGAACGGAAGGCTCTGTAATGTTTTCACCTTAAACCAGCGTGTGTGTAGCCGATGGGACGTGTAATCCAAGGGAAGGCTCACCAGGGCTAGAAAAGTACATTATTCCTACCCGAAGAAAATAAGGGCAAACTTGAAATTCTACCGGTTTTTAGGTCAAAATTTGAAGCTTTTGCCGGTATTTACACTAAAACTTGTGTAAATTTGCCGGTTTTTCAAGGCAAGCTCAAAATGTAACCGGGATTTTATGATTTTAGCCGGTTAAAATACACTATATCCCAGTTTTTTTCTAACACTGAGGCTCACCATATGTGAAGTGAAGGCCTTTCTAAACATGCTGCCACACTTGCATTAAGCTTATAGAGGCCATAAGGAAGAGGTTTTTGCGTAGAGGATGGACCGCATGTCTTCGCACGGTGCAAGCTCTCTCTCTCTCTCTCTCTCTCTCTCTCAATCATACAACCTCCAATGCTGTAAAGATGTGGCTTCATCTCCCTAACTCGGATTTGCTAGGGTAGATGGTGTGGGCAGCATAGAGTGGCAAGCAGGGGCGGAGAAAGGAAAAGGTCAAGCCGCAACATGAAGTGGTGGGTAGGGGCAGGAGAAAGAGAGGGAGTGCACAAAGCAATGGAATCTTCAAAGTATTATATTTTCTTTAAAAAGAGGAGCAAATAATATATGCGTGCTCTATTCTAAGAAAATTGAGGACAGGGAGAATGTGTTGAAGATGCCCATTTATTTACTTTACTTCATGCATGAAGTAAAGTAACAGAAGAATCTTGTCCAACGTATACTACCATGCCAAGGAGAAGCCGACATCATAGTAGGTGAGCCTAGGACATGGAGGCGGCCTTTCTATGTGTCAGTGTTGGAGACGGGGGTGTCAATGTTGTAGCCCACCGCATTCCGGAAGGCACCCGTGCCACCCACGATGGAAAACTCCCATAAAGAAACCGTGAAGGCGGCCTCGCATGCATGCCCTAGTCTAGTGACACCACAATGTTGATGAAGAACGTGGTGGTGGCCACCGTGTTGTTGATATCGATGGCTGTCCCGCGCACGTACCCCATCACGACTGATGCGAGGTCTGCCATCTCTGTCATGATGAACTCGTACACCATCTCCAACCCAAGCCCTCTCATCGTTCCGGTACCATTATCAGCTTGTTCAGTCCAATCTCCTATTACATGTAGTATGACAATGTCGCACCTTCTATTTTCCTAGCACATCTTCCTTCGATGCTGCAACTGTCAACATCAGCACCACCGCCACCAAAAACATGAGTGCTCCACCCATATGAGAGAGAGAGATGTAGCGCGCACATGCTACGGCCACTCTTGCATTCGGTAGCAATAGGAATGGGGCTGGCCGATTGCCTGTTCGCGCACATGACGTGCAGAATCGGGCGTTTGTTCTTGCCACTGTAAGCTGCGTGTAGGATGCAGAGTGTTGCAATGAGCGCCACCTTAGCCGGTAGCAGCTTTTATAGGCTCTGCGTGCATCCAACTTCGTTCCCGTCAGTTGAACTCTCAACCGTTCATGTGAACGTGTTGGAAGAGGGGGGGGGGGGGATCATTGCGGTGAGGTCCGCGGTTGAACCGTTGCTTTGAGACAGGGGCATGGCGGGCCTGGTTGACATGGCAGACACTTTTTGAACGAACGCCCTTCGTGAACGGCGCATGTGCGCACCATAAGAGAGAGAGAGAGAGAGAGAGAGAGAGAGAGAGAGAGAGCATATATACGCTCGCTTGTGTTTTTGTGTGTAATAATATCAGTGTGACCATGATTCGACACGCACCTTAGAATTTTTAGAATTTCAATTTGACTTACTTATGGGAGGACCTATTTTTTGGGTCTACTTTCAAACACTCAATTAATTAGCCACCCAGATTCTGTCTCAATCTTTCAAATTTAAAAGGAAAAGGGCTTGCGGTGGGGTTCACGCGCATGAACCCTTCTGCAGCTTGCACACCCTGCCCCGCCTTGTCGCCTCCATTCTCCTGTCCTAGCTATACTCTTCGGTGCCTCTGCATCTCTCCCTGTCTCTCTCCTCCGCATCCCCCATCACCCTCACTGCTATGCAATCCATAGATGCGATCTCTCTCTCTCTCTCTCTCTCTCTCTCTCTCTCCACGATTCCTAGCATCGCATGGACTCCTCCATGGGCAAGTATCCCTGTTTCTTTCCACAAAGCACCCCATAGCAGCCAATCAGCTTTGAATGTTCTCCATCCGGCATATCCGAGTTACGGCACTTTGCTCGACGAAACGAATCGTTGCACCGTTGATCTCCTCACCAGCTCTATCAACACTCGCAACCTTCGTACAAACCATTGAGAGAGAGAGAGAGAGAGAGAGAGAGAGAGAGAGAGAGAGAGAGAGAGAGAGAGAGAGAGAGAGAGAGAGAGAGAGAGAGAGAGAATGCAACTATGCAAGGCATGTTCACACTAAGAAAAAAATTCCTTTCTCCTTCGTCCATTTCATTGACGGACACACCGCATGAATCTCTCTCTGTCCCCCCTCTTTCTCTCTCTGGCACGTATGCACATGCCAGCTCCTCTGGTCACACAGGCCACTGGTCTCCCTACTACCTTTGTCTTGCAATGCTCGCAGCCTTGTCCTTCCCTCCCTCGGCCTCGCATGTGGAAGGCAGGGTTCCATCATCCCTCCCCCACCGTCGCTTCTCTGATCTGGATGCACCCCTGAATGTCCTCCTCTGCGGCCCCCCCACCTGGGTTTCCTTCCATGCTGCACCAGCATGCAACAAACCTGCAGCTCCTACACTCGCCCATCTCTTGATCGTCTCCATCAACCTACTCTCATAGAGCTCGACGAAAGACGGTTCTTCCACTCAGAGCCTCCCCTACAGGCCAACAAATTACCTCCACTACGACACAATAAAAAAATTTGTCTATCTAGCTTCGCACATGGCAACCTATCTTTCCCTTGCATTCTCTCTCTCCTCCACTTGTCGTCCCCTCCTTTTTTTTCCCGTTAAACCATACAAAGCGTCAAGCGAGATTCGATCTAATGAGCCTCGTTTTGAAAATTGGGAGGACCTACTCCGAGGATTACCAATAGAGATGGAATGGTAGCTTTTCCATTTCAACATAATGTTCAAAATTTCAAGCCCTTTCAACTTCCAATGATCAAGATTCAAAACTTACAAAAGTATACAAAAGTAGGCCATAAAAAAACGGAGTGCATGCTATAAAGATAATCTAATCTAGATCCATAGTTTCCATGATGCATCAAAATATATAGATCATTACATGGAACGAGTGAGAAGATTGCACATGTAGATTTTGATAAATGGGGCTTTGGCAATGCACACTAAGGTTACAACTTGGCTGTGTATTATTATTTCTATGCAATATATATATATATTTTTGGACAAGTAGATTAGGAGAATGCTCATTTGCTAACATTCTATGCTAAATCGTGAGTGTCCCTACGGATGACCATTTTTTTACTTTGCCATTCTATTGACATCCATGGTGTTTCCTTGTGTGTCATGTCACACTTTCAAGGCCCTTGGATTGGTAGATGGCTGCCAAATCCTAATACAGGTGTGTATGTTGAGCTTCTGCACCTTTCCCAACCCGGGCAACCCCTCTTATAGCTCATCGTAACACTAGTTGCCCAACTTCCTTGCCAAAGTTCACGCATTTTTTGACTACATCTATGCACTTCTTAATTGTAAGTTACCAACATTTCAACACTACCTTAACAACTAGGAATTTTATGGCGTAGAGGCTCGTACCACGTGACACCTACATCTCGAAATGTTATGAGGCAAGTTCTGTGGTTGAGAGTACCAACTCCCCTAATAAATCACAATAATCAATTGAAGTAGTTAACTATGGTGTCCTACTTTACCCCTAGTTCATTGACATAATAGTAGCTGGGTTAAAATTGACTCCAACCTACGATGCCTATTCCCAACGTATGACTCCCTCCCTCGCTTGAGGATGCCCCTCATTGGTTTGTGTTCGGTGATGGTGCTATAACAGGCAAGGCTAAAAGACAACAACAAGAGCTATTGGGCAAACACATGGCACGTGGTGGCCCTCCCACTAGCTCTACTTCGACAGCTCCTCCACATTCGTCTCAAGGATACTTTGAGCTTGAGGATGAGCACATGTTTGACTTGGTTGATGAGTTATTTGCTCATGAAGGCAACATGTGCAATGAAGACTATAGACCATGCACTCAACGAGCAACAACAACAGAGAACCACTTGTTGTCGAGTGCCAAAACACCCATTTATGATGGTGCACAATACTCAGTGCTCCGGGAATCATTGGAAGTACTCAATTTGCAATGAGAATTCAGTTGAAGCAAGTCAAGTGTAGATGCACTCCTTGGGTAAGTTCTATATATAGCTTTTTATATATGGCACTCTCTTCTTGGTGTGGGCTTGCATTTGTATTAATACTCTTTCCTTGCTTCCTAAAGATCACCACATGCCTCTGGATCTCCGACAAGCGAGATCATTTGTCAATGCACTTGGCATGGAGTATGAGTGCATCCATGAGTGCATCAATGAGTGCATGTACTATACCTCAATGAGCATGCACATGCTACCTCATGTCCTATGTGTAGAAAAGCACAAGATTGGAGTGAATGGGGTGCACCTACCTTGCAAGGTATTGAGACATTTTTAACTCATCCCTCGCATTCAACACATGTTAAAAAGCAGGTCTACGGTGGAGCTTCTCACATGGCATGCCAACCATCTCTCAAATGATGGAATGATGCATGTCCCTATCGATTCACCTGCATGGAGGCACATAGAGACTCAATGGCTAGAGTTTTGGCTAGAGCCTTAACACTTGAGGCTTGGGATGGAAAGCGATGATGTCAATCCTTTGGCACCAAGTCCATCTCATGGAGCACTTGGATTGTGGCGATCATCAACTACAATATTCTACCATGGGAGATACTTCTTTTTTTTGCTTGTGCCAGAGAAGTACAAGGTGGAAAATATTGATTCCTAACTCAAGCCCTTCATTGAGGAGTTATGGAGAGGCATCCCCATTGTAGATGTCTCACTTTTAAAGGAGAGGAGAGAGGCCATTATAAGGGGAATCCTTATGTGGACTATGCACGACTATCTTGGGCTATTTTTGGTATGTTATGTTCATTCTTCTCTCTTGTTACATTTGAAGTTTAAAGTTTTTCTCTAATGATGGGATATGAGTGCAGGGTTGTCCACATTGGCCCACAATGCCAGCCTACTTGTGGGCCATCATTGGTGATGGAGAGGCCAAATGGCTTGCGCAAGGTAACCTATCCAAACAACCATTGTTTCTTGCCCCAAAGCCATTGCAAATACAAGGCTCCAACAAATGGGAAGACACCACTAAAGCGCACGATGACAGATTGGGCAACTATTTGGGAAGAGCACTACAACAATGATCCAACCCTGATTACTCCACCAAAAGATATGTCAAGGTATAATATATTTATGGTTTCCATATTGGAAGGACTTAAAAATACAGCACCTCTTGGATCCTGTGCACATATTTAAGAATGTAGCTCACACCCTGTGGGACCACATTATTGGCCAAAAAGACTCTTTGGGGACAAGGGAGTATTTGAGGGCCTAGCTTGAAACGTCTCCCCGCCTATGCCACTCCACGTAGAGCCCAATGGGAAGATTGTGCTTCCCCATGGATGCTAACCAAAGATGAGTAGATCAAGTGAAGGGTTCCATTACATCTATTTGCACACCAACGGGATACATGAGGACACTAAAGGGAGATTTCACAAAATCAAAGAAAGGTGAAGCGCTGAATTGTATGGGTTGAAGTCCTATGATTGGCACAAGATGCACAGGTAATTATTTCTCTCTTTTTTTGGCCTCTCCCTCATTTTGTTTAGATATTGATTTGTATGTATGACTTTCTCTCATATTTTGTTTTACTCTTTTGACATTGTAGTTCATTTTGTTGGTAAGTATGTGCATATGCCGGGAAAGAAAGTGAGGTAAGCTATTTTCAAACTCGAAGAGTTAGTAAGGTACATCACATCTCCACTCAACTAAACTCTTCTATGCACACAATATCCTCAACAATCACTTTATGTACTCTTGTGTGTGATCTTGTAGATTTGTAAGCTCCAAAGAAAATGAAATAGATGCCATCCCTTGGCTCAAACACTTACCATGGAAACTATGTGTATAAAAAGAAGGAAGCATTTCCTCAATCCGTTCTTCTTAGCCAAATCCACCTCTTGGTTTATGTGGTTGAGTAGATCGCTATATATGGAGTAGTGTATGCTTAATGGATGTTATTTCTAGAGAGGTTTTTAAAGGCGCTCAAAGATTTTGTATGACTACGGTCCTAGCCAGAGGCATGCATGTTGGAAGGATAGATCGTGCAAGAGGTATTTGTTTACATTTCAGAGTATTTGGCACAAGTTGATCCCTCAATGCCTTGCATGTAGTCAGATGAGGAGGATGCAAGGATGAATTCACACTTGCCAAGTGGAAAGGGAAAATTAACCTAGTGCAAGGGCTGAAATCACATTTCTAAAATCGAGATCAATAGCGTACTCATCTATCATGGAAGATAGATCATCGTGAGTTGCTATGGATACTGCATTCACTCTCGGTCGCCTTAAGAGTGCATCGGCCACTTGATTATGCTTGCCAAAAATGTGAGCAATATGAAAATGTAATTGTGAAAGGAAATTTTCCCACCTCATTTGTTTGTCGGAGAGCTTGGTCTGCGTCCATGAAGTACTTGAGGCTTTGGTGATCCATTCGCAAAATGAAAGGAGTCCCTAGTAAATAGTGCTTCCACGAATCTAGAGCATGTAGAACTGCTAAGAGTTCCTTCTCATATATGCCTAGAGTTTGCTCAACAGGGTAGAGCCTTTGACTTTTGTAGGCTATGGAGTGCCCTTCTTGGAGCAAAACAGCTCCAAGGCAATCACCACAAAGCTTTGAGAGATCTGGCAATGTAAGAACAGGTTGAGAAATAAGCTTCTCTTTAAGCTTTTTGAAATCATTGTTCTCCTTGGTGGACCATATATACCTAACATTTTTCTTTGTTAGGTCATGTAGTGGTCTCACGATTTGTGAGAACTTTTCTATGAAGCGTCTCTATAGTATGCACACATACCTATAAATCTTGTGAATTCATGTAGATTCCTTGGATTAGGCCATTCTTTTATTACCTCACTTTGATGGATCCATTTGGATGCCACCCTAAGAGATAATGTCACCTAAATTCTGAATCTCTTGTAAGAAAATTCACTTTTCTTTCAATTTATATAAAGCTTATTCTCTCGTAAAATTTGAAATATTACCTGGAGGTGTTGCTTGTGTTTGCCTAATGAATTAGAGTAGATGATTATATCATCACCAGTAAAGCTTCGGTGAGTCCTGAATAGCTTCTCCATCAGACCGTTAAATGTGGCTGGTGCATTTGTCAAGCCAGACGGCATGACAATGTACTCGTAAAGACCAAACATAGTGTGAAATGTGGTCTTTACAATGTCTTGATCGATTATCGTTATTTGGTGATAGCCACTTTCTAGGTCAATCCTACTAAAGTAGGTCGACCCCTGTAGCTTATCAAATAGGTCTTCTACCCGTGGAATGGAAACCTATTCTTGATAGTGATCCTATTTAGTGCTCTATAGTCGACACACATCCGATATGTGCCGTCTTTCTTTTGCACTAATAACACTGGTGAACAAAATGGAGATGAGCTAGGCCTAACCATGCCTTTCTCAACCAACTCATGCACTTGCCACATAAACTCCTCTTTTTGAGCTTGGGAAACCTGATAAGGAGGTTTATTAGGCAGTGAGCTTCCTGGAAGAAGTTCACATGCATGGTCGTCATCCCCTTGTTTGGGAGGTAGCTCACAAGGGATGTCGTCAATAAAAACATCTTGGAATCCCTTGAAGAACTTGGATAAATCTAATTCCTTTTGATTGGTTGTATCTTCTTTTGCTAAAACATTAGGTTCATTTTGAAAATCTTTAACAAAAAACATGTACACGGAAATAGAGCTCTTTATTGACTTATTGAAAGCTTGCTTATGTACAATGGGTATGGTACTACCCAACTCCTTAGCATCTATATACATATCTTTTTCCCTGAACCTAAAGTAGGTTTGTTTTTTAGGGAATTTTAACATTGGCAGGCATGCGATTAAACCATGGTGCCCCTAGGATTACATCATCATGCTTGAGAGGAGAGATGAAGAAATACTCCTTGTCCACATAGCTTTGGACATGGAGCCTCAATTTCCCAACTAAAGGAGTGACTTAGGCTTCTTGCCCCTTGAAAGCACCATTTGATAAGCTCAAGAGCTTATGGAGGATGGTATCATGCAACCATGGCGTGGAGGGTGCAGAGAAAAGAGAGAGAGAGAGAGAGAGAGAGAGAGAGCAATCACAAAACAACGCTATTATTATGTATTAATTTTTGTGAAGCTTACATATATAGGTAGCCATGCAAAAAATGCTCCACTTCTAACTGGCCTGCCTGCATGCTTTATAAGAGAATGTGCCCATGAGCTAATGGGACTTGGAAACCTAAAAATCCCCCCCTCAAGCCCGAACTAGACAGACCCTCTCATGATACCTCAAGTTTTTGGTGTACCCGTCAACCATAAGTTTTAGGTTCTCTCACAATAAAGGATTTTTGGTGTATCCATAACCTGGTGCTATGATAAGAAACCCCCCTTGAACAGATAGGGTGTAGGTCAAAAATTTAGCTACCAATAACTGGGGTTTTTGGTTCACTGCCAAAACTTGGGTTTAAGGTGTACCCAGTAACCTCATGAGAAGTAACAAAATAGGACTTGAACAAAAAACTGATAATTTGGGAGGTCTTACCACTCATGTGTGGTAGTGTCTATAGCCCGTACAATTTATTTTGACTTAAAAAACATGAAAAGAGTTAAACTAAAAAGCTTCATTGTCAACATAATATATTGGAGATTTGGTGTCTCCCTAAATCACATGAATTTGATTTTTACCCTTTTGAAAGCATCTATTTGAAGGATGATTTGTTTTACCATAGTAAATACAAGGATTATTCTTAAAACAATCTTTTGTCTGATGATTGTTGCGCCCACAAATGGCACAAGATATGGTACCAATGGATGGTTGAGATGAAGCTGAGGTAGAAGCACAATTAGTGGCTGCATAATAACTGGAAGTATCAGAAGAATTGATGGGAAATATTGCATTGGAGACTGTATATGCAATAGGGATAATAGGAGAATTGGTACGGGATACCATTCTTTCTTCTTCTTGCAATGAATTAATGATACCATCCAAGGAGGGCAGTGGATCTTTCTCCTTTAAAATGGTAACAATCTAATGGAATTTATCAGGCAAACTTTTTAACAAAACAGCTATGAGATCTTCTTTTGGTATTGGGGCTTTGACATAAACAAGTTGAGGTTTAGTACTCTTCAGTCAGTTAACTAAAGATGAAATATTTTCATCAGCACGCATAGCAAGAGAGTACAACTCCATCTTTAGACTCATCATGGAATACTTAGCTTTAGCACCAAAAACCTTCTCTAGCTGTATCCAGGCAGTGTTGATAGATTGCATGTCATCCAGAGAATGAATAAAATCATCTTCAAGAGATGTCAAAATAATACCTAATGCTTTTTCATCCTTGCATTGTTGCTCAATAGATAATGCCCTGGTAACTGCAGCTGATGTACATGCTTCGTTGGTTGACAGCGGCTTCACGACACTCCATAAATTTTTTTGCATAAGATAGCCCTTTACCTTTATTTTCCAGGTGTGGAAGCCGGATCCTTTGAATTTATCTACTTTTGATGCCATATTTGAAGTGAAGTACAAAGTTTCCTTTTGAGAAGGTTTCAAAACTTTAAGGCTCGATTTTACCAAGCACAATGTCACATTGACATCTCTATTTTTGTCTTCAAGTTACATATGCGGGTCAAAAGGAGGATGAGGTGGTATACTGAGAAGTTGTTTGCATCGTTGCCAATTAACTTCTTTGCAGCATTTTGAGAAGCTTCTTGTTGAGCTTCCTAGCCCACCGTTTGTTAAACTAGATCTTGATTTAGCAATTTGAAACCCTCTTCTATTTGCTATCACCGCCTTGTAAGTGTTTCGAGATTTGACTGGTGGGGGGTGTGAAGACCCTCTAGCCAAGGTTCAAAGAAGACCACCATGTGAATAGTGTGAAATATATAAAAAATGGTGAATATTGTAGCTCAAACAACAACGCTGATAACATTTTGCTCCAAAGTAGCTCAGACAAGGCGGAATTGAAAGTGATGTAATGGTGACGGTTGCACCTTAGATCGTGGCGAACCTATTGATGATGATGCTGTTGTTCATGGCCTTCTTCAACCTGCTTCTCACTAGGACTTGCTAACCTCAAGGCAGTGCCCTCTGCAATGCTCTCGATGGGTTGTCGACTGCTGAAACTGCTCCTGTCAAGCATATGCTGCCATAAATTCCCACTGGGCTCTATCTCGCCCGTCGTAAGAAAAACGCCGGCCCTGGGCTAATTCAGCACACCACCTTTTGAGATGATGACCAAGCTCAGTGGCTAAGCATCCATGGGTTGCTACCTTCTTCCCGATCTCCTTCTCACTGCAAGTCTCCCTAGAATAAAACTAGCAGCTCTAATACCACGTGATAAGCTTGAGAGCTTATGGAGGATGGTGCTGTGCAGCCATGGCATGGGGGGTGCAAAGAAAAGAGAGAGAGAGAGAGAGAGAGAGAGAGAGAGAGAGAGAGAGAGAGAGAGAGAGAGAGAGAGAGAGAGAGAGAGAGAGACCTGACACAGCAATCACAAAACAACGCTATTATTATGTATTAATTTTTGTGAAGCTTACATATATAGGTAGCCATGCAAAAAATGCTCCGCTTCTAACTGAGCCTACCTGCATGCTTTATAAGAGAATGTGCCCAACGAGCTGATGGAGCTTAGAAACCTAACACCATCGGTAGGTAGGACATCTCCCATCTCATAGGCTTGGATGCCTAGCTTGGTGGCCAACTCTGTGGATATGAAATTGTGAGTAGAACCAGGGTCAAAGAGAATAAAAGCACCATGTTCTCTTACCTTTCCCCAAGCATGGCATAAAGGAGATCCTTTGTGATGAGCATCCTCTTCTTAAATTTCGACCAAGGTAGCTCTAGGAGGCTCATTACGTGTATTCTTGTGGGGGCAAGCAGGATAGGCATGTCCTTGCTCCCCGCACTTGAAACAACGGTTATCTTTTCGACAACGCTCTAGCTCTTCAGGAGAGAGTTTATTTTTGCCTTTATAAACCCCCTTCTCCTTAGCTTTGTTGTTGTTGGCATTGCCTTTGGGAGATTTTTGGACATTGTCCTTTCCCTTAGGCTCGTTATGGTCCTTGTTTTCCATGGGCTTAAGATTTCTCTTAGCCCCTTGTTGGAAGTTGATTCTTGAAGCCACCATGGTATGGTGTATGACCATAGATATGGTGCGAGGCCTTTGGGAGTTAACATACTCCGCCATGTCCTGAGATAAACCCGCACAAAATTGTTGTTTTTGCTCTCCAAAATCCTTCTTTTTGAAGACACTGGCTTTGAGGTGTAAATCCCAAAACTTGTCTACATATTTGTGAATAGATTCGTAGGGAGAGAGCTTCAATCTTCTCCATTCGGTGAGTACTTTGTCTTTGCCATCGGTGTTTGGTGGATACAGGCATATGCACACCAAACCCTGTAAACACTCTATTGTTTCGAAGAAAGCCATGTAGTTCAGCTTAGGATGAGTTGTAATCATGATGTAGTTAGATAATACCCTTTTTACTCCTCTGAGTCTACACCCTTGTAAGAGGCCGGATGGTCGTGGAAAATCCCCCTTAACTTTTAAAGTCAAAACCCTTAGTTTTGAGAAAAGATTTATCATTAGTTTGAAGAATAAAAGACGTGCACTGTGGAGGCTCCTTCCTGCTACAACTTGTAATCTTCTTTTCTCCTGACCTGGTAATCAGAATACGTTTTCGAATAGCACATTGCATTCCTTGTGTCTTGCTCTACAATCCAAGTGTAATCATTTGCAATCCTGCTATGGTTTACAATGCATTGTTTGTGAGCTAAATGCATTGATTTGGAGGTTAAAATGGTTGTTTTTTGATGTTTTGACCATGGATAAGTGTTTCTATGCTTAAGGAAGACCTTTCCAAGTACTTCTGTTTCAATTTTTTGCACATTTTTTGTGATGGATCATGATTTATGTACCTCCCCATATGGTGACAAAACTTGGTAGGATTGAGTCCTTAAGTGTTGTGATACCTCTCCTTAAGTTTCGTGGCGTTCCGGATTCGTTTGGATGTCAAAAAGGGGTGATGACCTAGAGTGGTGAGATTGGACGCATACTGATTGTCTGACTAGGAAGTGGTTGATTTGCATGTGTCATAGAATGAGTAGCCCCTAAGTTCACTTTGGTGAGATTGACACTCTCATTAAGTCTCCATGCCCCATCCCGAGTCGCTTCCTTGCATATTGACATTATGTTAGTACAAAGGAGCTATGCTGCAGAAGTCCGTCGCGACGACCTGCTAACATTGGTGCCGCTGTCGGGGAAACCGATCCTTAGGTGGTGAGTGACTTAGTGTACAAAAACAAAAAATCTCTCCCTTCAAGCTTTTGATACCCGTTCTGCTTACACATAGACAGTGAAGCAGCTAGATGTAGGTTTAGTGCTTGATAGAGACTGGAGTTTGTGACTAGCTAGTGCTATTTCTTAAGAGCAAAGAAAGCTATGAGTGAAGTACAAGATAGAATTTCGTTCTTTGATTTTTCACATGCTTGGGAAGGGCTGTTCCACCACACACTTTGTTGTTATTTTTGTACTATTAAGTTCAGTTATGTTTGTAGATTCATTTCACTTTATAGGAGTAGGTTAGGAAACAAATTACACGATCATTCGGGGTCAAAAGGATTGAGGGAAAAACTGTCAAAAACCTTATTTTGGTGTTGAAGACCATAACTCTGAAAAGTTGAAGAAGTGATGGTCAGAGCTTCAAAACTGGACCAAACCCAATAAAACTTTCAAGAAGGGGATAAAAACATTGGCTGAAAAAGAATGTGCTAAAAACTTTCAAATTGCATGTCCAACATGGATCGTGATCCATGTACCTTTTGGGAAAAATGTGATAAAACTATTTCCTTTGCTTAGAACAGGTTCTCAGGAATCAGAACCTTGAGTTTGGTTAGAAATAGAGTGCTAAAAGATCAAAAAAATCAAAAGATTGGGGTAAGCAGAGCAAAACATTGAAAAAAGGGGAAACTAATGAAAATTGAACTTTTACTTGTCCAAATTCAAAAAAGGATGGGAATTGGGATCAACTAGAAGTAGGGAATTTCATGTACAGATGCTTCCCAACATGGATCGTGCACGATCCATGTTCCAGGTAGACATCTGACAGTGAGATTTGATCAGTGTACTCCTGATTACTAAGTGAACAACTTTTCCAAAAGGAGCCATAGACAAAAAGTGAAAAAAACTGGTCAAAATACCAGAAAAAGAGTTGTTGGCAAAAAACCGCAAAAGAGACACAAAATTTGCTTCCCACTTGGAAAAAACTGATCAAATCCAAAAAGACTTGGGGAATAGCATCATCATACCTTGTGTGATCAGCTCACAAAGTGTCAATCCAAAATCTTCCCAAACATGGATTGCGATCCATGTACCTTTTGGAATTTTGAGCTGATAAAAGGCAAGCATGAAAGTGATAACAATTGAAACACTTTCTCCCAAAGGACCCTTATCAAAAAATTTCAAAAAGAGGGCAACAGGGGGCAAAAATTAGATCAAAGGGGAAACCACTAAAATAAACCCTAAAACTGACTTTTATCTGTCCTAAAAAGCTTTAAAGCATTCAAAAACCATATAGCCAGCGTCATTAGGCCAAGGACTAGCTGTGGGACAAAATTTAGTGTATTTTGACACAAAGGAACATAGATCATGATCCATGTTTCCCTGACACAAATTGATACCAAACTGGTACCATAGCTAGAGGGCATCTTATAGAGTCTAGTGGTTCTTCCAGAAATTGGGTACAAGAAACCATCCCAACAGCTCAGGACTGACAGAAGCTCAGGCAAAGTGACAAAATCAACTTAGCCTCCAATCCAGAGGTTCAATTCCAAAAATTTTGGTACCATAAGACCTCTTAATCATGTTAAATGTGATGATGGCAACGAAAGTTCAATTGGCTTCCAACATGGATCGCGATCCATGTACCTCTGAGTCAGAAGAGAAATAGAAACTTACCATACAAAGAGCTAGTCCATAGCAACCTGGTGCTTCTTTCAAAATTGAAATTGGACCCAAATTGTTGAGGCTGTGTAGGGAATTGTGTGCTAATTTTTGTCGAATAAAAGCAAGAACTAACAAGAACGGTTGTAAGCTCACAGCTAACCAACAAACTCTTGATAGGTTGTAGGTACTAGAAGATACTACCCAGCAAGCAAGATCAAATGAGAGATTCAAACTATTTAATGAGGTAACTCGGTTTGGATTTTGTATTACCAATTCTTCATGAATTTGGGGTCAAGAAGATTGTACCAGAATAGGAACCCCAACATCTTTGATCAAGGGAGTAATCACTCAATGGAAGAAAGTGTGAATCAGATTCCACTGCCACCTTTGGAACCCATTTTAGAGGAGAGTTTCTCTGACACTTCGTCTGAGAGATCATACAGCCTCATGACTAAAGATTCTAACAACTCAAACCCTAAGGGAACAGCTTCGATGGGTGTAGGTCCTTCTTAGCCTGCATCGGATGTAAAATTTTTGTAATTTGAAGTTTCAATTTGAAAATGTGCTTAAGGCCAAAATCTATAAGATGGAATGGACCGCTACTGTGTTAAGTTGGAAAAATAAGCCGAGCGAGTTCAGAGACCTTCTAGATGATGATTATGACGGGGATAGATATTTTGACAGAGGGAGTAATGTACCTGGTGGTTCATAACCCTTTTATTGTGGATAAATGGGGAATGACTGGCACCAATGACAAGGTAGATAGTGAACTGGCCGATGCACCACGCAAAGTGGAGAAACAAAACGTGATACTCAGACGCACCAATGAGACAGAGCGCCTTCACACAGACAACACATATGTGGGGATTTATAAGTTCAATAATGGAGAACAAACACTCTATTACAGATGTGACGAGCCCCGCGTCAAAGAATTGACAGACCAAAAACCATGTATGTTTACACGTACACGGAGGGCAGAAGTATTCAGGTGGTCATAATGGACAAGTATAGATGAAAGTACTCGCCAATGTATATACATATTTTGGAGGACCACTCCACCAATATTATGTAAATCCAGAAGAGGTAAAAACCACGACTACGCACACCAAACCTGAGACTGTAACGGTGAGTCCCTTGAGAACCAGGGTAGAGGATTCTTGTGGACATGAAGGAGTCCCAAAAATAGAACTTTTAGGATCGACGGTGTCTAGGGCTTCCATGAACACACATAGGGGCAGTACTATTCCTGACATGACTTACACCACTAGAATCCCTCCGACTATTACACGAGATCGACTTGATGAACGTATAGCAGATAGGATACCACTGCTAGTACCAAGAGGAGATTATGAACTTAGAGAAGCCACACCAGGTGGACCAAGAGTTGTTAGAATGGTTGCAGAGGCCAGACGTATGCGACCATCTCAGGTGGCAAAATGTGTACCCAAAAAGTATAATGGATCCGGAGATCCGTATGCCCATGTTTCAATCTTCAAACAAGTGATGAGAGCGGAACAGGTAACTGATTTCCACACTCAATATGAAGGATTTGGGTTGAGATTAGAAGGTACCGCCTTGACTTGGTTCCAACTATTAAACAGCTTGGAATTCCCAAGTATTGAGAAACTTCTCCAAGAATTCACTGAGGAATTCTCAAAAAGAGGGATCAAGCATAACACTGTTTCCCAGATCTACGCATTTAGGCAAAAGGAAAAAGAGAAAGTGAAGGAAGCATCGCTTCGTTTCAAGTAGTACATAGAAAGATGCCCTGCTCGAGAACTACCTTAGGATGAAAGACTATCAATCCTTTTCATAGAAGGATTGGGAAATGACACGCTCAAAAAGGACTTGCACTTGAAGGCATGTGTAACTTTTGAGCAAGTCACAAAAGAGGTGTTGTATCTTGTAGACAAACTGCAAGGCATATGGGTAGGTGACTGAAGACACATATCAGAGGACCAATAGACCCTCTTCAACCACTAGTGAGCCCATGATAAAATTGGGAGGGCAAAAACCAACTGTGCCGAACGTTGATCAAATGATCGAGGAAGTGATCAGGAGGATAAACCAAGGAAACAGGACGAACCCAAACACACAACAACCGCCCACCCAAAAATGCAATACTTGTGGAGGAGATCATCCAACCCAGTGGTGCAACCTTCAACAAAGGCTAGGAGCAAACACACAACGAATATTGAAATGGTGTGCTACAGAACAAAAATGGACAAACCATGAAACTCACAAATGTTTCTATAATCGGAACTATGTTAGAGAGAGACAATATAGACCACATGGGGGGAAACAACTTCCGCCTCCTCCAAGGTACCAAGTGGGGCAAAATAACGCAATCTTGGGGCAGGAAAAAGCTCAACCTGTGTTGGGACATCAGCCTCCCTTACCCCAGGAAACTAGGACTATGGTAAGGATTTCTCAACCCATAGAACCACCTTTTGATCAGAGTATGATCCAAGTAGTCTCATATCAAGAAGATTCAGACAAGACTTATGAGAGGGGATTTGATGGGAATGCATATGCTCCAGAGGGACATAATCCATGGATGATTCTAGAAGAAATGCCCAAGCCCTCATACATAGTACATCCAACTAAAAACCATTATTTGGTCGATGAGAATATGCTCATGTTCATGGAAAATCAGGGCTACAAACCTAGGGGCTACCCTCCTAGAACAGGACAACCAATGGGCGCTCCACAAGCTTCTCCACCACTTGTAGGACCATGCTATGAATGTGGCGGTAATCACTGGGCTAGAGTTTGTCCAAACAAAGGAGAACGGGTGAAACTTTTTGGACTCTGTGATGGATGCACGACCGACCATCTCATTCCACACTATCCAAAAAACCCCAAAAACAAAGAAAAAGCAACCATGAACAAAACGGGGATTGTGCCAAGATTGAGTGGATGAAAAACAGAACTGAACATTCCGATAAACACGATCACTAGAGCTCAAGCACATGAGGCAGCAAGGAACGTCCCAGCCAGCCAAACGGAGATAGACAACTTGTCTGTCCAAACCCCTAGAAAATCTTGGAAGGAAAAACAAAACAAGATGAAAGCCAAAAGGGAAAAGGAAAAAATGGCCTTGGAAACCAAATTGCTAAAAACAAAGGAACAACTCAAAAGGGAAAGAGACCTTAAGAGCAACAACGAGGTTAAAAAAACATTGGATCTGGCATCAGGAGGGTCAGTCTTGGTAGACAAGGTGTTCGAACCTTTGGATGCAATTCTGAAAGCTTACGAGGCAAGGCTAAAGCCTAACCAAACCCAAGAGGATAGGTGGTTAACGTACCCTCATCCAGGCTATGAGAAAGAGAGGCTAAAGATGTGCAAGGATCTCATCCAAGCCTCTCAAGCGCTTATGGAACCATCAGTTCCTACGGCTTCAAAATCGAGGTACTAATCCGAGAAAAGATTCAGGAGTTAGAGGGACGAGGAATTGAAGAGAATAACCTACCAAATCCTGTAGATGGAACACCCTTGGATACAAGGGTGGTAGCCAATACAACAGATGGAACGCATTCTCAAGTACCACTGCCAATTCCGGAGGTAGAAGAACAATGGCCTCAAGAGCTATGGGAACATAGCAATGCAGGCACAACAATATCGGAGGACAGTAAACCGCAATCATTGAAGACTTTACCTTCATTTATTGGTAATCCTGAAACTCGATCTGAGGTAAGGAAAGTCCCATCTCAATGGAAAGATAATCCTAAGATGATGGATACTAAAACTCTTCACGAGCTGATGTCATCCCCTATCTGTTGAGTAAACTAACTCTGTCAAGAGTAGCATATAGTCAATCATACTATCCCCATTATGTTTTCTACATGTAAATCCATTGGTTCCACTCCACAAAGATACACCATTGGCAATGAGCATACCCGTGCCATTACACATGTGTATAAGTAACTTTCCATAGTGATCTGGCTCTTTCTTGTCCATTGAAGTACGATCACACAAGTGAACTTCCTCCAACTCCCTTGAAATGTATGGCATATCAAATTGTTAAGTATCATGTTGCAATTTTTTTGTGCAAGAATTCATATCCCCAAATAGAATAACATCACCTTTGCCTTTGAAATAAGCAATGTCATCTTCTAAATCAAAAAATGGATGATCTCTATCCATGAAAGCATAAAAAGGGGGAATATGGTGAGGAATGTAGCAACCGACTACAAAAATGGGTGTTCGTTTTGGTGTCATAATTTTTTAGCCATACTAACATTTGTACTTGTCATCTTTCACAATTGATACAAAATCTTCCAATCCTTTCGTAACCATACATGCTACACCTCCTTGCCCTCTTTGTTGCTTGAGATTCTTTGACCACATCAATGAATGTACATTGTAATCCTCCAAGCCGTTAATTCTTTGTGTATCATCCTCCCAAGTTTCAACAAGAAGTACAACATTGGTTTTGCTTGTTAGTTCATCAATGCCAACCCCCACATTCCATGGATATCCATTGCAATTCCAAAAGCATACTTTCAATTGTAACTCGGCCTCATAGGTCGTGCATCCCTATTTGCTTGAGGGACTTACCTCCTCCTTGGGCACATTTTCTTTGTGAGAGATCTCCTTGTTTTTCTTATTCTTTTTCTCACATGCCTTGCAACACATATTTTGTTGCTTAATAGTGCGATCTTCACATACAAAACATTTTGTATCCCTCAAACAGATCCAACTATTATCAAGGATAATATTTCGTTTGGTCTCATCTGGAATGGTGAATACAATTAGCTGTTCTGCAGAGCGAGGAGATCCTTGCTTACCCACTCTATGTGCTCCATAGACCATAACTCCAAACATTCCAAAGTGGGTTTTGAAGAAATCTTTGATAACAATGGCAAGAGAAGGAGGCATCTCTAACTTCTCTTCAGGAATTCTACAAATGACAATGTTCTTGGAATGTCACTCCTCTATGGTTCAACTCCTCCACATCCACATTCTCAACATTCTTTGTTTGAGCCATAGCTTGCATGAAGGAGGAATTAGGAACCAAATTGCTACCACATATATCAGCCCAAGACTTGTTTGGGCATACATTTTTCATGTCGCATACATCCCGACTCATGGTGTCAAATTTCTCCTCTTTCAATACATGGTCATGCTCTACTTTGCTCATGTGCTCCTTCAAAGCATTCAAGTCCACAAGAGTGTGTTTATATTCCTTGACTTCCTCTTCAAGTTGCATCAAACGTGTTGTTTGCATCTCAAGTGTCCTCTTGGGATTCTCATTCTCAACCACAAGAACCCTTAGCGCGCCATTCTCCATTGCAAGTGCCCGTAAGTCTTCACCTTGTTTGTTTACGGTCTCTTGCAACGATACCAAGTATGCAATGATCAATTTAATATAAAAAATTATTTGGGTAAAGCTAGATATTAGATTTACAACATTACCTCTCCCTTGAAATCATAGTCGTCCTCGATTATGAGGTAGAGAAGATAAAGTCTTAGTCATTAGTCTATGTTTCTTAGCGGATAGAGGATCCCTTTTTGCCTTGCAAATCATTCCAGAATGGATGACTAATCCATGTGGTGCTTGGGAGACTCACCTTTCGAGCATGCATGCTCTTTAGTCCATATCACAGTTCCAAAGTAGAGTGACAAATTCTACTTGGTGTTTGAGAGACGTTGTCATCACAAACATGATTTTAAGCATGAATACTACTTAAATTTGTGCATAATAAAACAAGTACTAGTCTTATAAGACAAAAACATTGTTCATTTAAAAAAACTATTACATTTTCTTACTTTAGTGTAGCATTGTAAGCATTGACAAGGTTCATACTATCCTTAAGCTAAGTTCTTTGCATCCATCTAGAATCTTCAAAAGGATAATTTTTGAGCTTAATAAGATACTGGCTAATAATCTTACCATGTCTTAGTACCTTATGTTCATGTCAAAGGATGGATTCGGGCTGGAGCACCTCCTCTTGATTCTTGATCTTGGGCGGGTCCTCAATTATTGGTTCTCTTGCTGGCTCTCCTTTGTAAGGTTAAAGTAGGATCACATGAAAAGAATTGTGTATGAGCCAATGATTGAGCAACTTTAGTTGATAAACCATCTTGTTGATTGGTTTTAGAATTTCAAAAGGGTTATAGAATCTTTTTGCTAGCTTAGCACAATACTTTTGGTGCCCCGTAGGATTTTTGCCCATCGTTTGCCTCAATCAAGCCTTGGAAAACTTGAGTAGGACCCAATAGTTTTCCTTGAAAGTTAAGGCCCTTCTGTTCTTGTTAGCAGCAACTTTAGTTGATAAACCATCTTGTTGATTGGTTTTAGAATTTGAAAAGGGTTATAGAATCTTTTTGCTAGCTTAGCACAATACTTTTGGTGGCCCGTAGGATTTTTGCCCATCGTTTGCCTCAATCAAGCCTTGGAAAACTTGAGTAGGACCTAATAGTTTTCCTTGAAAGTTAAGGCCCTTCTGTGCTTGTTAGCAGAAACTTTTTGCCTTTGTTGTGAGATGATATAGCCTCCTTAATCTTTTGAAAATATTCTTGTAGGTCTTGCCCTAATAAAGTCTCACTGACTCCCCTTCCTCTTGTTGGGATTTCTGGAGCTAAGATGCTACACCCCAAAGCACTCCTTGTATATACTCCTTTAGGAACAATCTTCAAAGAGTAGGGTAAATTGTTTTTTCTTCCATCCTTAAGGTCCTATACCAATCCCCAGCCTTTCCACTCAAAGTCATGCTTAAAACATTGCTCTTACGTAGTTTGTTGTGTTCTCCTAGGGAATTGCATATTTGTTCAAATACTTCGATATGATTTCTAGCATCCCCGTCCCCACTGTATTTTTGTGTGAGCTTGGCCACTTGTACTGCCTTACTTCTAGGCTCTCTATCAGGCGTGTTATATATATTTTTAGCAATAGATCGACTGATAGCTTGAGAAAATGTTGCCAAGTCACCCAAGCGAGTAGGTATAGTGGGGATAGGCGCTCTCGAGACTACAAGTAGAATGGGGGTTGGCATCGGGTTAGGCATACGGGTGATCCTCGGGTCCCAATCTGGGTATGATGCTGTACCATGTGGTGGCCTAAAGTTCATATGCATGGCACTAGTAGGCATAGAGAACATAGGATATGACATGTTAATACTAGCTGGTATGGCCCACTAGAATAAGTACTCAGATAGGGTGGTTGTGGAATGTAAGTTGTCAAAACAAATGGGGGTGTGGGAGCTACATAGGTATGAGGTCCCATAGGTACATATGACTAATGTACACTTGTAGGTATTGTTGTGGGCATTGTGCTACTATGTATCGGTACTTTATTCAATACGAATGAGATCCAAGGTGTACTTTTTGGTGAGACAGACATAGTAGCCGTAGATTCTTTGAGGGAAAGATGAGCTAAATTTGGGAATGTAAAACTATTTCTTGTGGGTTCATAGGGTATCGAGACTCCAAGTGAAACAACATATGAAGGATCAATGGGACTCACTGAGGGAGTCTCCATTTGTGATAGATTTGGTCGTTTGGCCTTTCTCATATCCAAGAATCTAATAGGAATCGTCAAAGGAATGTTAAATCCATGGTATTGCCTCCCTAATTGGATGGCACCATGGATGATATCACAGATTATCCATTGCTGCTTCTCTAAACTTGTGATCCCAAACGAGGATTGTACCACCTCTAACCACCCCACAGGGTATGTGCAGCCTGTGTATAGGTCGATCAACGTCTCAATTTGTAGGTCATACTCCCAATTTTTTGTAAGAAATATCCCCTCTAAGCTTGGCGTGTTGGAGGTTCCCCTTGAAGTGGAAGCATTGTGGCTACTCATCACCTGACCTCCGTGATTGCTATCTTGGGAGCACTTGGTTGCTCTACTGGCATGGTTGTTTTCATAGGGGTCTTTGCTTTCATGTCTCAGCTTTGTTCTAGAATTTGTAGGTTCTCAATTTCCCTCTCCCTCATTGCTTGCATATATCGTTCGATCTCTTGCACTTTGGTAAGACTCCTACCATCGGGTACTAGTAGAACCTCAGGGGGTGATGGCTCGGTAGGATCTTTAATGAGCGGAGTAGGTAGGATGTCAGCATGGGCACCCTTGGGGAGTACAAGGTCTACATGAGAAGTGAAAGGCAAATCTACCTCCCCATTGCACTTGTTCACTTCACTAGTTGTGGGCTCCGAACGGGTGGCTCGACTAAAGGTCTCTTTTAAGAGGCTAAACACTCTCTAGACCTGTGCCATACGGCAAAGACATGCATGTCTTTGACTTGACATTTTAGGGTTTTGTGTAGGATATCCCTCCATGATGTCATAGTTTAGGGGAAGATTCACTAGCTGCTAGGTGGGGGTCTTGAGTAGGACTGCCTTGGGTTCTCGCTGAGGGCTTAGAGCCTAATGTGGAGGAATAATGGGTGCCCGTGTAAGCAAAGAAACTCTCTATATTCTGATGCTCTAGCACACAACCGGAGCATAGGTGCATGTGAACTTGACACAGTAGAAGTGTTAGCCGATTTTACTCTCAATTTTTGATTTTTTGGTCTTTTTTTTAACCAAGCTATGGCATATAGCATGTGATGGCTCAAAACGAGCGTCTTGGTCAAAGGGATGTGGCGTGCTTTACAACCCTAGATTTGGTTACTTTACGCCCTCGGAATCCTTGAAATAGACTTTTACTAGTTGGGCACAAGGCTCAAAGAAGTCCAAGGGTGCAAGTGTGAAGGGGAGGGAGGAGGACTTATCCATGGCCTCATTCTTCTTGGGGGTGTAGACTATATATATAGTATTGAGTCTATACCATATCATAAGACTCAGGACTGAGGACTGAGCTTGGGCTTGGGGAATGATCCCGATCATTCTTTTAATGTGCAATTTTTTTAATTTTTAAATCCAAAAACTCAAAAAATTGCAAAAAATATAAGAAATTACAGATTTTATACAGAGAATTGCAGCCTACAGAGTAAATTACAAAAAAGGATAATTTAAAATTTGAAAATTGTTGGAATATAGACAGTGCAAAAAATTACTGTAAAATACAAAAAATTACAAAAGACGCAAAACGCTGAACCAAAACTTTCGTAATTGTAAAATTACTTTAAAATAACAGCAGATCTATCCCTAACACTAACCTTTTCCTCAACCAAACAACAGATTTGCAAAAAGCATCAAATAAATAAACTGCAGGAAGGACAATAAATAGTTGCATCACAGGCTAAGCGCACAACACCTCGTCGGTAGCGGCACCAAAAATGTCGTATTTCTGGGGACTTGTTGTGCGCTGCATGTGAGCCAACAAGGCTGCAAACGTGCAGCCCATGAGTGGGGAAGCTCGAGAATGCAAATGGTGTGTCACTCACCTCTGTCTTTCTGTTGTCACAGGAATCTAGCGCTGTCTTGAAGAGGGAGCCCGCTGACACCGCTGCTCAACCACCTCGCCGCCGTCGATGCTGCACAAGGCCTCTCTCTCTCTCTCTCTCTCTCTCTCACGTGTGCGGGCACGTGCACGCGCGCGCGCACACTCTCTCTCTCTCTCTCTCTCTCTCTCTCTCTCTCTCTCTCTCTCTCTCTCTCTCGTGAGCACACAATGGAGAAGGAGATAGAGATAAGGCAAGAGCACTCTCTTTACAATGATCCTTTTACATGGGTTTGGCCGATTCACACCTAGGCATCCATATAGGGTGGTCATAGTAAAAATTACTGTCAATTGAGATATGTGGTGCACCTCTCATTGATGATCACCCAATCACCTATAGGATCGACAAGCCCGATCCTTGACTCAAAACATGTGATATCCATGGATGTTATCTGGGATGACGTCCAACCTCACATTTGCCCGGTGCTGACGCCACTGCATGACCCGTAAAAACATCATCACACGAGTCTCCGTCATTGGTTAACAATAGCTACATGATGTAGCTTAGAGGATTTTGTGAAGCCCTCATCTCCAAAGGCCGCATTAAACTGCTGGATAAACGCCAAAACTTTATCCGTAGCACCAAAGGTGGCATCATAGGTGAGAAAAGAGACGCTCTTTTCTCCCTCCTTGTACTTCTTAAGCTTAGGACCTTTTCCAAGCAGCATAGGATTTGCAATGTCCTCCCCTCTTGTATTCTCTAGGAGAAAAACCGTTGCTTTCATCGAAAGAGGAGGAAGATGATGAAGATGGAGAGAGGGTGACCTCTTTCTCGCCTTTTTCTTCTTTTGATTCCTCTCTTCCCTCTTAGAATTACGAGGAGAAGGAATATATGACGATCTTTTCCTCTTGGGAGGATTTGGGGATTGTTGGGACCGCCGTCTTTGTGGAGCCACATCTTCAGAGGAAGTTGGAGGATCACTTCTTTCTTGTTCAAAGCATTCTTACTCTTCTCTCACTGGAGAGAGTCTTCTTTTGGAAGTATCTACAAGACTCTTCCTAAGCTCTCTCTCCACTTGGGGAGTTTGGAGAATCCCATGAGTGCGAAGTTTTTGGTTAACTTTGGCTTGCAAGGCAGGGTTGCCCATAGCTTATCGCAACCTAGTAACAAGATATTTCACAAACATTGGGGCATCATTAGTAGCACCTTCATGTGCAAAATCAAAGTTGTCAATATTCATTCTACTCTCTTTATTATTGTCAGCCATGCTAACTAAATTTATATCTATGCTACTTTGTGCATTAGCAACTCAAAACATTAGTTGCTACTCTTCTTTACTTTTGAAACTTATCTCTCAAGTAGCTACACCCATGGTTTAGAGACTGTTGATTGCAAAGAGTAATGGAGAGGGTTTAACATTGCTCGGTTGATTATGGTTCTTGCTAGTAGCTTAATATTGGTTAAGCCAAAGGAAATCCCCGAAAGACTCCAATATTAAGTCTATAGTTCCCAATGGTGTACCTCGAACTAAGTTCTTTTCAACCAGGATAATAAATCCCTCTCCCACTTACCCTCTTGCAATGAACAGGTCCAAAATTTCATGGACAACTTAAGGACATCTCTTCTTAAGCAAGAAAAGAGAAACCAATAGCTCTGATACCAATGTAATGGAATTGAATAATAACATTAAGAGTAGCAAAATTAAGATGTTTATGTTGAGCATTTCTTTGAGAGAATTCATCCTGAACATAAGAAGAGTACTTGATGGTAGATAGCAAAATAACCATAATACCTAATTAGCTTGGCAAGAACAATACTTGTAAAAAAGAGAGAGAATTAGAGAAATTGATAACAGCTGAGGACCAGATTTACTTGGAGCCGACCGATCCCCCCTCCAAAAGCCTTTTGTATTATAGATTCTCCCATGAAGAGAGACTTGGTACAATACATGATTTGTGTTCCTTGAGACCTTGTTGATGCAATGAAGATGGTACACTTCATGCACCTACTTTATTCCCGTAACTACCTTGCAAAAACATTAGCTTGTCGACGGTCTCAATCCCAAGACGTCAAATACCTTCAAAGGTAGAGAGAGCTAGCAAGGAGTGAGGGAAGGGAAGAGGAAGAAGACGTAGCATACGAGAAAGAAGTAGTTTCCTCTCATATTGTTACGCATATAGCATAGTAATGAAGATGAAAAAAATGGCAAGCATTGCTTTGAAGCATGACTCTTGGTTGGATTTGCATTCCAAGGCTCTCTACTTATTAAGCTTGGAGAAGGAGATCAAGTTCTTTCTCATTACACAATGGGAGTGTGTGTGGGAGAGTATATGCTACAAGCAAGGCCTCTTCTTGCTTGAGTTGACCCCTCCTTTTTGCTGAAGCTTTCACCTCTTTGGCTCTTGCCAAGCATAGCCGGTCATTTTAAGCAATAGAGGTAGATTTCCTCCTTTCCCCTTTGAGAGAGAGGGCTTGAATATCAATTAAACTAAATTCTCATTGGACCTCTCTCAAGGCCATCCAATAGGCTTTAGACACAATATTAGGAAACCCTTGCTATGGGCTTGACATGTGCCCTATATGCCTCTTGTGGAAGGGGTGTCCCTTGGGTGTGTGGTAGGGTATTCTCTCTCATTCCCTACTCTTGGGGCTCACCCCCTCTTTTGTAGGATTCCTTTGACTTCAAGCACCTCAAGCACCTTGGCCTTCAAGCATGACAAGCACCTCAAGCACCTTAGTCATCAAGCATGAAAAGCACCTCAAGCACCTTGGACTTCAAGCACGGCAAGCACCTCAAGAACCTTAGTCACAGCTCAAGCAAGACAAGAACCTCAAGCACATGCTTAGCTTACCCTAAGGTCTAAGGACTTTTAACACTAACCTTTGGAGGACTTTAATGAAGCTAACCCTAAGGTCTTTTAAGCTCCATTATTTGCACATTGTTCTTCATTAGACCATCTCCTTTTGAGCCCCTATCAAGATGTAACCATCTCCTTTTGTTACCATATACATGTGGTAGTGATGTGTGTGAACACACTAGGACCGCCGGGGCATTTTTCCCCTCTTTAGGAGGTTTCCCCCCCCGTGCATTATGTATATGCCCATCACTCTAGGACTATCTATCTTTCCATTGCACACTAAGTAACACACTCTCTATTGTGTGCCTTGAGATTCCTTCGTCTTCTCCAAGCTGTGTGCATTTCTCTACAACCCTAATTCCAACAATTGGTATTAGAGCAGGATACGTCCTCCCGGGCTTAGTCGCTAGCTGCTCCAGCACACGCCTGCTCACTTTCTCCGTTTACAGTGAGGTTTGGTGAGCCTTCACAGGTCAACAAATATTTTGGAATGGCTCGTAGAACTAAGTCTACTCAGATTTTTGATTCGGGCTCATTTAGGCCTCCGTTTCCACTACAGGCAGGTATGTACAAGCAATTTCGTCATTTTGTGCAGAATTTCTGCCAGTGCCATTTTCTGCATAATAGGTGCCTTACAGTCTTCTACGGTTTGTGCTGTATAGCACGTGTTGTTCTTGCTCCGTTTCTCCTATTTTTGGGCAGTTTTCACATTAAATGCAGCATTTTACCATGGCTGACAACAACACAAATGTCTTCAAGATGTTTGTTGGTGTGAGGACAGGTTGGATGGGGACAATTACCCTATGTGGGCTTATATGATGCAACACATTCTTGTGTCAAAGGGTGTCTGGAATATTGTGCAGGGCATTGACGTACGTCCTGGTTCTAAGGATGTAGGCGATGTTGAGGATGTTGCAGGTCTTGCTGCAAGGGTTGCTGCTATTAGATTTGTTTTGCCTACGATAGAACAAGCTCGTTGGGATGTAAAGGATGTGCAGGCTCATGTATTGATTGCATTGTCTGTGAAGTGCACCATTGTTCCTTACATCCGTTCAACAAAATCTGCAAAACAGGCTTGGGATATTCTAGCAGGCTTTATGCAAGCTGCAATGAGGCTAAAATTGCTTTGCTGCGTAAAGAGATGGAGTCGAAGATTATGCACGAGGAAGATGATATGGACACTTTTCTTGCTGGTGTCAAGGATATCAATGAGCAACTTATTTCTGCAGGTGAAGTCATTTCAGACAGTTCCCTTGTGTAGACTGTCCTTGATTTGGGGCTGTTGCATCATTACTTGGGCATACAGTTTAAGCAATGTGATGGTGGTATTGCCTTGTGTCAGAAAAGCTACATAGAGACATTGCTATGTAAGTTTGGACTTGAGGATTGCAAACCTATTGCCACTCCCATGGAAATAGCTTTGAAGTTGAGTCTACATGATGATGGAGATCTTGCTGATGTCAATCTTTACCAAACTGCTGTTGGCTGCCTCATTTATGTATGCAACACAAGGCCAGATTTTCAGTTTGTAGTCTCACAGGTCAACAGATTTATGCATGGCCCAAGGTCTAAGCATTGGCAGGTTGTCAAGAGGAACTTCCCAAACTTGGACCCTGGGCTATGCATGGAACGTAAAGGGAAGAGAAAATTATTTAGGTAAAGCTAGATATTAGATTCTATGACAAACTTATATGAGGGTGTATGGTTAGTCAACCGGAACCGTATGGGCAGATATGAATAAAGTGCCTTTCTTTTTGTGTTACCGTTTGTGCACGAGTATCATATGGGAAAAGTGATGTGATAAGGTGTTATTCAATATTATGGATCTGAGCTTGATGCATGTTTTTGAGGTCAAACACTTCTATTTTCGTGTTATACATACATCCAAAAAAGAAAAAACTTGTTTTTTGCATATATATAAAGTTATGGTTTATGGTTGACCTAAGTGTCGAAGCTATTTTGCATCATGTTTAAGTGATGGAATGATATCATATGATGTATGAAATCTCAACGAATGGATGTGGATACCTCATGTGCATGTGTATGGTTGCTTTCCAGTTTTCTAGGTCAAAACTAGTTCTATGTGCTAGAGGGGTGAAGTGCAGATATGGTGCATCAATTATGCATGATTGAATATTGTCAAAATTGGATTTTGATATCATGTTAAGTTGCTGTGTGGAATTATTTTATGTATAAAAGGTTCATGTCTTAAAGGCCATGTCCTGTGGGCTCAGTTGATTGTAGTGGATATGTGAAACTCCAAGTGTGGGAGTTGGTTCATGTCTTAAGGGCCATGTGTGTGGGCTCAGCTGATTGCAGTGGATATGTCAAACTCCAAGTGTGGGAGTTGGTTCACTGTGAATATGGTTTATGGTCAAGGGCTGAAATCCTTCATAGATTATGGTTGTGATTTTTGATTGTGAAAGATTTGTGGCTCTTGGATTTTTTTTTTTGGATATGGTTATGCTGTCAATTTTTTTTGAAGCTATGTTATGTTCTAAAGTGGTTTTGCAGGAGTGGTTGTGCATCACCCTGAGTTGGGTGATGCTTACCCATGTGATGTGATTGGATTATGGTTTATGGTTTGGATTGGATCATGAAGTGATTTTGATGGTTTATTGTGGATGTGTAGCGGTAGAGACCCTCAAAAGCTTAACTGCTTGGAAAAGATGATCCGTGCATATGAAAGATGCTATTGTGATTGGACTCATGTATTATGTTTCTCATGATGGCAGCATTGCTACAAGACTAAGATCGCCTACATTTCTTAGCCTTAGACAAAAGGATCGATGACCTGGGGCTTTGCTAGATCGGCGGAGTTGTCTAGGTCTTCTCTTTTGTTACGGTCATCTACACGCTTAGTGTGTCAAGAGTTGAATGACCTACATGGCTAACATGTCGGGAATATTGACTTGGATTTTCCTAGACACTCGATGCTGGGCATCAAAAACACGTGGCACCTAGACTAGTATGGTTGGTGTTGATACCCTACCACCTGATGGTATTTGGGATCCTTTTAGAGCTTGGGTTCATGAAGGGAGGCAAAGTGGCCTCATCCTTTGTCTAGATCAGGTAGGTTGGAGGTGTTCTAGCTTGCTCCCGATGGAGTGAAATTCTCTCTATCCATAGTAAAGTGGAAGTGGATGGGTGGACCGGTCGATCCCTACATAGGGTCCAGTGCTCTGCTAGTCATTTTGTTTTATTTTCTGATGTTATGGTATACTTAGATTTTTTTATTGCATTTATACATGGTTTCCTACTTCATATAGATGGGGCATTTAAAGATTCTCTTATGTCATTCTCTAGTGTCTTTGTGCACTCTATTTCACCCTCTACTATCCTCTCTCTCTCTTTCTCTATTCTTGCAATGTGGTGTACACTTGTAGTCACCCTCCACAATGTCATTTTTCTTGAGTACACTTTCATTCATATCACCCATTCAAAGGTAGCACTAATGACTAGGTACCTCTAATTGCAGTCTGGCTCATGGCCTAAACTCCATGCTAGGTCGAGTGCTAAGAACTCCTCCCCTGTGCAAATGCTTTTGCGACTCTCATGTATATGGAGAATTGTATATTGAAAAATTGTATAAAAGTGAAAAAAGTTTTATTCTGTGCATAGACCCCTGGAGAGGGGTATGTTTCACCTCGTATCAAAGCTGTTGCTTAAGGTTACGGGGATAGCTTGAAGCCTGATACTAGTTGGGCTAGTTATGCATCATGCACACATTCATGCATGCTGTTTGAGAAAGAAACTATATTCACGATGCATCTATGAGCGACATTTATTGGTGGTACCTGTTTGACTTGTTGTCTTGTATGGGATTATGTGGTCTTGAGTTATGATGAAGTGCTTGAAGTGTTCAACAACAGTATTAAGAATTTCTTTGAATGTTTTTTTTGTAGTAACAAATGACTTCTAAGGGGACGTCTGAATGCTTTAGCAAGGGAAACAAGGTTTTGGCCATTGTATTCAACAATATGACAATGTGCTTATCAAGGGATGTAAGGGAACTCTTTTACTTAGAAATTAGGACCAAAGTCTTTACAATGCCGGGAAACACAACTTGTTGGAAGAATGTGGACCGTAGTTACCTTACTCATCAATAACCCTTTTGTCAATTCTTTATTTACATTGATGGTGGCAGCCCAAGAGATTGGTTTGCCAACCTCAGGCTACTTCAACTTAGAATGTGTCTAGGTTTAGAAGATATATACTACTACTTGGCAATGCGCTCCCAAATGCTAAGGATTGCCGAAGTTACCAAGAAGTTTGAAGCACTTGCAATTGTCATAGGGAAAGAAAACCTAGAAGATAACTATAGACCACGTTGTCGTGTGGGAGGTCTAAGAGAATACCCAATCATGAGAGTTAAAATAGTATTTAGATATTTTGGCTCCAAAACATTAGCAATATTGTAAATAAATAATAAAAATCAAGTTTTGATGAATAAAGAGCATAGACTCAATTTTGGTCTATACATGTACTAAGTCTTCTCTCTCCTTGTCTTGTTTTTGGATGGATTGTCTTGATCATCTAGATGAATTCCCAAGTGACTTTGCATGAAAAGTCTTTTTTTATTCTGCGATTGGATTTAATGTTCATTGGGCTAGAGATTACCTTGTTCCAAACACTTACGTAGCATGGGAGCTGTATGTCAAAGCACAACCTAAATATCATACCCAAGTACCAGATAGATATATGGTCGACCCACAACTCTAGGTCAAGAAAAGATTCAAGAAGGTGACATCAAAGTACAGGGATATGTTCTTTAACTTAATCTATGCTCACTTTTGGACATACCAAGCTGAGAGATTATTCTTAGTAAGAAGTCCCTCATGCTTAATCAAAGATATGGCTTCTATAAAAAAGTCTTAATCAAGGTTTGGAAGAAGTCAAATGGCGACAACCGATTCTATTATGTGCCTCAAGACTGATTCAATAGAGTCTATGGATCTGTTTAATCCTCACAATGTTTCTATCACCTTTGATGATTATGAGAAGCCTAGATGCATTAGTGACTTTGATTGGGAATATCCAATGGCAGTAAACTGAAGTAGCCTTATTTCTATAGAGATGATGACACGCTCATGTAAACTGCTTTAATGTAATACCACCCACATACGTATTTTAAGGGGAAGAGTGGTATGAGAAAGAGGATGCAAATTTAAATGCACAAGTAGAAGTTTTAAACTTTGAGGGTAGAACCTTGATTATAGGAACCAAGAATTGGGTCATAGGACCTTTTTGCATTTATGCATCTTACTAAAAGCGGTATGTATCTTTTTGAGTCGTATGATTATAAAAATGTAATTTTGATATGATTCACGTTATCTTAAGATGATAATTTTTTGAGTTGGATCTTTGTTTTACCATTCTAACTAACTTGAGTGATGGTGTGTGTGTGTAGATGACTAACATCTTACCTCGAGGGATACGGAAAAATATGCTCTCTCGCCTTATGGTGAAAGAGCATCTTTAGACAGGCGTGGAAGTGCATCGACTTGTCACGAGACCATGCATGATGGGACAGAGAAGAGAAGGCTACTATCCACGGATTGTATTGTGCCAAATATATTCCGAGCTTGGTACCATTATGCTGTAGGAAATCCATAGTTTAGACCACCATGACAGAAATCCTCAATCATTGGGAGTATCTAATGGGTTCAATCCAAGTTGAAAAAGGATTCATTGTTACTAACCAATTCTTGTATATAAATATTTACAAACTTACCCTGCGACTAACGAAGGAAACCTAGATAGCTAGAAAATACTACCCTTAGTGATGGCCATAGGATGCTTTGATATTGTCATGTGCAATGTATGAGGCCATCAATGTCAGACCAATGACCAACATTCCTTTAGTCCAGTACTTTGGAAGTTGTTCTTTTCCTTGTTTGAGGAATCCATAATCCATAATCGTCACCACGTAGAAAATTTGTACAATGCCTACAACATACCCCAGTACCTCGTAGATTGTACAAACATACATAGCTATGATGGATGGGACACACTGGACGTGTTTTCTAAAGACTCTGCCTACTTTGACACTTACTTCGATTATTGGAAGATAATAAGTCACAACAAAATGGGAGTACCGATAACCAACCATTCACTTAATCATCAGTGATACAATTCACATGCCAAAAAGAAATGTTTCAGCAAAAGATTGTGAAAGATTATTGAGATCACCCATCCGATATAATTCTAGAATGGGATAACTATGATCCATTGGTGGAAGGATGTCACAATGGCTACTACAAAGTGCATCATGTTAGATCCATTTAGGACTTATTAGAAACTTTCAAAACACATTGTAGATTTTTTGAACCTTGAAAATTTTGTGATGTAGAATCGAGTAATTTATTTGTTATTCTTTCTCCTACTCTTTTGTCCTATTCTCAACTGTCTATCTAAATTTGCTAAGATGGACTTTGAGCAGACTAGAGTATTGTACTAAGAATGACCTTGGTTGATATGGTGTAGTAAGTTACCATGCCTCCTAGAGAAAATGCAGCCGCTGCAAATGCCAATGTGCATATTGCAACTCAATAGACCATCATTGATAGAGACATTGATGATATGATTCACAAGTCTCAACCTGGGAACTTTAGTGGGGGGAAGGCAAAGATGTAAGCAAGAATCTTGAGGATTGGATTGAGTGCATGAATGACTACTTTGATTTGGCTCATTCATATGTAGAGAACAAGGATATTATTGCTAAGTTCAAGTTACAAAATACAACCAAGCATTGGTGGAGAGACCATTACACAAAAACAATGTCGACCCTAATGTAGCAACTTGGGATTATCTGAAGACTCAACTCAACTCAAGAAGAACTATCAAAACAAAGTATATCATTTGAACCGTAGGAATGAGTTTCTTGATTGTACTCAAGGAACCAAAGATCTAGAGTTATATTATCAACATTTCTTGGCTGTTGTCAAATATGCTCCAGTAGGGATGACTCAAGAAGTCAAAGTATCTCAATTCATGTCGGGATTACACAACCCTATAAAGACTAGACTTCAAAGTCTTCGTCTTACCAACTTTGTATATGTCCTTGATACAAGCAAACCTACTAAGCTAGAGCTATCAAATAGTGGAAAGAGGAAACTAGAACCTGTTCTTGTTTGTGAAGTCAAAAGACCTTGATCCGAGGAGGAAAAAAGGTCTGGAAATTCACACAAAAGAAGAGAGAACTTATTACGTACGAAGGACTTACAAGATTGTCTATGTTATACTTGTCTTGATCCTGACCATCAGTCCAAAGATTGTCCATTCAATAATTCAAGCTTCACAGGATTGATGGACAATCATGAACCCAGGAACTTTAGAAATTTTAGATCTAGACCACCTGCAGCTCAATGGGATTTCAATTAGCAGAACTTTAATCAAAATCAGAGACAACCTCAAAACCAAGGACACTTTAGACCAGGGAATCCACCTTTTGTCCGAAATGGACCACCCACCAACTACAAAAACAACAACAACAATGGGAATAACTTCAACGTTTAACCTCATCCAGGAGGAGGAGTGGGAATTCAAGGTGCTAGAGGCGAAGGGAATCAATCAAAAGCATAAGTTCATGTTGCGATCAAACATCAGGGAGTGAGTGAACAATTTTTAGTAATTCAAACCCCATGAGAGTATCAAGGTAGACATTTTACCTTATTGATTGATTCTAGAAGTACACATTCTTTCATCTCTCCTCGGTGTATTAGAAACCTCATCTTGCTTGAACACCCTGATTAAGACCTTATAGTGGAATTAGCTACTACGAGTAGGAAGGTTAATCTTCTACTTCAGTGGGTAACTTGAATTTTGTTTTGGATGGTCATCTGCTCACAATACATCTGCTCACTTCAAAGTCTTACCCATAGGATTCTATGATGGGATCCTAGGAATGGATTGGCTTAAGGCTAATGATGCTCACATACATTGTAAATATTCTTCATCGACTTTTGTAAATAACAAAAACTCCAGAGTTATAGTTACCCAAAAACGGGGGAAACCTAAACTTAAACCAGTGACCTTTACCAAACTTATGAAGTGTTACAGGAAGAATGAGATGATTTATATAGTAAAGCTTAACCCTATGGAGAAGAAGCTAGATACACCTAAACCTGAATGGCTGAAAAAATTTGATCACAGTTACTACCTAACATGAAGTTGATCATGCAATAGATCTTATTCCAGGAGCTCAACCAGTTGCTTGTAGACCATACAAAATGTTAGTACCCGAGTCTGCATAACTAAAAGAGCAACTTACTCAACTTCTTGAACAAGGCTTCATTTGGCCCAATGTTTCCATGGAGTACTCATGTTCTCTTTAATCAAAAGAAGGATGGTACTTTACATCTTTTTGTCGATTATCGTGGATTGAATCAAGTAACAATCAAGAATAAGTATGCAATACCAAGGATTGATGAGTTACTTGATCGATTACATGGAGCTTCTATCCTTACTAAAATTGACCTTAGGATATAACCAAATCCAAATCAAGGAGGAGGATATACCAAAGACATGATTCAACAGTTGTTTTGGACATTATGAATTTATAGTCATGTCTTTTGGATTTACAAATACTCATGCAACTTTTAATCATCTTATGACCGACGTGTTTAAAGAGCATCTTGATGATTTTGTTCTTGTTTTCTTTGATAATATCTTGGTTTAGTCAAGGAACAAAGAAGAACACGAACAACATGTGCGGCAAGTACTTGAACTTTTATGTCATAATCAACTTTATGCTAAGCGTAGTAAATGCACCTTCTTCATTGGCTAAGTGGATTATTTGGGATTTATTGTATCCAAGGATGGTGTTTCTACTGATCCAAGTAAGATTAAAGATTTTGCAGCTTGGCCTACACCGAAATGAGTAAAGAAAATACGTGGTTTTCTTGGTTTAACATGATGGTATCATATTTTTATTGAAGGATATGCTAAGATTGCGTCTCCATTGACTAATGCACTTAAGAAGGCTAAAGTGTTTACTTGGAATAAACGTGCTCAAGCTAGTTTTGAGAAACTCATAGAAGCTTTGGTGAATGCTCCAACATTACAGCTTCTTGACTTCTCAAAGACATTCACTATGCTCACTAATGCAAGTGGACAAGCAATTGGTGGAGTTCTATCTCAAGAAGGAAGGCCAGTAGCTTATGAATCTTGTAAGTTACACACGCATGAGTTGAATTATCCTACACATGACTTGGAATTATTAATTGTTAACACCATATTAGTGAATTTGGAAACTTTCCAATTTCCACTTTCAAAATGAGCTTAAGAATTGACTACATGGCTAAATCTTAGCCAAAGTTTTGAGAGCATGGATTGGAAGAGTTTTTCAAGTACTATCTTGTGGAAGGCATCGACTTTAAAAGATAGTTTGAGATTTGTCCATAAGGCCAAATTTTCAACACATTGGTGATTCCCAAATTGGCTCTAAAGTCTCAAACTCTCTAATATGGTGTTCGTTGTTCATGTTCTTAAAGTATGTCGATATTATCTTCTTCGAAGGAGATTTGAATTACATATATATCATAAAATCCTGAAGTGGCATGGATCTACACCCAACCTGATCTTAATATGCGGCAATGAAGATAGATGGAGTTATTATGTGAATATGATTTTGGGAATTAATATAAGCCAAAGAAAACCTCGTGGCCGATCCTTTAAGTAGAAAGAGTATTGTAGCAGCTATCACAACCTCTAAAACCTCTTTAATTGATCTTATTCAGGAAGGTATGCCTCATGATCCAACTATACAAAGATTCAATATATAATGAACTTGGATAATCACACAGAGAAGCAAGAAAGGAAAATCAAAGGCTTCCATATTGAAGACAATGATCCTTCCTTAAATAGCCATTTGTTTTCAGTCAAGACAACGTTTATGACTAAGGATATAGCTCAAGTCTTCATGAAAGGTGTCTTCATGTATCATGGTTTACCTTGTAGTATAATTTGTGATCGTGATGCAAAGTTCACCTCGAATTTTTGGAAAGTCTTACCCATTTGGCCTTTAGTACTTCTTATCACCCTCAAACCGATGGACAAACAGAAAGAACCATTCAAATCATTGAAGACATGCTAAGAGCTTATTGTATGCATGAGCAGGATAAATGGACCAAATATTTGTATTTGGTTGAACTTACATATAGCTCCTCATTTCAATATATATCTCATTGAAGATATGTTAAGAGCTTATTGTATGCATGAGTAAATGGACCAGATATTTGTATTTGGTTGAATTTACATATAACTCCTCATTCCAACGCTTAATTGGGATATCTCCTTTTTAAGCATTGTATAGATTAATAGTGTGTCTTACTCCATTAAAATGAATAGGATCTCTAATCCAGGTTCAAGCATCCAAAAAAATGTTGGATGAAATGCAACTACAGACGGATCTTGTACGATAAGATATTAAGACTGCTCAAGATAAACAAAAAAGGTACATTGATTCTAAACGATCTACTCCACTCTTTGAAGAAGGAGATATGGTATTTTTTAGAGTGAAACCCAAACATAGCTCTTTATTAATGGATAAATGTAAGAAGATCACTGCGAGATATTGTGGACCTTTTGTAATAATCATAGAGAGGATCAATGATCAAGCTTACAGACTCTTATTACCACCACACATAAAGTTACATGATGTAACATAATAACTAATATCTAATTCTCATAAATGATTTTCTCATGTTAAACTGATCCTTTAATATGGGGAAGTACTAGGGGAGAAAAAGCTGGAATATTGGTAAGGCTGGCATACCAGTCTTAGTAAGGATCCAAAGGAGGGAAAATAGGGATCCAACGAGGGATCATCTGCAAAAGAGCAATGTGCATCAATGGGCTTCAAAGACCCTAAGATTCAGCCCATTAAGACTTCCAAAAAGCTTAGGTTCCAAAATTAAATGAAATGCTCAATGGTCAAACCTTAGGGAAATTTGGATGCTTGTGGGAAGACTCAAAAGTCTTCCCACATCCCTATCAAGGAAGGAGCGAGCCATTTTTGTAGAAGATGAGAGAGAGAGAGAGAGAGAGAGAGAGAGAGAGAGAGAGAGAGAGAGAGAGAGAGAGAGAGAGACACACACACACACATACACACACACACACACACACACACTCTTCCAAGCTCCCTTTACACAAAGGGCACAGTGGACACATGTCAAGTTCCTAGCCCATTTGCCCCCAAGGTGCATTCAAATCCTATTGGATGGACATAGAGGTGGACCAATGAGAATTAGGCTAGAGTAATTTTAAAAAACACTTGATAAAAGAACCAATAGAAATTAAGCTCTCTAGAAGACTACTGGATAGTCTCCCAAGGGGTCCAATGAGCATTTAGCAGCCCAATGACTTGCCTACTTTCTATTGGCCAAAAGACCAAAAGGTCCAATGAGAGATTAAGTGAATTATTCCAATACCTAAAGCTCTCACAAAAGGGGAAAGGGGAACACATTTCACAAGGCTTGCAATTATGCTTATACTTTCCTATTGGCTAAGCTTGGCATGAGCCAATGAGGGGTCAGCAAGAGGAAATAGCAAGAGGGGTCGACCAAGAGAGAGAGGGGGATGATTTTTGCAAGGCATTATCACACTCACACACTCACACAAGCTCATGTGTGAAGTAAAGAAGACTATCTCCTTCTCAAGCTTTAATGGAAAGCTCATCATCTACTCCAAGCTTGTGAGAAGGGAGGCCTACACCAACAAGTCTTGGCTTTGTGATGCAAATCCAACCAAGAGCCAAGCTCCAATGCATGCTCATCTCCTCTACCATGCTAATTACTAAGCTATGCTAAGCTATTAAGAGTGATTATGTGAGGATAAATTCTTCTTTCTAGTAAGAATACTCCTTCCTCTTAATCTACTCTCATACCTCCCTAGCTCTCACCATCTTCAAAGGTGTGTGAGGTCTTGGGTCTGAGACCATGAGGGAATTGATGTTGTGTTTTCAAGTGTAAGCTTGGTGCTTGAAGCTTCCAACTTCATTGCACCAGCAAGTTATTGAAGGAACACAAAGTATTGTATTGTAAAATGTGTCCCTTGATGGGGAAACCTATAATACAAAGACTTTTGGAGGGGGGGACCGGCTCCATGTAAATCTGGTCCTCAACTGTTGTCAATAGCTTAATTTCTCTCTCTTTTTGAAGTATTGCTCATGCCTATCTAACTAGATGTTATGATTTTGTTGCTCTCTCTATTCAAGCACTCTTGCTATGCTCATTAGGAATCAATTCTTAATGAAATGTTCAATATGTTTATGTTATTTTCTGCTACACACAAGCTACTAGACCATTAAATGTTACATTGGTATCAAAGCACAAGGTTTATCTTTTCTTGCTCAAGAAGAGAGGTCCTCAAGCTGACTATAAATGGTTGGTATTATTGATTGCAATTGAGTAAGTAGAATAGGGATTTTTCAGCCTTGCAGTGCACCTGCTTCGTGCAGATAACAGGGCATCACCGTCAAGAGCTATGGTATTAATAGTGGAGTCCTACGGGGCTTGCCTACGGCTTAATCACTATTGAGCTACTAGAAGCTTGACAAGAGCCGGTACTGTTTTGGTGGTGAAATTAGACCCTCTCTTCTATTCCTTGCAATTAATGATATTTGAGCCACGGGTAGAGCTTGAGTGCTTTTCTTTAGGGGTTAAGAGGAGTAGCAACTAGGGCTTGAAGTGCCAAAGTACACTTAACAATATTACACCTAAAAGTTGTTAGAATGGCTGACAATAGTAAAGAGAGTGAAATTAATGTTGATAGCTTTGAGTTTGCTAACGAATAGGCTACTAATGATGCCCCTATGCTTGTTAATTACCTTGTTACTAGGATTCAACAAGTCATGGGCAATCCATCCCTCCAAGGTGAAGTGCAACGGCAACTAAGTACTCATGGGATTTTCCAAACTCCCCACCAAGAAGAGAGAATACCTAGGAAGCCTCCTTGTGAGACTTCCAAAAGAGGCCTCTCTTCGATAAGGGAAGAAGAAGAGGACCCATACAGAGTGCTCATAAATCTACTACTTGACGACGCATCTCCTTCCCAAAGGAGAACTCAAGTTTCAACCATAGAGCCCCCACCAAAAGAACGAGAAAGAAGTGAGTCTCTTGCCACCTCGACGGAGATGGCTCCACAAAGACGGTGGGCAAAATGCTCTCCAACACACCCTAAATGGAGAAGACCATCTCATACTTCTCTACACCATAATTCAAAGAGGGAAGAGAGAAACCAAGAGAAGAAAAAGGAAAGAAAGAGGTCACCCTCTTCTCCATCTTCTTCATCCTCTTCCTCTTTTGAAGAAAGTTATGGTGCAGAGACAAGGAGGAACAAGGGAAGAAAAAGGCGAGAAAGAGGTCACCCTCTTCTCCATCATTCTCATACTCTTCCTCTTTTGAAGAAAGTGATGGTGCAACTCTTGAACCACCTAAAAGAAGAGACCATAGGAAATCCTATGCCACGTGGAAGAGGTCATCCAAGCTCAAAAAGTTCAAAGAGGGAGGAAAGAACATCTCTTTCCTTACCTACAATGGCACCTTTGGTGCTACAAACGAAGTCTTGGCCTTCATCCAACAATTTGATGCGGCATTTGGAGATGAGGGCTTCATAGAGTCCTCTAACCTACACCATGGTAGCTATGCATTTTCAAAAGTCCGCCAGGCAATGGTGGTCTAGCCTACGAGCAAACGGTGAACCTCCACGAACATGGAAAGCTTTAAGAGCTTCCATCATGAAGCACTTTTTGGCTACCGATGCCAAAAGACAAAGTGCTCACCGAATGGCAAAGCTTGAAGATCTCTCCCTACGATCTATTCACAAATATATAGACAAGTTTTGGTATTTACATCTCAAAGCCACTGTCTTCAAAAAGATGGATTTTAGAGAGCAAAAACAATAATTTTGTGCGGGTTTTGGTGGAGTATGTCAACTCCCAAAGGCCACGCACCATATCTGTGGTCATACACCATAGCATGGTGGCTTCACGAATCAATTTTCAACAAGGGGCTAAGAGAAATCCTAAGCCCACGGAAAACAAGGGCCGTAACAAACCTAAGGGGAAGGATAATGTCCAAAAATATCCCAAAGGCAATGCCAACAACAACAAAGCTAAGGAGAAGGAAGTTTATAAAGGCAAAAATAAACTCTCTCTCATGAAGAGCTAGAGCGTTATCGTAAAGATAACCGCTGTTTCAAGTGCGGGGAGCAAGGGCATTCTTATCGTGCTTATCCCCACAAGAAAACACAAAATGAGCCTCCTAGAGCTACCTTGGTCGAAATCTAGGAAGAGGATACTCACCACAAAGGATCTCCTCTATGCCATGCTTAGGGAAAGGTAAGAGAACATGATGCTTTTATTCTCTTTGACCCTGGTTCTACTCATAGTTTCATATCCACAGAGTTGGCCACCAAACTAGGCATCCAAGCCTATGAGATGGGAGATGTCCTACCTGCTGATGGTGCTTTCAAGGAGCAAGAAGCCTCAATCACTCCCTTAATTGGGAAATTGAGGCTCCATGTCCAACGCTATGTGGACAAGGAGGATTTCTTTATCTCTCCTCTCAAGCACGAGGATGTAATCCTAGGGGCACCATGGTTTGATCACATGGCTGCCAAATGATAAATTCCTTGAAAGGCAAATCTACTTTAGGTTTAGGGGAAACGATATGTACATAGATGCTAAGGAGTTGGGTAACACCATACCCATTGTAAATAAGCAAGCTTTCAATAAGTCAATAAAGAGCTCTATTTCCATGTACATGATTTTTGTTAAAGATTTTAAAAATGAACCTAATGCTTTAGCAAAAAAAAAAAAAAAACAATCATAAGGAATTAGAGTTATCCAATTTTCTCAAGGGATTTCAAGATGTTTTTATTGACGACATCCCTTCTAAACTACCTCCTAAACGAGGCAATGATGACCATGCAATTGAACTTCTTCCAGGAAGTTCACCGCCTAATAAACCGCCTTATAGAGTTTCTCAAGCTCAACAAGAGGAGATAATGCAGCAAGTGCATGAGTTAGTTAAGAAGGGTATGGTTAGGCCTAGCTCATCTCCAATTTGTTCACCAGTGTTATTAGTGCCACTACAAGAGGTACTTCACATTAGCGACGCTCGCAGTGCGATGCTAGAAGGTGAAAATCCACGACGTCGCTATGGGTGTCGCTATTCTATTTGTTACATAGCGACGTCCATAGCGACGCCCATAGCGACGCCGACAGGGGTAAAAAATAGACCGAGAGCGCTAGAAACTCAGATCTCAGATTTGAGTTTCCGGCACTCAAGCAAAGAGGTAACCCGCGCTCTCCCTCTCTCTCTCTTTCTTCTCCCCCCCCCCCACACACACACACATACACACATACACGAGGAGAGGAAGGAGATCCAGGTATGCTCCTTCCCTCTCCTCTCTCTCATGTTCCCTTCCCCTCTTTCTCTCTCTCCCTCTCTCTCTCTCTCTCTCTCTCACACACACACACACACACACACACACACACACACACACACACACACACACATTGTGTCTTTGAAAGAAATAAAGCGAGAGAGAGAGAGAGAGAGCACATGCATAACAAAAAACACATACACACACATGCATAAACAACGAATGCATACACACACATTGAGAGAGAGAGAGAGAGAGAGAGAGAGAGAGAGAGAGAGAGAGAGAGGAGAAAACAAAGAGAAAGAGAAAGAGGGAGAAAGAGAGAGAGAGAGGGGGAGAAGACGAAAGAGAGAGGTAAGGGGAGAAAACAAAGAGAGAGAGGTCTAAATTAGATTAGGTTAGATGACATTTAGCTTTATGTTTATGTTGAGTTTAAGATTATGTTAGATTTGGATTTATTTAGATTAAGATTAGGTTAGATTTAAAATTAGGGCAGTATTAATTAAGATTAGCTAGCTATGTTAGATTTATGTTAGATTACATTTAGGTTTAGGAGTTAAGATTGAATTAGATTTAGGTTTATGTTGAGTTTAATATTAAATTAAATTTAGATTTAAGATTAAGACAAGATTTAAGATTAACTATATTAAATTTAGATTTAAGTTCGATTACGTTTAGGTTTATGTTAGATTTAGCTAGCTATGTTAGATTTATGTTAGATTACATTTAGGTTTAGGAGTTAAGATTGAATTAGATTTAGGTTTATGTTGAGTTTAATATTAAATTAGATTTAGATTCAAGATTAACTAGATTAAATTTAGATTTAAGTTAGATACGTTTAGGTTTATGTTAGATTCAAGATTAGATTAGATTTAGGTTTATTTTGAGTTTAAGATTAGATTAGATCCATATTTATGTTTGATTTAAGATTAGATTAGATTTAAGTTAGATTTTAGTGCATGTTAATGAAGGCGCACTTTGCCCAAAGAGCAAACACTAGTTACACAACAATATGTATATTCCCATCAGAATGTGACACCTATTAACTCACACACTAACCATATTCAATTAACCGCGAATCACCACATGTTCAATAAAGGTTAGATTTAAGATTAGATTTTGGATTGAGTTTTTATATTAGAGTCTACCTTTGGGATTACAGTAAAAAAGTTAGAGTTAGACGAACGATGATCCCTCTCTTCCTCTCTACGAATGCGATCTTAAGTTGGAAAGCTTTCAACGGCATGATACTCAGATTGGAGGCCAACAAGTAATGTGATAAGTAGTCCCTCGAACAAAGATCTGCTGTGAAGATATGTTAAGATACTGTGAATTGCTACAGCTAGAGAAGAGGCAAAGGGATTTTGTCCACTACATGCACTATCATGTAGACGTGGGTGTGTAGATTTCTCGTACCCACAAATATAGGCATTGACCAATAAAGACGAGATTATAACCCGATGGTTCTGATCTCCGTGCACCTCTAGACTGAGGTGTGTGGGGATTGGACATGACTAGAGAATGTGAGGTAGTTTACAGTGTGAACAAAGAGAGAGAGAGAGAGAGAGAGAGAGAGAGAGAGAGAGAGAGAGAGAGAGAGAGAGAGAGAGAGAGAGAGAGAGAGAGACGGAGGATGCCAATAGAAGATTAAATTTATGTCCAGGTTATAAGGTTTTTACCTTCATTATGAGTAGTGACGAGGATGTGGGGCCGTCCAACCAAAACACCTATCTATCAATAAGGATCTTATGTCCTTGTAATCAATACAAGCATGCTGTACGACGGACAAGACGCGTTACTTTGCAGAGCATTTGTAAATTTGGCAAGTTTGATCCATCTATTATAGATAGAGTTGTTGCCAATTATAACTCGTCGGACTCTGAGGTTGGCCAACAAGCAACAATCTTGCAACCCAATAGACGTGTTCACAGGCGCTTTGGTCAAGCAACATACATGAGGCCACAAGATGTATCCTCTGACAGCTCGAAGGATGATCATGTAGACCACATTCCCAACGAGGCAATGTTTGAGTCCGAGATCAATGAAATGATCGAGACGATCATGGATTCAGAAAGGCTTATCTATGATGATATGAAAAGTGAAGCCGATACGCCATTGTATGATGGAGCACGTGTATCTAGATTGAATGCGCTTCTGGTTCTTCTCAACATGCAGGCAAAGTTTGGATGGAGTGACACTAGTGTCACAACACTTTTCAGGTGATCTATTACAATGTGTTTACTTTAATAAAAGACTCTAGATGTATAATGCTCTGATAGATTACTTACACAAGTGTACCGCATTTTTTTTGTTGTGTAGATTGCTCAAAGAGCATATACTGCCAACTGATAATGTGATGCTAGATTCGAGAGAGGAAGCAAGAAAGACCTTGCAAAACTTGGGGATGGATTACAATTCAATTCACGCTTGTCCTGGCGACTTCATTCTTTTCAGAGGGGAATACATAGACATGGAGAAGTGTCCGAAATGTGATTCCGAGAGATATCGAGTAGATCTCCACGGAACAAAAATTCCACAAAAGGTTTTGCGACATTTTCCCCTCGCATCAAGAATTTCTTTGAATGTAAGTCCATGGCCGCCCTACCATCATGGCATGAGGAGAATAAATCTTCGGATGGTGTGCTACGGATTCCTGCAGATTGCGCAGCCCTGAAACATATAGACGAAACATGGCCGGATTTTGCAAGGGAAGCTTGAAATTTGCACCTAGGCCTGGCTATGGATGGCGTAAATCCATTTGGTCAAAGATCAACATTTTACAGTGTATGGCCCGTTGTCATCGTCAACTCTAACATTCCCCCGTGGTTGACTACCAAGAAGGGGGCACCTGTGGCTAAGGTTGATTGTGCTGGGACAGTATAAAGTGAAGAATATGGATGTGTATCTTTGTCCACTAAGAGCTACGACAATTGTGGATTGGCATAGAAGTGGTGGATATGAGCCGACACACATGCACAAGTCGACGGAATGCTTTGATCAGAGGCATTCTAATGTGGACCATGCATGACTATCCCGGACTAACAATATGCTCAGGTGATTTACATGCACTCAAACTCAAACACTATAAATCTTGGTTTTTCTCAAGCTTAATATCTATTGTCATGTGTATACATGCAGGGCTTCAAACAAGCGGATACAGAGCATGTGTCGCATGTGGACCTAGACTCAATGCACGTTGAGTGTCCTAATTGAAGAAGTAAATCTACGAAGGTCATCAAGCGTATCTTCCAAAGAATCATGTGTTACGTGATGGATTTTTGGGAAGAGAGCCACCGAGGATGTCTGCACAAGCATGGTTAGAGCCGAAGGAGATGTGTGATGACAGTTTGCACCTAGGGATGAAGAGACTCTATCTATGGTACGAGTTAACATATTGGCCCCGACTCATGATCAATCACTTGCTCGATCCAATGCATATATTCAAGAATGTGGGTAATCTGCTATGGGACCATATGACCAGCAAGAAAGATACTTTGGGAGCCAGGGTTGACCATAGAAATGTGGATCGTATGGAGCAATATTGGCCGCAGATAGCATTCGATGGACCACCTTGTGTTCGACGAGGCTCTTTACCTTCCCCTTCTTTGCCCGCCCCCACACCAGCCATGGCATCGCCATCTATGCCAGGTTTTGCGTAGCTATCGACCGTTCCTGGCTACACACCACTACCTACTCCTCCGGGAGTCACCCCAATCGACACTCCTTACTTCGGGGTCCAGACTCCAGTGGAGACACCTGACGTCCGTACCCCCATCAACAGGCCGCTAGAGATCCCTTCTAGGACACCCAGGTCCACGCCTCACAAGTGAGAGGGCTTGCCTTACTCCGTCGACTTCAGCGGCGGCATCATCTTGGATGATGACGGCAAGAAGCTGATCTCGCGCATGCGTGGTCTTTGCTCTCAGGTGTTTAGACACTACATACTAAACACCTGGAGTGAAGTACGAAGTGAATTAAAAGACAGAGTCATCAGCATGCTGCCTGACAAGTTTTCCATGTCAACACGGGATGACCGCTTCAATGAAGACCTGATGAAGATTCGAATGCGCGAATACTGCAAGTACAAGCGTTCTAAAGTGCAAAAAGCAATAAAGCATGGGTGGAACAGACCAGATTGGCTGGCCAAAGAAGATTGAAAGAATGCGAAGCAAGCAGCACACGAGAATCCTGAAAAGTGGAAGCAACAAAAGGAGGCAGCCAAAGCGCGAGTAGAGGCAGGGAGCTCGCACCACTTGGGGAGCGGCGGGTGGGCATCATTTGAGACCGATTTTGTAAGTTTTTTGCATTGCTCTTATAGTTTGGTAGTTACATCTATTTCTACTTTTAAATTCTAACATAATGGATTCTTTGTATGTTTTGAACAGTGGTCGATGATAGGACGTGACCCCACACTGTACGAGCGCGAGTACGCAGGCAGAAGGGCTTAAACGCTCTGATGGACATTCTGAGTTCTCACGGCGGCATGGTTAGTATTAGGGTTTACTCTTTTCTATTTGTTGTATTGTTTTGTAAATTATATGTTTATACTTACAAAAAGTTGTCTTATTGTTTTTTGTGCAGAATCTGACAGATATGCCACTTGGACACGATGAGATGTCTGATTAGACGATGTCAGTCTAGCCGTAGATAGATAGCATTAGTTTTCTTTTTTCATAGCATATGTATCATGAGATGACGTGTATATGTCTTTTTGTAACTATTGGAAAATCATGTATATTTTCTCAATAATGACAATGGTGTTGTAACTATTACATTTGCAAAGCTTAATAATCAAGTGATTTTGCCTATGATGTGTACAGTTGTCATTGATTTACTTTCATCAATTTACTTTTGTCAATTTTGTATCTTTATGCTGCAAACGATACTATGGATGATGGAGTTAATGGTTATATTGTCTTGTGGGTGACTACTTTGGGTCTATACCTAAGCTTGCACTTTCTTTCAAAGATGAATCTGGGCTTATCTTGGATTCATTTAGGTTTACTCTATTATTGAAACATTCAATACGATTGATGGGTGGCAAAACATTCAATGCCGTGCTACCAAATTTTTTTACTCTCGGGCGTCGCTATAAGCGTCGCTATATAAGGCTCTGCAACGTCGCTATAAGCGTCACTAAAGGTAGCTTGTAAGTGTCGCTATATGGCGACGATTTTAGCGAGGCGTATAGCGGCGTTCCCATATCGACGCTATTAGCGATGCCGGGGAGTATAAAACCCAATGTATTTCAGTCGCTAAAAACGTCACAAGTGCACACAACCTCTTGTAGTGGCATGCAAAAGAAAGACGGCACATATCGTATGTGTGTTGACTATAGAGCACTAAATAGTATCACTATAAAAAATAGGTTTACCGTTCCACAGGTAGAAGACCTATTTGATAAGCTACAAGGGTCGACCTACTTCAGTAGGATTGACCTAAAAAGTGGCTACCATCAAATAAGGATAGTTGATCAAGACATTGTAAAGACCGCATTTCGCACTACGTTTGGTCTTTACGAGTACATTGTCATGCCTTTTGGCTTGACCAATGCACCAGCCACATTTAACCTCTTGATGGAGAAGCTATTCAAGCCTCATCGAACCTTTACTGGGGTGTTCTTTGATGATATAATCATCTACTCTAACTCACTAGACGATCGCAAGCAACACCTTCAGGTAATATTTCAAGTTTTACGAGAGAATAAATTTTATATTAATCGAAAGAAAAGTGAGTTTTTCTTACAAGAGATTCGGTCCATTATCTCTCAAGATGGCATCCAAATGGATCCATCAAAGTTAGAGGTAATAAAAGGATGGCCTAATCCAAGAAATCTACATGAACTAAGAAGCTTTATAGGTATGTGTGCATATGATAGATGCTTCATAGAAAAGTTTTCACAAATCGTGGGACCATTACATGACCTAACAAAGAAAAACGTTAGGTATACATGGTCTACCAAGGAGAACAATGCTTTCGAAAAGCTTATCTCTCAACCTGTGCTTACACTGCCAGATCTCTCAAAGCCATTTGAGGTCCAATTGTGATGATTGCCTTGGAGCTGTTTTGCTCCAAGAAGGGCATGCCATAGCCTATGAAAGTCGAAGGCTCGACCCTGTTGAGCAAGCTCTAGGCATATATGAAAAGGAGCCTACATGTATAAATTTGAAATTTGTAGAAGATTACCATCACTGATAACATTCTCAAAAATTCAAGTTACAAATTGTTAACATTTGTAATTGAGATGGTGACTCTTGTATTACAAGGAGCTTTCATATTTGAGGATATATAATCAAGATGAGGTGTTTATATATATATATATATATATATATATATACATACATACATATACATATACATATACATATATAAACTGTAACCCAAGTGGTAACTATTTGGGAAACTTGTGTCACCATATAATGGTAGTGTGCAGTGTTTGGGAAAAATGTGTCTCGGCTTAATATCGGGTTGTTTTCAATTTCAAAATGCCGTTTGAGAGCAAGGGAAAAGAAGAAATTCTGCCCCAAAATGCAAAAAAATTGTTACAAAACCCCCCAAAAAAACCTAAATTTTAAAAGTTTTCTCTTGGCAAATTCAAGGAAAGGAATTTTGTATGTGTGAAAAAATGAACATTGGTAGTGGGTAAAAAAATCCAAGTTACAAAACGGTAGCTTCAATTGAAAGTGAACTTTTAATTGGGTTAGTGGTGGTTCAGTGGTTACCAAAATTATCATAGGGACTCACACACTAATATTCTATGATTAAGAAATTCTATGATTATTAAGGATCGACACGCGATTGCTACCTGAGTATCACGTTGGATAATATCACGTGAACGGTGAATGGCAAGTTAGTGAGGGTAGCTTAGGAGCGGGAGTGGGAGTAGGAGTGGTGCTTTCTAATATAAGGATATGTGTGTACATATAAGACCTGTACGATAGAGCTCGAGGGCTGGGAAACACAAAATTAAGATGGCTTGTAAACACAAGAGCCTAATATTGTCCGTGTTTTCTCTGCTTTTGATCAGTGGAATGATCATCGCAGGGGGCGCTTCTGTGCTTGCCCCCAACATGAGCAGCTGCCAGCTTCCGCAGCACTTTCCCAGTGGGCAAGAGCCTTACGACTGCTGCGCTCCGCCGGCTTACTACGAGCCGCGCCTCTTCCGGCCGACGGGCGGCGGCTCCCTGCTGAGAGTCCGCCGCCCGGCTCATGCCGCCGATGATGCATACTCGGCAAAGCTTGCCCGCGCCTACACCCTAATGAAGGCTCTGCCGGCGGATGACCCCCGCTCCTTCAGCCAGCAGGCCAACATCCACTGCGCCTACTGCAACAATGTCTACAGGCAGATGAACTCGACGCAGCCCTTTCAGGTGCACAACACCTGGCTTTTCTTCCCCTTCCACCGCTGGTACATCTATTTCCATGAACGGATTCTGGCCAGACTGCTGGGGGACGACCCCAACTTCGCGCTGGCCTTCTGGAACTACGACCACCCGGACGGAGCCTCCATCCCCTGGCTCTTCTCTATCAACTCTTCTGCCGTTCATCCGGTGCTGTCGGCCGGCGTGCTGCGCGACTCCAATCATGAATATCCAGCCACGGTCGCCCTCGACTATGGCGTCGACACGGATATCCGACCCCGTCCGGTCCAGCTGCAGGAAAATGATAACACCATGTATCGCGCCCTCATCCGGGATGCCCATGACCGCGCCGCCTTCTTCGGCTGGCCCTACCGCCAGGACGATCCCCCCATGGAAGGCTTCGGCTTCGGCACCATCGAGTGGCAGCCCCACAACACCATCCACAGCTGGGTTGGAAACAAATCGGCCATCGGTTGGCAGCACATGGGCGCCCTCTTCTCATCCGGCCATGACCCCCTCTTCTACTCCCACCACGCTGAAATCGACCGCTTCTGGGAGCTCTGGAAAGCCCTCCCTGACCATGAAGACTTCGACGATGAAGATTACCAAAACGCAGAATTCCTCTTCTACAACGAAGATGCTGAGTTGGTCAGAGTGAGGGCAGGTGATGCTAGCAACACCTCTTTACTTGGTTACGTGTATGAAGAGGTGGAGACGCCATGGGTGGGTGCAGTGCCAGAGAAGAGGAGCTTAGCCCCGGCGACGTTGGGCGCAGACGACACGGTCTGCATCATAGGGGAATGGATTGAGTCGACTCCGTGCTCATTCATTGTAGAGAGGGATCCAGAGGTGAGCAAGGCATCACCATCCTTGCATGACCATTTGGTGCTGACAATGCTCTACAATGACACATTGATGAGGCTAGATGTATACCTCAATTTTCCGTCCGCGAATGCGACTACCAATACGGGGTGCAAAGAGTATGTGACTGAGATAAGTTACACACATTTCACATTTGTGGGGGATGATACAGAAATAGGCAACAACACAGTGAGGCTTGACATAAGTGAGAGATTGGTAGACCTCAATTTGACAGAAGAGAGTAGGATTGTTGTCACTTTGGTGCCTAGGCTCCCGGACTTATCGATCTTTCCAGCCCAAGGAAACACTGTCCTTCTTAGTGCCTTTGTTGAATACGCAATCCCATACCAAAGATGGGATGGAATGAGTGCTTATATTTAAGCTACAATGTGCAAGAATATATTTACTAGATCATCATCAAACCCAACATGCAATATATGATTGCAAGTATCATCAGAAGCAAATTCACAACATAATATAAGCAATATATCATTAGAGCTGAAAATCACAGCATAATATAAGCTTTCCATAATAATAATATAAGTTAATAATACATGCTAGTTTAAATAATACTCTGTTGAATCGAAGTGGGTAAGGCCCTTGAAGAAGGTCTGTCAAATATTATTCTGTTAGACGTTTCTATCTCCCTTATATATATACATGGTTAGCGCTTCCCTTTCAGACTGATTCTCCACCTCCTTCAAATTTACATTTGAAGGTGAGAAAGCCTACAAAATTTAGAGAGAGCTCTTGCCCGCCGCCTTACCAATGATCAAAGTAAGGGCCGGGAGTATAATGAGTAGGCTGGGGCCGGCGGGCTGAAGCGCTGCTCGAGCCCGAAGGGCTTCATTGCTGGAGCAGGACCAACAGCCTCTCTCTCTCTCTCTCTCTCTCTCTCTCTCTCGTGCTGCTTTTGAAATTTATTGGGTTCCAGAAGAAAAAATTTGGGCTTTTGAAATTTATTAAATTTATTGGGGTTTCGCCAATTCTTGATCTACTAAAAGCCTATGTAATGGAAGTAGATCAAAGATCCCAATGGGAGAAGTGCTTACCATTGATGGAGTATGCCTACAATAACACTATACATACCTCCACCAAAAAAGCACCTTTTGAGGTAATAGAGGGAAGATTTAAAATTCCCCTGCTACTTAAGGTACACAAGAAGATCTTCGTTCCAGATGAGTATAGTTGAGACCTACAAGAATCTTTTGAAAAGATTAAGGATGCTATCTCTATCTTACAGCAAAGGCAAAGGCTGCTGCTAATAAGCACAGGAGAGCTCAAGCATTTAAACAAAATTATTGGGTCTTGCTTAAGTTCCCAAGGCTCGATTAAGACACACAACGAGCAAGAATCCTAAGGGACACCAAAAGTACTCTGCTAAGTTAGCAAAAAAGTACTACGATCCCTTCTAGATTCTTAGACCAATCAATGAGATGGCCTATCAACTCAAGTTGCCTAGTCATTGGCTCATACACAATGCTTTCCATGTGAGCCTACTAAAGCCTTACAAAGGAGAGACATGAAGACAAGGGATAGGTTGGATGGGGACAATTACCCTATGTGGGCTTACATGATGCAACATATCCTTCTATCAAAGGGCGTTTGGAACATTGTGCAGGGCATTGATATACGTCATGGTTCTGAGGATGTAGGCAATGTTGAGGATGTTGTAGGTTTTGATGGTAGGGTTTGCTGCTGCTAGAGTTGTTTTGCCTACGGCTCAGCAAGCTCGTTGGGATATAAAAGATGCACATGCTCATGCATTGATTGTGTTGTCTGTGAAGCGCACTATTACTCCTCACATAATTTGTCAGCAAAATCTGCAAAACAGGTTTGGGATATTCTAGCTGGTCTTTATGCAAGTCGCAATGAGGTAAAATTTACATTGTTGCGTAAAGAGTTGGATCGAAGATTATGTATGATTCTGGAAGATGACATGGAAAATTTCCTTGTTGGTGTCAAGGATATCAATGAGCAACTTATTTCTGTAGGTGAAATCATTTTAGATAGCTCCCTTGTGTAGATGTTCTTGATGCCTTGCTAGATTCTTACCAGACTTTTGCTAGTACTTGGAGACTTATGACCTAAGGAAATCCTGAAGTTGTCAAGTTTTATGCATTATGCACATTGCTGTTGCAAGAGTCACTTTCCAAAAAAAAGGACTAGACAGCGTGCAGGTGAACAGGCCTTTATTGCTGCTCAAAGAAAAGGTGGTAACAACAATGTATCCACTTCTCATGGTTCTTCTCTGAGTGGTCAATCGCCTGTTCCTAATGCTTTTGTCGGCAACAATTCATTTGGGAATTCTGGTGATAAGGGAAAAAGACGATGCGTTGCCATTATTGTAAATCTAATGATCATTTGATCAAGCAGTGTCCTAAGTTGAAGGCCAAAAAGGCTAAGAAGAAAGAGGTTGGTTCCACTACTAATGCTGGTTCCACTACAAATCCAGCTATTGTTGAATCTTCAATGAAAGGAGACTGTGATGTTGATGTTGATGCAGAACAAGCTTTTAGTGCAGAGTACCCTTATGATCCTTCTATCCATGATGCATGTTTGTCAGTTGCTGCAGATGCTCAAGTGTGGTACTTTGATAGTGGTGCTACAAAGCACATTACCTCTCATTGTGACTTTTTTACCTCTCTCGAGGATGTCCCTCATGGGAATTCAGTCACTTGTGCCAAGAATGCCTCTTATCCAATCAAGGGAGTTGGAAAGATCGTGTGCTTATTGCTGCAAATGGCAATTGTTTTACACTTGTTGATGCATTGTATGTAATTGACATCAAGAAGAATCTTTTGTCTTCGTCTCTGCACTTGCTAGACTTGGTCTTGTAGTCACGTTTGTGGATGACAGATGTACAATACATGATCTCAGTTTCGGTGAGGAAATTGTTGCATCTAGCATTTTATGCCATGGGGGGGGCATGGGGGAGCCACGGGCTCTCCCAACGGGCCATCCGAGCCACTAACCATGTGCTAATTACCTCCTCCATGGGCCCTTCGATTGTCGGCAGCCTTTTCAGCCCCCTCTACCTTCAAGCAACCTACGCAACAACCCCTTTGACAACCCTCACTTCCACAAGATCCGGGATGTCCTCTTGCCCTCCCAACCCTACCTCCACCCTCTCTCTCCCCTGATTCACCTCGGCAACGGCCCTACTCAACCCGACCTTGGGGATGCTACACACCTCGGGTTTACCCACCTCCTCCTTCCTAACTTCTTTCAAAAAAACTTTTTTTGGCCGGGAGGAAATACGGGGTCTCATGGCCAACCTACCCCTTGAAGATCTTGATCAACTCTCCCTCCCCTCTACCAAAGCCTTTGGCAACGCGAATACGGCTTTTGTCTCACGTAATGGTGCTTTTAGCAAGTCAAAGCAAGGCGGCCTACTCTCAAGCCCCCCTCTCACTTTCTCGACCACTTTTGGCTCTCTCTCCGCTAGCTCCTCCTCCTTGGTGTTTACCCCACCCCTTGCTACTAATCCATTTTTGGAAACTATACCCATTCTTCCTGCCATCAACAAGCCTTTGGAATTTGACAAGATTGTATCACTCTCATTGGTAGAGTTTAAAACCCTCAACCATAAGCTACACAAAGCCACTTCACATCTCACTCATTTGCAAAACCTTCTCGCCAATCAAAAGGCCCCATTGAGTCTATGCATGAAGCCTCCCCACCTCTCCTTGGAGGAAACTCAAGCACAAGCACTCTTGAGTGCCAAGTTAGAATCCCTTAATATCCAATTTCAATTCGATTGCACCCCAGCCTACATCCATGCCCAAAGTATTGTTATCAACAACCTCCAAAAAAGCTTTGATTCTTACCACGACCTTGTAGAAGAAAGGCTCTTAGACCTCACTAAGAAGCTTGCTACCGTCTTCTTTCCAAGAGTCCAACCTTCAGCTTGGGCCAATCACTCCTCTCTTGGAAGCTTTCCTCACTTCATGAGTTTGATGCTCTACTTCAAAATGCTACCATTTGGCCTCCACTTTGAACTCGGCAGCACATAATGCTAGGAAGAGGGTGAAAGCTACCATTTTGGAGGACGCGGAGTCTCTACCCAAAAAGAAAACGGTGGGAGAATTGGTGCATCATGAAGTCACCGCTCAAATGAAGAACTTTCTCTCACCTCCACCAAAGAGGCCGCCATATAAAAAAGCCTCCCATCGTGTGATCCACAATAAAAAACCCCTCCCTTTGGCAAGAGCCTCTCATGAGGAGGTCATGCATCAACCCTTCAAAAAGCCCAAATCCTCTTCCCCGGGGATCCTTTTTTCCCCCTCCACACCTTGTAAACCTCCCCTTACTTCTTCCCACAAGAACCACCTTTTTCCTCCCCCCTCTCCCAATGTCACCTTTGTTCCCCCCCTTCATCGAAAACACCTAATTACCCTTTGAGCCCTTGTTCTACTTCCACCCCTTTCTCTCACCCTCAACAACCCCCATCCTAAGCATAGCCTCCCTAAAAATCCTAGAATGTCAAAAAACTTGCAATGGAGGAGGAAGAAATAGGGTTGGAGCACCCTTCCTCTTGGGTCCACTTGCTCTTCTCCCAAACCCCTCTTTCCTTACCTTTGGACCCCTCCTCCCGGTAATTCCTTTTTTCTTCCTCTCTCTTACCACAATTATAGAAAAGGTCTAAATATTGTCTTCCCCTCACCAACCCACTTCTCTGCAAAATCTTAGCTTTGGGTAAGCAAACAATCTTTTCTATTGAGCATAAAATAACCAACCTCTCATTTCACAACTTGGCTAATTGCCCTCTCTCCTCCACGGAGCGTAAAGTTTTTGGCCTTGGACTCAACTACATTCCCCCCTCCCTTCCTCCACCTTCCTCCTCTATCTTCAAGGCTTATTCCAATCTTGAGAGGAGCCTACAACTCAAACTCTTTTTTATTAATTCACTCCCTCTCTGTCCTTCCTTTTCTATCCCCAATCCCTCTTGGAACCCTCCTTCTCACTCCACCACCCTTAGGATGGATTTTGATTGTACTTTCTCTCGTTTAGAACCCCTCCTTAATTTTTCTCCACCCTTTTATGCTAAACCATTGCTATTGGACGCTATTTCCTCTCTCAACAATGATCGTAAAATTATAATCAAACCGGCCGATAAAAATCTTGGCTCCGTCATCCTCTCCCAATATTGGTACAAAGAAGCCCTACGCCACCTCTTGGACCCTCTCACCTACTCTCCTATCTCTTCACCTCCTTTGTCGTTTGTCCAATCCACTCTTCTTTCCATTGTTACACACTTTCATCTCCTCCCTTCCAAAGAAAGACCTTTCATCCTCTCCTCCTCTCAAGCTATTCCCAAAACTTGTCCCTTCTTCCTTTTACTGAAAATCCACAAACTTACCCTTGTAGGCCGCCCCATTTGATCCTACAAAGGGTATATCTTAGAAAATGCCTCGAAATGGCTACATGTGCAACTCTTCCCCATTCTCCTAGCTAAAAAACAACAGCTCTAGGACTCTCATTCTGTTATCTTAGAGTTAGCCTCCATCACCTTCTCCCCCCATGTTACTCTCTTTACCTTTGATGTTGAGTCCCTTTACCTGAGAATCCCTATCCAACTAGAAGGGCTCTATGCTCTTAAAAACTCTATCCAAGGTCTCTTTCCCTATCCAAAAGTCAACTTCATCCTTTCCCTTGCCTCTCTCATTCTCAACCATCATTACATCTCTTTCCAAGGAAAATTTTGGCATCAGGTTAAGGGCACCGCTATGGGGTCGAATTTTACGGTGGTAGATGCTTATCTTTTTCTTTGTTCCTTGGAGGATACACACTGCCACCAAAAGCCTTTTAAATCATACAACTACATCCCGTGGCAGTCTTGGCACCCTACCCACCAAAAAATTGCCTTTATTTTAGCAGAGCTCAAGAGGTATATCATTAGAGAAAACTCGCTAGAGGGTTTTATCTCTATTCGCAACCTCTTATTCTCCCGGCTTAGGGCAAAAGGCTGCCCTCCACCGCTCTTGAAGGCATGTTTCCTCTATGTTACCTATGCTTCCAGGCCCTCTATCCTTTTAAAAGGTAACCACAAGATTGCCCCGCCTTCTATTGTCAAAATCCCTTTTTTGCCATTTATCGGCCAACTCAATTTAGCCCGCTCCATCAACCAACCTCTCTCGAAGCATTTGGAAAGCGACTCCGAACTCCCCCCTTTTTCCAAACCACTAATTTGTTGGCTGAATGCACCCAATCTTGGCAACCTTCTATCTAGTAAGAGCCCTTCTCCTCCTTCGCCCTTTCCCCCTCCTACTTCTCCCTTTTCTTAGATTTTGTCCCTTGCCCCTAGTCTACGGGTACAAACCATGTGAATTCCATCTTCTCCCCCCCCCCTCTCTCTCTCCCTTTTCTCCATTAATTTGGGTCAAAGTACCCATCTCTTTGTACCCCCTTGAAATTTGCACTCTTTAAACCTCCCCTTTTCCTCCTTTTCCTACCCCATTAAAAAGATAATTCTTCCCTATTGAAGAGGCCGCCTCCTCTTTATACTTTGTACTTGCTTCCTTGGGAACCCCTTCACCCCCCTCTGCTGGATACCTATTTAAACCCTCCTATACCTCTTGTATGGGTTACACCACTGATGAGCTAATTGCGAAACGCATTTGGTGTTAACGCCTTTACAAAAATCCCCCTTTCCCTCATCCCTTCCAAATTTTGGCTCTCCCTTTCTCTCACCTCTTCCTCTTTTGGCAAAAGGTCATGTTTTCGCTCGCTAAGTTTGTGGGTAGTCACTTAGGCTACCGTAATAGCATGTATTGTTCCCACTTTGTTCCTCCTCTTTTTGGGTAGTTTTCACATCAGGTGCAACATTCACCATGGATGACAATAACACAGATGTGTTCAAGATGTTTGCTGCTGAGGATAGGTTGGATGGGGACAATTACCCTATGTGGGCTTACATGATGCAACATGTCCTTGTATCAAAGGGTGTTTGGAACATTGTGCAGGGCATTGATGTACATCATGGTTCTGAGAATGTAGGCGATGTTGAGGATGTTGCAGGTTTTGGTGGTAGGGTTGTTGCTGCTAGAGTTGTTTTGCCTACGGCTGAGCAAGCTCGTTGGGATATAAAAGATGCACATGCTCATGCATTGATTGTGTTGTCTGTGAAGCACACTATTACTCCTCACATAATTTGTTTAGCAAAATCTGCAAAACAGGCTTGGGATATTGTAGCTGGTCTTTATGCAAGTCGCAATGAGGTAAAATTTGCATTGTTGCATAAAGAGTTGGATCGAAGATTATGTATGAGGAAGAGGACATGGAAATTTCCTTGTTGGTGTCAAGGATATCAATGAGCAACTTATTTCTGTAGGTGAAGTCATTTCAGATAGCTCCCTTGTGCAGACTGTTCTTGATGCCTTGCTAGATTCTTACCAGACTTTTGCTAGTACTTGGAGACTTATGACCTAAGGAAATCCTGAAGTTGTCAAGTTTTATGCAGTATGCACATTGCTGTTGCAAGAGTCACTTTCCCAAAAAAAAAAGAACTAGACAACGTGAAGTTGACCAGGCCTTTATTGATGCTCAAAGAAAAGGTGGTAACAACAATGTATCCACTTCTGATGGTTCTTCTGCGAGTGGTAAATTGCATGTTCCTAATGCTTTTGCTGGCAGTAATTCATCTGGGAATTCTGGTGATAAGGGAAAAAAGAAGATGCGTTGCCATTATTGTAAATCTAATGATCATTTGATCAAGCAGTGTCCTAAGTTGAAGGCCAGAAAGCCTAAGAGGAAAGAGGTTGGTTCCACTACTAATGCTGGTTCCACTACAAATGCAGCTATTGTTGAGTCATGAAAGGAGACTGTGATGCTGATGTTGATGCAGAATGGGCTTTTAGTATAGAGTGCCCTTATGATCCTTCTATCCATGATGCATGTTTGTCAGTTGCTGCAGATGCTCAAGTGTGGTACTTTGATAGTGGTGCTACAAAGCACATTACCTCTCATTGTGACTTTTTAACCTCTCTCAAGGATGTTCCTCATGGGAATTCAGTCACTTGTGTCAACAATGTCTCTTATCCAGTTAAGGGAGTTGGAAAGATCGTGCGCTTACTGCTGCAAATGACAATTCTTTTACACTTGTTGATGCATTGTATGTACCTGACATCAAGAAGAGTATTTTGTCTTTGTCTCTGCACTTTCTAGACTTGGTCTTGTAGTCACGTTTGTGGATGACAGATGTACAATACATGATCTCAGTTTCGGTGAGGAAATTGTTGCATACGTCATTTTATGCCATGGTTTGTATAAGCTCACTTTATATGACAAGTGTGGGCAAAATTTTGCAAATGCAGTTGTGGATCATAAGTCTATTTTAGATACAAAACTTTGGCATGCACGTTTTGGGCATGTGAATTTTGCCAGTTTGTTGCATTTATAGAAATATGACAGGGTTGCTTCTTTGCCACCTCTAGAAGCACCTATCAAACATGTTTGCGAAGGCTGTATTTTGGGTAAGATGCAGAGTTTGAAGTTTCCAAAGGCTGGTTCAGTTAGGGCCACATGCAAGTTGCAGCTTGTATAGAGTGATGTTTGTGGGCCCATGCAAACTCCATCCTTGGGCAATCACCTTTACTTTGTGACTTTCATTGATGATTACTCTAGGCATGCATGGGTATATCCGCTTAGAGTAAAGTTCGAAGTATTTATGTGCTTCAAACAAATTTTGTCTATGGATGAAAATGTCTTGAAATGTATTATGGGCACCCTCCATTCCGATTGACGGGGGGAGTATATGTCTCATGAGTTTAATGCATTTCTAGCTAGTCGTGGGATAACACACCAATGTACAGGGCCTTATACGCCTCATCCAAATGGTGTTGCTAAACAGGAAAAATAGGTCACTTACGGATGTATGGTCAAGAGTCAAGCTTTGGCACATTTGTTTTGGTTAGAGGCCATCATGTGTGCCACTTATATACTAAATAAGTGTCATATGAAAGCTTTGAAATCTACGATTCCATATGAGGCATGGCATGAAAGAAGCCTTCTATTGAGCACATGCGTGTTTTTGGTTGTTTGGCATAAGCTTTGGTTCCACAAACGTAGTGCAGGAAATGATGATAAGGCTGTCAAATGTACTTTTTGTTGGTTATAGTGCTGAAAGAAAAGGTTATAGGTTGTATCATCCGCAAACAAAGCGTATCTTGGTCTCACTGGATGTTGTGTTTGTGGAAGATTATGTTCAGCCCTTGCTGTCATGTACTAGAGACAATAATGTAAGCTCACAGGACATTTATGATCCTTTGTTGCCTCTTTTTAGTGGGTGAAAGCTTGAATGTAAGTTCCAATGAGGCGAATTTACAGCCTATGGGGGCTTGTGAAAATGTCAATGATCAGCCTATTGCTGATGTAGATGTACATGATGTACTTGATGAGGAAAGGGCTAAGAATGAGGAGGCTAGAGGTATCCATAAATGACTGGTGCATACTTTGCGTGACAATAAATTGGATGCACCTTTGTCTAGTCGTACTCGTTCAGGTTCTCGCCATGCATCTTATGCATCAGATTGGTATGCTTTGGCTATGTCTAGCTTACATGATGTCGAGGAACCTCTATCTTTTGATCAAGCACAAAATTCAAAAAATTGGATGGCTACCATGCAATCAAAATATGATGCACTTATAGAAAATGACATATGGATGTTATGTGATTTGCCTCCTAGAAAAAAGGCCATTGGTACAAAGTGGGTAAGCCCAAAGTCTAAGCATTGGCAAGTTGTCAAGAGTGTTTTCCACTACTTGAGTGGCACTTTACATCTTGGCTTGTTTTATCCCAAGGGGGGATCATTGCCACCAGATTTACATGCTTTTATGAACTCAAATTGGGTTGGTTTCTTTAACATACGAGTGTACACAAGTGGTTTTTGTTTCATGCTTGGTAGCTCATGCATATCATGGTTGAGCAAGAAGCAACCTATTGTGGCCACTTCCAGTTGTGAGGCTGAGTATAGGGCAGTCTTTACAGCTACGACTGAGTGTGTATGACTCAAATGCCTTATGGTTGATTTGGGTGTTGGATAGGACCCTGACAAAACTATCTAGATTGACAGTCAGAGCACATTAGCAGTTGTGAGGAACCCAGTTTTGCGTTCTTGCACATAGCACATTGAGGTGCATTACCACTATGTCATGGAGAGGCTCTCAGCAGGAGAGATCAGCTTGGCTTAGGTGCCAACACAGCACAACCTTGCAGATCTTTTCAGAAAGGCATAGTCTTGTGAGAAGTTCAAAGCTTTCTGTAAAGCTTTGGGCTTTATCCCCTTTGTGGACTGATCATGTCCTCAGGGCATGGCACTTCCCTATACTCTATGTGTCAGAACTTATTCACCGCATCACTCCAAGGGGGGATTTGTTACCATATACATGTGGTAGTGATGTGTGTGAACACACTTAGGACCGTCGGGGCATTTTCTCCCTCACTAGGAGGTTTTTCCCCCCGTGCATTGTATATACACCCATCACTCTAGAGCTATCTTATCTTTCTATTGCACACTAAGTAATATACTCTCTGTTGTGTGCCTTGAGCTTCCTTCATCTTCTCCAAGCTGTGTGTGTTTTCTTGCAACCCTAATTCCAAATTACTCCCCTTTGTGGACCGATCATGTCCTCAGGGCATACTCTTTGTGCTAGCTCTCGTTCACCGCATCACTCCCAAGGGGCATTTGTTACCATATACATGTGGTAGTGATGTCCTCAGAGAGTATTTCCTCAGGGCATACTCTCTGTGCCAGCTCTCGTTCACCGCATCACTCCCAAGGGGAATTTGTTACCATATACATGTGGTAGTGATGTGCGTGAACACACTTACGATCGTCGGGGCATTTTTCCCCTCGCTAGGAGATTTTCCCCCCCGTGCATTGTATATACTCCCATCACTCTAGGGCTATCTTATCTTTGCATTGCACACTAAGTAATATACTCCTTGTTGTGTGTCTTGATCTTGATCCTTCATCTTCTCCAAGCTGTGTGTGTTTTCTTGCAACCCTAATTCCAACATAATAAAGTGTCGCACCATGACACGATATGAGGGGCGGCTATGATGGAAGTCCCAACATATCTAGAAACACCATTTTGTTGAGGTATATACGGCACTGTACATTGGTTTTTGATCCCATGACTAGCTAGAAATTCATTAAACTCATGAGTCAGATACTCCCCCCCTCAATCTGAATGGAGGGTGCCCATAGTATATTTAGAGACATTTTTAGCCATTGCCAGAGATTGCTTGAAGCACATGAACACTTTGAACTTAGCTTTAAGTGGATATACCCATGCATTCCTGGAGTAATCATTAATGAAAGTCACAAAGTATAAGTAATTGCTTAAGGATAAAGTTTCAATAGGCCCACAAACATCAAAACCATCCTTTGGAAGCTTTGAATGTTGCATCTTACCCAAAATATAGCCTTCACAAACATGCTTTGAAGGTGCTTCAAGAGGCGGCAAAGAAGAAACCATATCGGATCTCTGCAAACATAGTAAATTGGCAAAATTTAGACGCCCAAAACTTGCATGCCAAAGTTTTGCATTTGAAACAGCCTTTGAATCCACAACTGCATTTGCAAAATTCTTCCCACACTTGTCATACCAAAGTGAGCTTACATATCCCACGACACAAAATACCAGATACAAAAATTTCATCACCAAAACTGAGATCATGAATTGTATATCTATTATCCATAAATTTAACAACAAGAACAAGTCTAGAAAGTGCAAATACAAACAAAGGGTTTTTTTAGTCCCAGGTATTTAAAGTGCATCAACAAGTGTGAAAGAACTACCATCTGCAGTAATCAGTACAATCTTTTCAATTCCCTTGACTAGATAAGAGACATTTGTTTGCAGAAGCGACTGTATTCCCATGAGGACAGCCTTGAGAGACTTAAATGTGTGTAATGTGCATTGTAGCACCACTATCAAAGTACCACACTTGTGAATCTACAACTAACATACATGCATCATGGAAAGAAGATCATAAGTGAATTTTGCACTAAATGTCCACTTTGCATCTACATCAACATCACAATCTCCTTTACAAAAGATTCTACAATAGCTACACGTGTAATGGAACCAACGCCTTTCTTCTTGTCCTCTTTTACCTTCAATTTAGGACATTGCTTGATCAAGTGATCATTAGCTTTGCAATAATGGCAATGCATCTTCCTCTTGCTCTTTTCACCAAAATTCCCAGATGAGGTGCTTCCAGCAGAAGCATTAGGAACATGTGATTTGCCACTTGATAAAGAACCATGAGAAGTGGCTACATTGGTGTTTATCACCTGTTCTTTGAGCAGCAATAAAAGCTTATTCAATTGCATATTATTTATCCCTGTTCATTCTTGAAAGTGACTCTTGCACCAACAATGTGCCTAATGCATCAAACTTGACAACATGAGTATTCCCTTGGGTCATAAGTCTCCAAGCACTAGCAAAAGTATGGTAAGAATTTGACAAAGCATCAAGAACAATGTGCACAAGTGAACTGTCAAAAATGACTTCGTGTGTAGAAATGAGTTTCTCATTAATATCCTTGATACCAGCAATGAAAGTTTCCATGTCACCTTCCTCATGCATAATCTTCAACTCGAGAACTTTATGCATCAATGCAATTTTAGCCTCATTGCGACTTGCATAAAGACTAGCCAGAATATCCCAAGTCAAAATAGCTGATTTAGGTGAGCAAATGTGAAGTAATAGTGCACTTTACAGATAATGCAATTAATGCATGAGCCTACACATGTCTAACATCCCAACAAGACTGCTCATCTTAGGAAAAATAGCTCTAGCAACAATAATCCTACCACATACAACATCCTCAATAGAACCTATATCTAAAGAAGGTGGATGTTCATCAATGCCTTGCACAACATTCCAAACGCCCTTTGACATAATAACATGTTGCATCATGTAATCCCACACTGGGTAATTGTCCCATTCAGTTTATCCTCAACAATGAACATTTTGAATGCATATGTGTTGTTGTTAGTCATGGAAAGTGTCTGCTCCTGATGTGAAAACTACCCAAAAAGAGGAGAAACAAAGCGGGACTAGCACGTGCCATACAACACAACTCAAAGAAGACCTTAATGACGTACTATGCAATACATAGCAATGAAAAAAAAATCACAAAAGGACACATTTGCTTGTATTATATTGTTTGTAGAGGAAACGAAGGCCGAAATCAGCCCGAATGGAAATTCTGAACAGACCAAACTCTACAAGCTTACTTGAATATAGTTTGACCTGATGATGCTCACCAAAGCTCACCCAAGTTGGAGAAAGTGAGTAGGGATATGTTGGAAACACTGATGACTATGCCTGGGAGGATGCAACCTGCTCTGAAACCAATTGTTGGAAATAGGGGTTGCAGGGAAACACACACATCTTGGAGAAGATGAAGAAGCTCAAGGCACACAACAGAGAAGATATTGATTAGTGCACAAATGAAGATAAGTTAGCACTAGAATGATGGGCATATATACAATGCACGGGGGGAAACTCCTTCTAGTGAGCGAAAAAGGCCCCGACAGTCCTAAATGTGTTCACACACATCGCTACCACACATGTATGGTGTCATAAAATCTAATACCTAACCAACCCAAATGATTCTCTCATATTAAACTTATCATTTAATGTGGGAGAATAAACGGGAACAAGGGTTAAGATATAGACATGTGCTTATAGATCTATCTCAACACGGGGCCAATGGTAAAGGGGCCCAAATGAGATATGGTCTATCAAATAGCAAGGCTAACCAATGGAGCATAAGACCTTAGCGTTAGATTCATTGAAGACCTCCAATAGTTAGTGTAAAAGTCCTTTGACTTTAGGTAAGCTAGGGTTGAGCTTGAGGTGGGAGCCCGACCCAAGCTTAAGGTACTCGAGGTGTTTGTAGTGCTTGATGACTAAGGTGCTTGAGATTCTTGAGGTGCTTGATGATTGAGATGCTTGACTCGTTCTTGATGATTGATATGCTTGAGGTGCTTGTCATGCTTGAGATGCTAGGGTTGTACTTGAGGTAAGAACCTGACCCAAGCTTGAGGGGCTTAAGGGCCAAGCTTGTTGTGAGAACTAGGCCCAAGGTTGAGGGGCTTGAGGTGGCACAAAACTCAAAGCTAATCCCTACAAGGAGGGGGATGAGCCCTACAAGAGGGGGGATGAGAGAGAACACACACACTCACACAAGGCATGATTGGTACAAAGAATGCAAAAGGGACACTTGTCAAGTTCCTCCTCATGTTGCCTTCATGGTGTGCCTGAAGCCTATTGGTTGGCCACCCAAGGGGTCCAATGATAAATTAGAAGATATAATAAATTGTTGTTAGATTTATCAAGTCCTCTGTCTCAAAGGGGAAAGGGGGACACTTGTCCCAAGGCTACCCTTGTTACTTGATTTACCTCCTGCTTGTGATTGGCTAGACCTAGAGGGGTCCAATGAGCTTCAAACATGAGCTACGAGCGGTGCGTGGGGGGGGGGGGGGGGGGGGGGGGGGGGGGTTGACCAAGGAATCTAGGGGCTTGCTTAGGGGGTATACTCTCCCACAAACACTCTCATTGTCTGAAGTGCAAAGTGCAAGATCTCCCTCTCCTTCTCCAAGAAAGTAGAGAGGTTGAGAGCCTACACCAACACTCTTGGCTATGGAGTGAAAATTCAACCAAGAGCCATGCTTCAATGCTTAAGCTTGCCATCTTCTCCATCTTCATTACTATGCTCTTATGTATGCTAGCAGGAAGAGGGATGATAAGTAAGGAACTAATTCTTTCTCCTATGAAATTTTCTTCTTCCTCTTCCCTACCCTCATTCTGTGCTAGCTCTCTCCACCTTTGACGGTGTTTGAGGTCTTGGGATAGTTAACGCTTTCCTCAAAGTTTATGTTATGCTTGTGATGCATGAAGCTTTTGATCTTCATAGCATCACCTAGGTCACAAGGAACACAAAGGTTGTATTGTAACAAGTCTCTCTTGTTGGGAGAAATCATAATACAAATGCCTATTGGAGGGGTGACTGGCTCCACATAAATCCGGTCCTCAATTGCTGTAATGTTGTCTAGATTCTCTCTCTTTCAAAAGTATTGTTCATGCCAAGTTAACTAAATGCTATATTTATGTTGCTACCATCAATTATGTTCACCCGCTATGCTCACAAAGTAATTTCACAAAAGTACTCTCTGTAATTTCCGCTACTCTCAAGTTAATAGGCCAATTCCATTACATATGGTATCACTGTGGGATGCAAAAAATCAAGCATTCAAGGATTTGGGGAAAGGAGGGGGGTTTGTGCTGATGTATTCATGATTTTTCCATGGATAGTTTCTCTCTAGTTGTGCTCTTATTTCTAGGGATAGTTGTAACATCCAAGGAAATTTCTTCTTAGTGTTTGTGACAGTGCTTGATCCTCCATCAACAATTTTGGCATATACATCTTTTGTGCCAAAGTGTTTCAATGTGTTGCAAGCATGCAAATCATTGTGTAGAAAGTTGTCGTTGTGCAAAAAACTTCAGCATCTATAAGAGAGCATTCATGATTGGAAAGTTGTTGTCAATAAACTGCTCCAAAGTTCCAGAGGTGTATTGTTGGTTCTCTTCCATCTTGGTGGCAATCTTATATCCACTACTTCAAGTGGCCAACATTCCACATTTTGAAGATAAGCATTGGCTTAATGCTATGGCATACAAGGCCTTTGGCAAGCATCATGCCATGTTGTTAAATAGTCATGACAATACTCTCTTCTAGTGCCATTTGTATGGGGGATTTTTTGTGTGACATAAGCTTACAGATCTTGGCCACATACATTGCATCCGCCAATTTTGGATGCCTCACCCTAACCTGCTTCAGAAAAGCAAAGCAACCTTCACAAAGTTAGTGAGCATGTAAGTGAAAAAATGAAATTTTAGCAAGCAAGTGAAGGACTAGGGGGGTTAGGCTTTTATCCAAAGCAATTGCCTTTGTGATAGAGGGACAAGTACATGATGTGACTGCAACTAGAATTTGGGCTATAGATTGAAAAATTTATTCATGAGAAACTGATCCTTTCTCTTCAGTCCATGGACATTTGGAGGAGTTTTCTTGTCTAATTTTTCCCTAGCTATGAAATAAGTTGCAATCTATTTAGAATCCATGGACATGCTTTTGATCTTAGGATGGTGGATGCTCTCAAGTGTCCTAAAAATCTGCCCTAAGAGCTACTTGATCGCTACATGCATGACTCTGTTTGTCAGCATGATTGGGTCAAATTGCATCAAAGAAAATGAGGCTTTTAGCTTGCTAAAACAACATCTCACAAGCTCTATAATGCAATCTTTAAACATCAACACAAGCAGACTAAATGCTCGTCGTACATGATCCTTTGCAACATGATATAGGTGGAGTACAAGAGCATCAATGACGACTTTATGATGGGCATGTGACAGCTTTGTCTCCACCATGGCTGGAATTTTCAAAATCAAATTAGAGTAGCAAATCTAAACATTATTGCGTGAAAATGTCGTAATAACTACTAGCCTAATAGCAAAAATTGATGACAACAAACCTGAATATAGAAAGATAAAAAATTGATGCAAGTAATTTGAAATGACAAAATTAAACTTATAGTGTGATGCAATGGTGTGCACAATCAAGGACAATGTATTTATTAAAACCATGATTCTACCTGTAGTGCGACGTGGTGGTATGCGCAGTCAAGGACAAGACACACCTTTTTGGACTTTACATTGTCCAAAATGATAGATTACAAACTTAGTCAAAACTAGAAGATGTGCACAATTGGCATATTTGTCAGTTGTGCACAATTGACATATGTGAAGTAAAGTATATGACCTTGTCCAAAACGATCGATTACAAACTTAGTAAAAAGTAGAAGATGTGCACACTTGGCGTATTTGTCAGTTGTGCACATCTATCATAATTGAAAATGCACACAAATCTACTTAAAGTGATGCAGAACTGGTTATGTAAACCTTTAAGAAATCTTATATGTGTATTTAAATATATAGATGTGCAAAGTGTGCGCAATTTATATATCTCATTCATTTTGTAATGAATTGTTTTGGATGAGTAATCAATAACTTCACTATAGGTAAGTAAGTGTGTATTACTCCTTAAGCCCTCTCTGCAATGCAACATGGTGGTCTTCAAATTCACATATAGAGCGTTTATCTATATTTGCACCCTCCTCGCAGTGCGACATGGTGGTTTGTAGAGTCAGGAACAAGGAATTTTCTTATCTGAACTCTTAAAAAAGCCACTTGTTCAAAAAGAATGATTATGAATTTAATGAGAAATAGAAAACGTGCACGGTTGTCACATATAATATAAGCACACATACAAACATGCCTAAAGTGTTTCACAACTTGCTATGCGATTGTTTAAGAGGATGTGTGTGCATAAACATGGTAGATATGATGATAGTGTAGCTCTTTGATTTCTTATTGAGTTTATAGTGAGCTGGATTAATTAAGTGATCAGTTACCTTACTACAGATAAGTGTATAATTCCTTAAGCTCTCTCCATAATGCAACACAATGGTCTACACAGCCAGAGATAGAGCGATTAGTTAGACATAAACCCTTCCTGCAGTGTGACATGATGGTGTGCAGAACTAGAGATGAAGAATTCAACACTCCCTACACTCTCCTTCTAGTGCAACATGATGGTCTCCACAACTAGGGACAAAGTGTTTAGTTTTTTGCATAACTACGAAATGGTACCTAAGCTATAAACCCTTCCTGCAGTGTGGCGGTGTGGTCTACACAATTAGAGATAGGGTACTAGCCTATAAAATAATCCCAAAGTGTGAGAATATGCTCTACAACAATAGGGTTAGTAAAAACAATTGATAATTATAAACTGTTGGGGGTATAAAGCCCAATGTGGTCGCCTAGGTAAGTGGGCGGGCCGCCAGGGATGTACACATATTCTTTTGGAAAAACCTAATAAGAACTCACTATGCTCTACACATTACAGTAGAGCGAGTTCACCATATCGTCGTGCTCTTCTTCTCGCACTCTCTCTCGCGTCGCACTTCCGCTCGTACTCCTTCAACTGGTATCAGAGCACAGATCGAGGCTCGGGACAACACTGCAGGAGGCTAGAGTCACCAGCTCAGATTGGAGTGAAATTCGATAGGCAAAGACACGGCCCCAAATCTCATGGGATGATCCGAGGCCTCGGTGTGCTTAGAATTTCATTCTGAGGTCATCTCGGTCACCGTTCGGCTTCGACAAAGGTCTGCGCAGGCCATTTTCGACTACGTGGTATCGGCGGGTGCAGATCCGACTCTGCAAATTTGGGGTTTTCGGCCTACGACTGCAGGTGCTGAGGATATCGACACTCCTAGAGTGTTGATTTGTGGCTGTCTACACATCGAAGGACGGATCACAGTTCTTGGAGGCGTGTCACATACGACACGGGCGTATCTACACACAGACTGTAGGCGACATCCACTAGTTCATCAGGTAGCTTGTGTTTGCTGCTTGATATTCCAGATTTCATCCTGACATTGCAAGTACTTCCACATGGGATGTATTGTCAGAGATGATGTATGTCTGTTGAGGGTTTGCTGGCTGTGAGTCACGCAGCAAACAACCGCCGCAGCGGTTACAGCATACAGTGGGAAATTTGTGGATGTATGACTTTGTGGGAAGTCTATGTACTGTCAGATTTACTGCAGCCTTTGTTGAGGGTCGAGTGAGGTTTTATTGAGCTGGGGGATTCTCGAATGTTGAGATCCTTTCGGTGATACAGGTCTTGGAGCGATCCCTCGAGCACCCTTAGATAGGCAGCTAGGATGTATTGACTGTGAGTTAGACAGTTGGGATTGCATCTTTGCTTTACTACCGTTGAGGCATTGTCGCAGTCTATGCTTATAGGACAGTGACAGGACAGTGAGAGACAGTACAGGTGCAGGACAGGTTTACCCGCAGCTTAGTACAGTGTCAGAGAGACAGTGTTTTTTGAGCTGTTTTTGGTCTGTTTTTTGAGTACACCAGAGCCATTTTACAAAGGAGACTCTGCCGAAATTTATGCAGAATCTGAAGCTTTCTTGGTTCATTTGACAGGTTGATATTGGTTCAGAGGTCAGTTTACAGGGGAAACTCTCCCGAATTTTTCCGAGGAAAGTAAACTACTGTGAAGAGTAGCTATGGCTGGATCACAGGACACTGCTCTTTCCAATATCAAGAAGCTGGATGGAACCAATTTCCCATTGTGGAAGAAGCAAATTTGGCACGTGTTGGTACAAAAGAAGCAGATAAAACTTATAAAGCTCAAGGGGATAAAACCAGAAGATATGGACGAAGATGAATGGAGCGAAATGGATGAATTGGCACTTTCTACCATTATGCTGACTTTGGCAGGAGGCGTTTACTTCAATGTAGCAGAGGAGATGTCGGCTTATCAAGCATGGTTAAAGCTGAGTGATCTTTATGAGAAGCAGAGTGCAGCTTCACAGGTATACTGGCTTAAGAAGCTTGTTGACTTGAAGATGAAAGAAGGGACACCTATGTCCAATCATCTGAATGAATTCAACACAATCTACAGTCAGTTGTCAGCTCAAGGTGTCAAGTTTGATGAACCTGTTGGAGCTATGTTCCTGTTGATCACATTGCCGGAAAGTTGGGACACTTTTCGCACAGCTTTGAGTAATTCTGCACCTCCAGATGGTTTGAACATAGCAGGTGTAGAAGGAAGTCTGCTTACTGAAGAAACCAATAGAAAGACAATGGACAAAGGCAAAGGAACAGCCTTAGTTGTCAGGGGAAGGACCAAAGAAAAGTACAAAGGTGGAAAGAGGAATCAGTCTCGTAGCAAGTCCCGCAGTGCTAAAGGCAAGAGTGACATAGAATGCTACCATTGTGGCAAGAAGGGTCACATGAAAAGAGACTGCAGAGAATGGAAAGCAGAAAAAGGCAAAGAGAAAGCTGAAGACCATGGTGAGAAGAACAAGTCCTCAGTGAAGATTCAAGAAATAAATGTGATAAACACTGTTGCAGAGGATGACAGTCTAGTGTCAGGAGACATCTACCTCTTGAAGAATACAATGGACTCAGCTCTTCTTACAACATCTGATGGAAATGCACTGAGTGACTGGATTATAGACTCAGGGGCATCACTTCATGTGTCTCCAAACAAGGAGTGGTTTACCTCTTATGTGACCACTAAAGATCATGTTCGGCTAGGCAATGGGCAGACATGTGAGATCTTAGGTGTTGGAGATGTTCAATTGAAGTTTCAGAATGGCTCCTCTTTCACGCTGAAGAATGTGAAACATGTTCCCACAATTACAAAGAGCTTGATCAGCACAGGTTTACTTGATGATGCTGGCTACGTCACCACTTTTGGATAGAACATGTGGAAGATATCCAAGGGTTCTATGACAGTAGCACATGGAGTAAAGTCTGGAGGACTTTACATGATTTATGTATCAAATGTCTCTAAAAATGTAATCAATGTAACCGAGCAGCCGAACGTTTCTTTGTGGCATAGCCGGTTAGGACATATGTCCAAGAAGGGAATGGAAATCTTGTCTCGTTCTGGTTATTTGCCTGGCTTTTCATTTAATGATTTTGAATTCTGTGAACATTGTCTGTATGGTAAGCAAACACAGCAGCCACAGAATCATAGAAGCAGTAGAACAGATACACAGTTGGCACTTGTTCATAGTGATTTGTGTGGACCTATGCCTAACCTATCTCTAGGGAGAGCTTCTTACTTTATGACATTTATAGATGATTACTCGAGGAAAGTATGGGTTTACTTTCTCAAGCACAAGGATGGAGCGTTTAGTGTTTTCAAAACGTTTGTGACACTTGTGGAGAATCAGAGTGGCAAGAATCTTAAATGCTTACGCACTGACAATGGTGGAGAGTATGTTTCAAAGGCCTTTTAGGACTTTTGTGAGTCAAAAGGTATAAAACGTGAACTTACTGCTCCTTACAATCCTCCTCAAAATGGTGTTGCTGAGAGGATGAATAGGACCATACAAGAGAAGGTCAGAAGTATGTTGTCTAATGCACAGCTGCCAAATGGGTTTTGGGCTGAAGCTGTATCAATAGCTCTTCATCTTGTAAATAGATCTCCTAGCAAGGTTTTGCAGAAGGATTCAGTGCCAGAGATGGTATGGTCAGGCAAAATGCCCTCATACAAGCATCTCAGAGTCTTTGGCTGTGAGACATATACTCACGTTCCAAAGGAATTTAGGAACAAACTTGAGCCAAAGAGTAGAAAGTGCATCTTTCTAGGCTATGGTAATTCTGGTGAGATGGGGTACAGACTTTGGGATCCCGAATCCAGAAAGGTTGTCCGCAGCAATGATGTTCACTTTAATGAATCCAAATATCATTCTAAACCAGAGAGGGTTGAGGAGATTAGAAGAGTTGTCTTCCAGGAAGATGGACCTGCACGTGCAAGACAAAATGTCAGGGCTCAAGAGGAGCAAGGACAGGATAGAGTGGAACCACAGGTTGTGGCTGAGCCTGAGCCACCTATTGTGCGTAGATCTGGACGTGTCACGTGACCTCCTGATAGGTTTGTTCCATCTATGAACTATGTCATGTTGACTGATTGCAATGAGCCTTCATGTTACAAGGAAGCAGTGCAAATGAAGGACTCCGAGAATTGGCAATTGGCCATGCAGTCAGAGATGACAGCTCTGTATAAAAACCAGACATGGAAGCTAGTTAAATTACCACGGGGCAAAAAGGCTCTACCTTGTAAATGGGTTTACAGGTATAAGATCACCGCTCATGATAGTCAGCCAAAGTACAAAGCAAGGCTTGTTGCCAAGGGCTTTAAGCAAGAACAAGGCATTGAATTTGATGAAGTCTTCTCTCCGGTGGTCAAGATGACTACATTGAGATGCTTTCTTGCATTGGTTGCCATATTAGATTTGGTGTTGCACCAAATGGATGTCAAGACAGCGTTCTTGCATGGTGATTTAGATGTGGAAATTTACATGCAGCAGCCAGAAGGGTTTGTTGAGAAAGGCAAGGAAGATTGGGTATGCCAGTTGTTAAAGAGTCTTTATGGCTTAAAACAATCACCGAGGGCATGGTACCATAAATTCTACAAGTTTATGCTTTCTCAAGGCTACAAACGTAGTGAGTTCGATCACTGTCTATATACAAAGAAGGCTAAGGATGGCAGTTGGCTGATACTTATTTTGTATGTGGATGACATGTTGATTGCTGGCAAGCACTTGGAAGAAATTTCAGCTTTGAAGTCAAAGATGGCAAAATCGTTTGACATGAAAGACATGGGTGAGGCAAGTCATATACTTGGTATGCGCATTGAGAGAGACAGATCAAAGAAGTTGATTTGGTTATCTCAAACAAAGTATATTGACAAGGTTTTGCAACGTTTCAATATGGAGAAGGGAAAGGCACTGAGTGTTCCATTGCCACCATATGTGAAACTTAGCAAACAAGATTGTCTTGTGTCTGAGGAAGAACAGGCTGAAATGGATAAGATTCCATATGCGTCTGTAGTGGGTAGTTTGATGTATGCAATGATTGCTACTCGCCCAGACATTGCATTTGCAGTGGGAGTAGTAAGTCGATACATGTCAAACCCAGGCAAGAAACATTGGGAGGCAGCGAAAGGAATATTGAGATACCTAAAAGCTACAAAGAGTATGCGTATATGCTATGGGAGTCAGGAGCTAAGTGTAAAGGGTTTTACAGACTCAGATTATGCAGGTGACTTAGACAACCGAAGGTCTACGTCAGGGTATGTCTTTACATTGGCTGGTGGATCAGTATCATGGCGTTCTAGATTACTTGATTGTGCTACTCAGTCTACTACAGAGGCTGAATATGTTGCAGCATCAGAGGCATGCAAAGAATCAATTTGGCTTAATCGACTAGTAACAGATTTGGGAATCAAAGAAGAGATGCCTGTGTTATATTGTGATAGTCAAAGTGCTATACAATTGGCTCGCAATCCAGTTTATCACTCAAAGACAAAGCATGTGGATGTGAAGTATCATTTCATTAGGGAAATGCTCGAGGATAAGCAACTTCAGCTTGTCAAAGTTCACACCACAGAAAATCCTGCTGATCTACTTACAAAAGGACTTCCCTCAGAGAGCTTTGCGCATTTTCGCAAGCAGTTAGGTGTAGGGTAGTACATCACTTCTCTACATCTCTTGCATATTAGCTTGTATAGTAGCTTCTCTCACACTTAAAGTACCACATTGGACTTTAAGTGGGAGGTTGTTGGGGTATAAAGCCCAATGTGGTCGCCCAGGTAAGTGGGCGGGCCGCCAGGTATATACACATATTCTTTTGTAAAAACCTAATAAGAACTCACTATGCTCTACACATTACAGTAGAGCGAGTTCACCATATCATCGTGCTCTTCTTCTCGTACTCTCTCTCGCGTCGCACTTCCGCTCGTACTCCTTCATAAACCATAAACAAATATAACAAGTTTAATCACCTCAAGCAAGAGAAGAGGGGTTTGATAAGCTTGCAAGTGCTTTGCACAAGTACTTTGGAAATCTGGACATTGAGGGACTCTAACAGTGCATTCAAAATACGGATGCCTTTTTTAAAAATATAAAAATACCATTTTGGTCGAACTATATATCAATTGAAATATAGTTCGATCAAAATATACTTTATATGGATAAGCATGTATAACATGTGTATACAATGTCTAATAGCATTTTATACATTAAAAATTTATTATAGGGGCACAAAAATGTAGCTTAGTCAAGAAGGTGACTACTTTTTAATCCATAAAATTTTAGTGCTCTTGATATTTTAAAAACTTCCTTGTTAAAAGTATTCCCCATGCTTTCACAAACCAGGAGCTACCATTTCATCACCAATGTTTGGGAAAGAGCTGAGAAATAGGTACTTAGTCCAGAACCATGTAGGCGTGGAGAGTGAAATAGGGATGCTTGAGAAGTTCCCTTTCAAGGATGCTTTTGAAGGCAAGTGCAATAGGGTTCCCTTGCTCCCCACATTTGAAGCATTGATTGCAGATCGATTATCTATATGATACTATTCTATATTTTTGAGAGAGAGTCAATTATTATATGTTAGCTTCTTTTGCTGTTGAGCTTACCATTCTTGAAAGAAGAATTCTTGTTCTTCCATCCCTCAATGAATTTGACTTTTCCATCAATAGGCTTGCTTCTCTTTTCTCCCACATCTTGAATTGGAAAACTTTTAAGATTGTCATGGAGTGTTGAGCACTAAGCTTATATGATCGCATGTCCTCTGAAATGCCTACACAATTTTTTTATTTTATCTTAGAGAATTATATTCCTTGTAGATAGTAGCTTTGAGATGTAGGTCCCAAAATTTGTCTACATACTTATAGATATATTCTCCTTGCCCTAGTGTGAGGCTTCTCTGTGCTATCTCAACATGCTATGAGAAAGTAATCTTCACCCTTACTTGATAGAAGAATTTTCATGCTTTCTACGTTTTAGGAGGGCCTATTTGGACCAAAAAAAAAGTCAAATGTTGGCAAGCTAATTTCTTAAGATACATAGAGGCATGTCCAAACCTTTGAAGACTATGTGAATTCTTTATCTCCAAATGCAGCATCAAACTACTTGATGAAGTTGACAACCAAAAGTTCCATTGTAAGAGAATTGGGTTATGCTTTCTCCTCCTTCATTGACTTTCTTTAAACAATGAGCATGCGAGTGAAGGAGTAGTAGAAAGGTTTCTTTCTTCTCTTTCTTTATGGTTCCCTCTCATCTTCCTCAGTATGAGAAGTGAAATCAGGACTTTGTGACCTCTTCTTCTTAGGAGAGGAAGGACATCACTTTGTGTATGTCACCTTGGGTAAGTTTTATTATCTGAAGTCACATGACTATCATCATAATCCAAGAGATCTTTATGTGGTAATTGGAGACTTCCTCCACTTTTGTGGAGATCCTGAAGAACAATAATATTGTCTTAGTAATGCTGATCCTCTTTTGCAAAGTTAACTTTTTTGAGTCTCTTCTAATTGAGTTCTCTTATTAGGAGTCTTTGCTTTTTGAGTAACCAAAGCCAAATTGTTGTTGTAGAGCTGAGTTTGCAAAGCAAGATTTATCTCATGGCAACCTACAATCTATGAGCAAGGAATCAAAAGCCCAAGGAATCAAGAGTAGCAACATCATTAATTTAATCAAAATTCATGAAGTCTATTTACCCTCTCTTCTTAGGTTGCATTTATACGGACGTAGGATTATAGGGTTTTTTTCCAAATAATACAGTGTAAAACCTATAATCGAAGGAATTCTACAATCAAAGAACCATATAATATATACGCGTCTTTGATCAAAGGAGCGCATTGCAGTGCAATTTGTCAAAGATAGAGGAGACAAAGAAAGCAAGTATAATGTATTTTTTGTTTTATTTTTAACTTTTTTTTTGCTAATTCGTGTTGTGCTAGAGGTTCACTTTGCACACATCATTAGTTTGTAGGAGTGTAGGACCATCTCAAGGTTGTTTTGACATAGTCACACTCCTAGAATAGATAGACATTAGAGATTTGTCTTGTGGTTGTGTAGACCAATCGGTCACACTCTAGAGAGAGCCATAGGGAGTTTAGGATCCCACTTGTGTTTTGTAGAGGTTCCATCCTGTTAGTCACTTCGTGTTGTGTATGGGAATACTCACACTTTAGAAGTTTGCAAAATATACAAACATATCTAGAATCTTGCTATCCAATATAGCTTACTTTACACTCTACAAACAAAGCTAAACTATAGTATAAATAAAGTATACACATTGCCACATTTGATGAGTGAAGAGTTAAGTTTAACTTTCTCTTCATCTACAAGTGTATCAATGTTTATATTTTGTTTGCACTATTGTTTAGTCTTTTGTTTTACATATCCAACTCACCTAAGCAATAGTATTAGCAGATAATGAGTGCTAAGTTAAAGCTTAATTTCTTCTCTTTTCATAATTGTCTACTACTTGCAATAGGTGAGTAAACTCTTTTCATAATTGTCTGCTACTTGCAATAGGTGAGTAAATATATACTCTCTACGTGTTTTTTTGTAACTATGACATGTAGCTTTTTTCGAGATGTGATGATTAATGTGTTAGAGCTATTAGCTCACACAATTGGGCTATAAGTGCGTAACATACAATTGTTGTTGTCTAATATATTACTCAAATGCGACGTACACTTCCAGTGTTCTGTGTTTACTAGTGTCCACACTTGTGTTAGAGTTTTTAACTCACATAATTGGACTACTTTTTCATAATGTTAACTTTTAGTGATCTATTTTCTAAAATTTTATCTTCCATTGTATCACAGTTAAATTGTTGTACATTTATTCAATTATCGATAGCAAAATGTGATTCCAAAATCATTATTAAAAATTGTGTATATTTTATTTGTTGCAACAAATCGTTCACTTTAAATATGTCTAAATATTAAAAATTAATATTAAACATTTTCATATATCAACATATTTGAAATTTTAATTATTCTCTTGGTGTTAATATATCATTGTTTGTTTAATAGCCATGTCAGAGACGAAGATATTACAAGCACATCGAAAGACCATCAATGAATCTATTGTTTGCTATCTACATGGTGTGGAAGAGAAGCGGTTACGTCAATGTTTTGAAACTGCAAAGCCTTCTAGCTTCAATGATTTTGTCAATACGTTGACAAAACATTGTTTTGAGCGCTTACATCAATCATTTCCCACAATATCATATAATTTTTAGTGGTGGTCAATTGCGAGGGCTTGTCAAGCAAGTCTTGAGCCAAATCTTGGTTGCTTTTGATGCTTTGCAAAACCGTGAAGTCCACTCTCTCCCTCTAGTACACAAAAGAATGCAATTGGTTCATTGATTGCATGCAGAAATGAAAGGCAAATGCAGCATGTATAGCCACTGTTTATCAAAACCTTGATGGTGTGTTTGATCCATAGATAACCCTCTTCCGATACCATCAACATAATTTTTCTTTGAATTAGATGCATTACTAGATGAACCTACTTCAAATGATGTTATACCGTGAAGTTCACTCTGGAAACAAGGATGAAAGGAATTCTGCTCTCTATCTCAGTGCCCATCGGATCCTCTCCTCATTCATAATATGTTCTTCTTCATCCATTGATTTGATCTTCCCATAGTATGATCACTTTTGCTTACCCCTTTACTTTTGCCCTCAAGGACAGCCTTTACGTTTTGTACATAATCCAAAAAGATTTCATATATGTCTCGTGGACGCAAGGTACAAGGCCCAACATTGCCTAGCACTTTGAACAAATGCTCTTTGATCCTCCTAGCATTGACCCATTGAACACATGGTGACATTGATTTGCACTTCAATTGAGATGCAGTTCATCCTGACACTATTTCATGCACGTACGTCCACTCATGACCACAAACCATGATGCAAAAAAGAGATATGTAAAAAATTGACAATTGTAATTTGTAAATTGATCCTTTTATTAATCACACGTGAAGTATACAATTTATTAATTGATTATGCCAGAAAGTTGAAAGTACATAGTCAATCGTATCCAACAACAGTTCTGCATTGTATGCAGAGAATATAATTCATTTTCTAGGTATTTGGGATAAATTTTGAATACTTTACACCTAAAAATGATAAGAATTGTATCCTAAACAATAATTTGACGCATCGAATTATCTCAAAGTGTGACGATAATACTCTAACTCAACGAGATGGTCATTGGTAACCAATGATCATTTTGGATTATAGCTACATTATCATGATTTTTTACAAATCACATTGGTAAAAACAATCTGTATTGATCATTGCATATCTTCCTGGAAGTGTGAGCAACTATTCTAACACGACATAGTGATAACATTATTGTAATTAAAGCACTTCTAGTGGTACAAGATAAACATCAAGTACGGTCAAAAACTTTAATTGGAAATAAACCCAAAAGTGTGAACAACTGCTCTAACACAACAAGGTGATAACATTATTGTAGTTGAAGCATTTCTAACCATGCAAGATAAGCATCAAGTACGGTCAAAACACCTCGATTAGCACCTTCATCAAAATTTTGCCATGTGTAAGTATATCACTCTAACACAAGGACTGATCAAAGAAATTCTTAATTCCTACACCTTAATCTAACTGAAACAATTGATTAACTTCAGTACAAGTAAACACTTTTACTCTAGCACAAAGGTAAATAATCACTATTTACGATACGTACCCATCTTCAAATCTGAGTATATACTCCAACACAATGATAGATGGTTACAAACCTAAGTTTCTTCTCTTTAAGTTGAAAAAGTCCAAAACAGAAAGAGCAAGTTTTAATTTTTATTTTGATTCAAAACTATTCAATTTTTTTTAAAAAAACCTAAAAATTATAAATTTGAAATTAAATTAAATTATTAAATTAATTTAATAAATAATTGAATATTATTTTTTGTATTTCTATTAAAAAATTATCTTATAGGAAAAGAAAATCACTTTTATCAAAACTAGCTTAATATTTCGTTGTATAAATGTTGATGAAGGGGCTCTGGTGGTTGCATATATATACTGAGCACTTCAATCGAAGATTTCTTCGATCTAAGTGCAAAGAAATAATACGATGAGCCAAATTCAGTGATGTGTCACCGTATAATACTACCGTTTTATACTACTTAACAATTTATACGAGCATTAAACGTGTATAATACGTTTAACGTATATAAGGCAACTTAACTCTCTTCCCTCTATGGTTCTTAATCCTAGAATTCTTGGTGATAAGATTTTTGCAATCTATGATCATATTCAACCGTGCTAAAATTCTCCTTGAGAAAGAAAGAAAAACAAAATTGCTTTGATGCGAGAGGATTGGATTTATAAGTTGGAACAATGATCAATTAAAGAGATTATTTTATTTGTGTAATATTTTGCAAAACTCACATGACAATTTTTAGATCATCACTCCTATAGACATCTAAAGATTTGAGAGAGAGAGAGAGAGAGAGAGAGAGAGAGAGAGAGAGAGAGAGAGAGAGGGGCAAGATTTATGTAGTCAACCCCCTATCCCAAAGGAATTGTATGATCGATCAAAGGGATTAGAGACATTCTAGATCCATTGTAATGCCATAATGATCCCATAAAAAGCTAGAAACATGTTAATGTGCCATACTTTTTTGTGTATTGGACAGTTTCAATCAGCACATTTTGAGGTCCGAAACTTGTCTAGACCTCAAAGATACCTATCATATTATACATTATTAGCAAGCTCTTGAACCAAGGAATCCAACTGTGCAAAGAGGACAATTTCAACTTTATTGGATGCCTATTTTGAAACTATATATGTGCTAACAAGCATAAAAAATGTGTCATGTTAACTTGCTTTCACCCAAAAAGTATGTTACTAGAATTAAGATTGACTTTCGTAGCACTTTTGTTCTTTCAGCATTAATAGGTCATGGATGCACCACTGCCCACTTCCTTCGCATTTGGTTGAATGTTCAACACAATTTCAGAGGTTTTTGGGACCCTTTTTAATGTGATTTTGGTTCCTTGAAATCACGTAAAATTTGTGATGAATTTCTTATGCAATTTTGAAGGTAGTGCCATCATTCTTTTGACAAGTGATGAATGTACCAATCTACAATGTTTGCATTTCTTGGTCCTTTGAGCCTTAACTCTTTTCACTTTCTCTCTTAGAATTTCAAAGAAGACTTCTTGCTCTCTTGCTATACCGCAAGAGAGCAGCGATGAGAGCTATTAGAGTTGAGTCGCATCCAAGAGTAGTGGGGGGAGTGGGGAGAAGAAGACGTCTATTTACGGTAAAAAGGGAAATTTTCCTTGAATGTCAAAGCACTGCTACGGTGTTGTTAGTGCCTTTGAAAAGGTAGGTATTAAGCTATCTTCTTGGAAAGAATGTGCTAACCTTGTTTGTAGATGCATGTGTTCCAATGAAATTACTTGCAACCAGCTACATTCTTTCCGTCAAATTCTCTCCCGCAAAACTGTACTCGAGCATGACCCCACTACTGGGGCATGACCCCATTCCCCCCACTAACCTCGGGCGCGACTCAGCTCTTATCAAATCATGGATCCCTCCTTAATCACCTCGTGTAATGTTGAGACGTGGGTGTCACATGCTACAAGCCTCGAGGTCATAAAATTCCTGGCCGTTGGAACCTTGACCTGCGTGGGAATGCAATTTACAATGCGTGGCGGTAGTCAAAAAAGTCGTGAACTTTGGCGAGGAAGTCGGGCAACTAGCAGTCTAGCAGTGTTACGGTGGCTACAAGAGGAGCTGGGCAGCTGGCACAAGAGACACAAGCGCACTCTCGCTCTCTCTCTCTCTCTCTCTCTCTCTCCCAAATATGGCGGCAGCATTCCGTAATGGGGCCTTCGTTAAGCTGCCTGCAGCACTCATGTTGCCGGCGTTAGTGGTGCTGCTGTTTATAGTTGTAGCTTCGACGGAAGCTGCGCCAGGAAAAGGGAAGGCGCAAACGCTGTCGTACTTCCTGCAGCAGGAGATCGGACTGAACGAGCTCATAATGGTTCCGGCGGCGAGGGCGGCCGTGAATGGAACGGCGACGGGGTTTGGGCTGGAGATGGTGTATGAGTTCATCATGACGGAGACGGCGGATCCGGCGTCGGCCGTGATGGGGTACGTGCGCGGGACGGCCATCGCCGTCAACAACACGGCGGCCGCCACTGTCTTCTTCATCAACAATGTCGTCTCGCTGGACTACAAGGGCGTGAAGGGCACGCTTGCACAGCAAGGCGAGGCAACGTTCACGGCGGCTTCATGGGAGTTTTCCATCGTGGGTGGCACGGGTGCCTTCCGGAATGCAGTGGGCTACAGCGTTGGCGTCCCCATCTCCGGCACCCGCACACCGGAAGGCCGCTTCCATGTCGTTACCCGCTACGACGCTAGCTACTCCTTTGCATGGTGACCGGGAAACAAGTCTTGAGTTCGAACCCGTGGGGGTATTGTTCCCAAAAATTCTCTTCAACGTCCACCTTTCATTCCTTTGTACTCTAGTATTCACCACATTCATCAACTTTTACTATCAGTCTCTCAAAAATACCGGTAGTCATACTGATAGACTTTTACAAAAATTCATTACTCTAAAGATTCTCTTATTCCCCCCCTCGTTGTCGAAGGTGCTCCCTTCCCTCTGACCATCACCTCCATCCTGCCCACAGCGCCTGCGCCCATGCCTGCATTTGCCCCCAAGCCTTCCTCTTTGCCACCAGCCTTGCTATGTCCTTGTGCCGTACTGGCAAACGACCGTCCTTTGCACCCAACTTTGCTCTGCCTCCCGTTCTTCCAGCCCGTCCTGCAGGTCTGTCGATCATGCATGAAGATCTCTCTCTCTCTCTCTCTCTCTCTCTCTCTCTCTCTCTCTCTCTCTCGGGATAGTTTTCCATGACGTTAAAATACTCTTCTTCTTGTTCTTCTCGCATGCAATTAACTGAGGATAGTTTTCCACGACGTTAAAATACTCTTCTTCTTGTTCTTCGCGCCATGCAATTAACTGTGTGTGTGTGTGTGTGTGTGTGTGAGAGAGAGAGAGAGAGAGAGAGAGAGAGAATTTCCTGAGATTCTAGCTACTCAACCATTTTTTGAAATTGAGCAGACATACTCAATATAACTTCTTTCAAGGTTGCTAATGCTGTTGCTTTTCTCTTGCAAAATTGAGGCAATATTCATTTGGACAAATTCTCACAATGTTTCCCACATTGTGACTTACCTCAACATCATGAGCCTCTGTGAGGGAGGCGCCGCATAGCTAGCTAGGTACGATTGGGGGCAGGGGACCGCCGGCCTGGTGCCCAATCGTACCTAGTTAGGTATGCGGTGCCTCTCGAGCAGAAGCTCATGATGTTATGCATTGTATGAAAAACACTGAGAAAGACTCCGTTTTCCTACATGAGAAAATTTCTAAATCTTCTTGTGATATTGTCAATTCCAAAGGAAGTCACAATGGTTTGTTGTGCTAATGGGGTTATCTCTCTCTTTCTTTGTTTGGAATGTAGAATGATTGAGCAGCGAGCACAAGAAATTATGTACCAAAGAATGTGGTCCTTGTATCCATCGATGAAATCGTGAGAAATTATAGTTGCCAAAGTTAAAACCTTCATTGACTCTTCAAACCGAATTGAGAGAACATGTGTTGAAAGTTGAAAGAAAACTATGATAGGACATCTCCTTCAAAGCATCGTCACTGCCCTTTTTTTTTTTTGTTGCCTAACTCACAATTGTGAGTGCATCATCACTACTTTTCTACGATATTACTTGATTTATTTATTTACTTCAAAGCATCGTGCCTGCGAGCCCGCCTTGCGGCACCCCTTCTCTTTCAGTTATGTTTACCAGCGAGGATCTTTGATGATTCTTCTTAACAAAATCTTTAACGTGATTGGGTACCCCATACTTGGGGGAAGAAATAAAGACTATGATAACTCCCATATCATTTGAAATTATCATGATCTCATCTCCAAAGCTTCAAAAACACAATTGAATGCTAAGGTCTTTGCCACCAATCTTAGAGAAAAATCGATTTCACAAACATACAAAATTCCCTTTAGGGTAGATCCAAAGAGGAAATTTTATAAAATAATCGATAATTTTTACAATTTAACTCTATTTTCTTGAGTTTTCTAACCAAATATTCTCCTTCTTTCCCTCCCTTCTATCGGCTCATGATTTGGTTTTTCAACCGGTTCAAGGCTAAGTTGAGGCACACTTTTCCCAAACACTGTTTGCCACCAACAAGCCAAAAGTAGTAACATATATAATATAGTTGCACATGATGTGACCGTTTGTGATCGTGGAGACTTTTATTTGCACTCCATATATCAACATGCATCCATTAAAAGATGTGGACACCTCTATAGCTATTGATGGACAAGAATCTAAGGTTGACAACTATAATGGTGAAGTATACCCTACCAGGTACACTCATCGTTGGCGCATCGACATCTATGGATTGGCAACTAGAAATAAAGAATAATGTCTACATTCACAATAATTATGGCAAATGTAATTTGGGCAATAATCCTGATCAGCAATAATTCGTATGTGTCCATACTAGTATAATTGATCAGTAAAGCAAAATTTTTTCTTTCAACAACCCCTCACTAAAAATATCATCCTGAATTTTTTCAATCCATATCAACACCTTGTGTAATGCCACATGCCTTCAAGGTGCAAGTGTATGTGATTGCAGTTGGAGAGATGCCCTCTCTCTACAGTTACTGACAACAGCCAAGAGCTTCCTGCCCTAACCCTTGTCTTCAAGATGCAAGCATATGCGATTGCATCTGGAGAGACCCTCGCTTCACTTCCATCGAAAACATCCCTAAGCTTCTTGGCTATATCCCACATCTTCCTAACCTGGACCCTTGAGTTCAAGATGCAAGTGTATGTGGTTGCAGCTAGAGAGACACCCTCGTTTTGCATCTGTCAAAAACAACCCAGAGTTTCTTGGCGAGAGACACGCTCCCTTTGCATTCGTCGAAAACAGCCCAAAGCATTTGTTGAAACAACCTAGAGCTTCCTAACCCGGAACCTTGCGTTCAGGATGCAAGCAAATGTGATTGCATCCAGAGAGACACCCTTGATTTGCATCCACCAAAAAACCCAGAGCTTCTTGGGCCAAAAACAACCCAGAGTTTCAAGATGCACGCATATGTGATTGCATATGAAGAGTTACCCTCGCTTCGCATCCTTCGAAAATAGCATAGAGATTCTTGCCCAAGGGTATGGAGAGACACCCTTGCTTTGCATCTGCCAAAACGGCCTAGAGCTTCAAGATCCAAGTGTATGTGATTGCATCTGGAGAGACACCCTTTCTTCGTATCCGTTGAAAATAGCCTAGAGCTTCTTGGCCCTGTCCAATTTGGGCATCTCCCACAATCAGTGCATTCCAAGAAATGAAATCCCAGACAAGAAGCTCCTCAAGCAATTTTTGTGCTTTATGAAGTGCACCACATCTGGCATACATGTTGACCAAGGTAGTGCCAAGCACGATGTTTTCTTTCAACAACCCTTGACTAACAATATCATCATGAATTCTTTTGCCCATATCAGCATCTTGTGTAATGCCAGATGCCTTCAAGATGCAAGCATACGTGATTGCATTTGGAGAGATGTCCTCTCTTTGCATTTGGTAAAAATAGGCCCATAGTTTCCTAACCTAGACCCTTTCCTTCAAGATGCAAGTGTATGTGATTGCATCCGGAGAGACACTCTCGCTTTGCATCTGCCAAAAATAGCCTAGAGTTTCTTGGCCAAACGTATGGAGAGACACACTCGCTTTGCATCCGTAAAAAACAGCGCCCAAGAGCTTGTGTTAAAAACAATCTAGAGCTTCCTAACCTGCAACCTTGCGTTCAAGATGCAAGCGTATGTGATTGCATCAGGAGAGACACCCTTTCATTGCATCCGCCAAAAACAGGCCAAAGATTAAAGGTGCAAGCATACATGCATTTGGAGAGATGCCGTTTCTCTGCAACCTAGAGTTTCTTGACCCAGACCCTTGCATTCAGGATGTGAACATATGTGATTGCATCTGGAAAGACACCATCGCTTTACATCCACTAAAAAAAGACCAAAGCTTCAAGATGCAAGCATATGTGATTGCATCTTGTGAGACACCCTTGCTTTGCATCCGTTGAAAACAACAAAGAGCTTCATGGCCAAGTGTATGGAGAGACACCCTCTCTTTGCATTTGCCGAAAAGAGCCTAGAGCTTCAAGATGCAAGCATATATGATTGCATCTGGAGAGACACACTCTCTTTGCATTCATTGAAATCAATCAAGAGCTTCTTAGTCGAGCGTATGGAGAGACACCCTGCCTTCAGATCCGTCGAAAACAACCCAATGCTTCAAGATGCAAGCATATGTGATTGCATCTAGAGACACACCCTTTCTTTGCATCCGTCAAAAATAGCACATACCTTCTTGGTTAAGCGTGTAGAGAGACACCCTTGCTTTGCATTCGCAAAAAAAAATCAAGATCAGCTTCCAGATGCAAGCGTATGTGATTGCATCTGGAGAGAAACCCTCACTTTGCCATCCGCCAAAAACAACCCAGAGCTTCTTGGCCCTGTCCAAGTTGGGCATATCCCACAATCAATGCAAAGGAAATGACATCCCAGACAAGAAGCTCCTTAAGCACTTTTTGTGCTTTATAAGTGCACCACATCTAGCATACATGTTGACCAAGGTAGTGACAAGCAAAATGTTTTATTTGAACAATCTCTCACAAACAATATCATCATAAATTATTTTTCCCATATCAGCATCTTGTGTAATGCCACATGCCCTCAAGATGCAAGTATAAGTGGTTGCATTTGGAGAGATGGCCTCTCTCTGCATTTGCCACTGAAAACAGGCCAGAGCTTCCTAGCCCGGACCCTTGCCTTCAAGATGCAAGCATATGTGATTGCATCTGGAGAGACACCCCCCGCTTTGCATCCACCAAAAATAGCCCAGAGTTTCTGTTGAAAACAACATAGAGATTCTTGACCGGGACTCTTGCATTCAGGATGCAAGCGTATGTGATTGTATCTTGTTAGAAGCTGGAAAAACCCCACGGCATCTAACTACTCGACAGACTATTATTTTTGTAATTATTCATTCATTGAGAAAAACCCGATTTTTCACCTTGTAAATATTGGGACTTACAGAAGTTTCCAGATTGTATTCCAGTTTTGATAGTTAGATTGAATAGATGGTTGATTTTTGAACTTTAGGGTTTGAGAAGTTGTAAGGTATATATACCACTTTTTGACCTTAATGAGAAAACCTTTTGTCATTTTTAAAGAAGGAAGTTGAAGCTTGTGAGTGAACGTACTGTGCACGAGAGAGAGAGTGTGAGCTTCGTCTTGATGCTATCTATGCTACGGTGGTCGGAATTGAGTGCGGAGAAGTGCAGCGTGTTGCCCCCAACCAGAGCTATGCGCCGATACCAACATTGCACGCGTACGGTCCGACTTTGGGAGCTCCTTCTACGAGCTTCATCGGTTGTATTGCAGCATATCCACACGTTCACATTGAGTAGAACTACACATTAGGCACTTCAGATTTCGGAACCGAAGACCTGCAGATTTCGGCCAGACATCCTACGTGTTTCTACACCGGGTGTTTTGGGTCGTAATTTTGGTTCATAGACCTTAGGGAGAGTGGCCTATAGGTATTAGTAGGGTCTCCTTCAAGTTCTATGGTGTTTCGAAAATGCTTGATGGGTGTTCGGCTCTAGCAAGCGTTGTAGGAAGTTTCCTCTTTTGCACTCTTGAAGGCTGTGACTTAGGCAATTGGTAGAGACCTGTGTAGGAATTAGTTAGGAGTCGGTCGAGTGTAGGTTGACACCTTATGCTTGCTTCCACGTGCCTGCGGGTCGAGCTTCATCCTTAGCTGACATTACTTGTTAGGTGAGTTCTCGCTGTGCTGACGTCCGTCGCGGCGTGCCCGTCCAACATTGGCGCCGCTGCCAGGGACGAAAACCTTAGGTAGGTGACCGAGACTAATCCTTGAGGATTGGGATTTTTGGCTTGCCAAGAGTCTCACTTTACATTTAGATAGGATCAAAGGGTGGAGGACTCTCTAGGTCTTAGAGGGAGTTTAGGAAGCGTGTGTCTGGACTAGATCCTTCGACTTAGGTAGACTTAGGTAGTTTTAGGTATTAGTCGAGTTTTAGAGTAGGAGTTGGAGTGGTAGAAGCGGTGAGAGGTGAGCTTGAGAGTCAAGAGAGGCCAAAAAACAACCAAAAACACCATTATCACCATTTCTTCATGATAGGTAGGAGTAGAGTAAGTAGGACATCATGATTCAGATCTAGAGCATTTCATGCATGTACACTTGCTTGGTAGAATCATTACAAGATTGTAAAAGACGAAAAAGACACAAAAGTGTGGTTGAAAGCCTAATTGAAGTCCAAAAGTTAATGTGAGTGTTTCTGATATATCTACAGAGCATCAGGAGCATTCCTGTCAGAAAAAACTTTAATTTTAAGCCACGAGACATCCTACGCGTAGGATGTCTACAGGCCAATCTGGGAGAAATTTTGGGATTTTGAGTTGACCAGTGTGTTCAAAAGGTAGGGTTTACCCTAATTTCAACTGGAAAGGGGAAATTTGGCCATATCTTGACAGGATAACACCAGATAGACTGAAATTGCTAGACATCCTACCCAAATAGTGCCAAAACATTAACTTGAGACCAAAACCATAAGATGGCTGCATGAGTGTGTCTTGCATGATATATTGAGTGACTGAAAGGGGTTTCACCTCATTTGGGTAAGAAAATTGGGTTCAAAGTGGACTTTAGCACTTTCGACTGAAAAAAGCAAAAACAGTTGAAGTTTGGGACTTTTGACATCCAAATCAAAATCTAAGCATACCACTGGAATACTGACATCAAGGGGAAACTGTGGGACAAATCTGGGGTCAAACAGACCAAAAAGACATCCTACGCGTAGGATGACTTCTGAGTGATTTGGGACTCCAAACTGAATTCTGAGTATACCAAAGTGATCAGCAACTCAAGGGGAGCTTAAGACTTGAGTTTAAAGCCATTATGAAAAAAAAGACATACTACGTGTAGGATGTCTAATGCAAGAAAATGAAGCCAGACTTTGACTTTGGACATTGCAAGGTGTTATATAGCCTAAAGCAAGCCTGCTAGTCAATTTTGGTCCAATTTGGAGTTGATTAGACTGATCAATACCATCAACAGGCCGTCGGAACAGATTTCTGACTCATTGACCAGCTAATAGGTGTCCAAATCAAAAAGTAAAAGCAGCTGTAAGCTCGGCACAACAAAGGGAAACAACAGTGCAAAAATCTAGGCAAAACACAGCAGGAGACATTCTACGCGTAGGATGTCTAATGGGGCATACTGAAGAGAAAATTTGACCTGGCCTAGACAGTGAGGTTCCATTTGGCTTAAGGGTTCCAGAACTTCTTTCAGAAGTGAATTTGGACCTTGTTTGCCCATTTGACAAAGCAAAGACTGAATTCAGACTTTTTCGCGTAAATTGGCCAACATCAGAGGAAAGTATTGTTCCAGATTAGCAAAACTAATCCAGAACATCAGCAATGTATAAAATACAGTAGTGGTTGAGATTAACTCTCCAGTTATACCAATCATTACTAAGATAACCTCTAGCAGATAAATGCTTTGATTCAATTGCCGAAATTAAAACGCTTGTGTACAGGTATATTCAGCAACAGGGCGAGAAGTTGTGCAGAAACTGACCCATTGCCAGGTGAGTGGTTGAATTTGTGATAAATTGCATTGATAAGTTTGATGAATTTAAGATCAGGAAGATACATTGTTAGAGACCAGAAGGTGGCAGGTGACCAAGGTAGCTTAGTGTCCACCGAAGAGAGTGTAACTCAGGCAAGGCTAGATCCGCTAGCACCGATTATTGAGGAAGGTAGTGATACTGACACTTCGTCAGACAAATCTTTCTTCATGATGGGTAGTCAACAGCAAAGGAGGTTTCACCTATGATGGACCTATGCGAGGAGGAAGCACCTCCCAAAATCCTTTGAATGATTCCAGGCTCACGGTGATCTTCTTAGAGGGAACAAACTCAAGAGGAGCCCTAGTCTATTCTGACTATCGAGGCCGCAAGAGCATTTGTATCGAAGAGAGGCCAGCACAAAGATTGGAGATAATCCGAGTGTATGATGTTGGAGATAGATTCCGAGACGAAAAGGGGAACCACTATTTAATAGTTAGCAACCCTGAAGATTACAACAGATATGGAGATAACGTGGCAAAAGGAAAAATGGTTTCAGAAACTCAAGAACCGCCACCAAACATTGATCGGCCTGGAGCTATTTTTATGTATGATAAGAAAACAACCAGGATTCCAACTTATAACGAGAATGTGGGAATTTACAAACATGAGAGTGAGGGTATTGTCTCTTACTTTCGCAACAAAGAACCATATGTAAACGAACTAAGCAAAAACAAGGTTCTCTACTTATTCTCTTATGAAACTGCTACGGGGAAGGGCATAGTTTTTGTTGATAGATACGGGCGAGAATACCAGCGTAGTCTCCCAGAGGAAGTAGAAAGAGCAACAGGACAAGGAGCATCAACATATGCCCCTGAGGAAATTTCGAGAGCCGTCCACACCCCAAGCAAGTCAACAAATCCATTTTCAGATGAGTATGACACTACCTCACATTCCACTAGACCGCAAGCATTCAACAACCAAGACCAACCAACAAACCAACCATCATTGCAGGCATGGCTTCGACAGAGTGCAATAATGGAACCAGACCGAAACCGAGACGGTTATCAAGCCGCACGAGCGCTCAGGGATTTGCAAGAACCACCACACTATTCAAGGTATCAAGCAGAGAGTAAGCCAAAGACACAAGGGTCGACTGAGCCTGGAGGACCACCCATGGAACAAGTTCGAAGAGATGAACCACCTCTAGCGAGAACCGTTAGAAATTATGGCTTAGGAACCCCGTGGGAGAGGAACCACCCTATTACAGAAGGCCCGAGGAGGTGTATCGACTTGGACGGGGTGATCCAATGATGAGGTTTGAAGACCATCGCAGAATTAGACCTTCTCAAGTGCAAAAATGGGTAAACAAGAAATACACAGGAAACAGAGACCCAAGAGATCATGTAGCAGCCTTTGTGTGTGTAATTAGAGCCGAAGAGGTGCTAGATTTTACAACCCAATTTACAGGGTTTGGACTAACCCTAAAGGATGATGCTACAACTTGGTTTGACTCTGTGGAGCGTAGAGACTTTGAGTCGATGGAGGAAGTGTTTGACAAGTTTATTGAGGAATTCTCTCGAAGGGGAATAGCTCATAATACCGTCTCACAAATCCATAAATTCAAACAAAAAGATGGAGAATCTCTACGGAAGGCAGCCCTAAGATTAAAAAGATATGTTAAGTTCTGTCCTGTTGAAGAACTGCCAACTCAGTCCAGACTTATGCTGATATTCATCCAAGGACTAAGGAATGAAGATCTCCAGAAAGACTTACATATGAAGAGGAGCACGACATTGAATGAGTTGACCAAGGAGGCTCTTTACCTTGTGGACAATTGTGCGGTCTACAAAGAAGGGGAGTTCAAGGACCTTGATGACGATTCATCTTCACAGCAAAGTGGGAGCAAGTCTTCCAAGACAACACTGAAAGGAGAAATAGGGGTAAACTAGGAGCAGCTCGTAGATAAAGTGCTAAAAAAGATCAACTTGTACGCCAAACCCCAGGCTAAACAGCCCAAGTGGTGTGCTAATGAACAAAAATGGACAAACCATGGGACCGAGGAATGTTATTATAACAAGGGATATGTGAGAGAGAGACCTTACGCTCCCCAAGCTCCAGTAGCTTCCCCTCAAGTACCACCGATGCCCAGATATCAAGCAGGCAACTTACTAGGACCTGTAGGTGAAGAAAGACCACAACCGGTGTTGGGGCAATAACCACCCCTACCAGGTTTACGACCAGTTGGTATAAGATACACACCAACGGTAACTGAATCAAAAGAAAAGGCTTTGGTGCCTATGCATGCATATTATGAAGATCCCAATGGATATGCGGCAAACCCTGTCTACTATCCACCGGAAGAACCCTTGACACCAGAACCATGGAGCGTGATAGGGAATCAAGGACCGCCAACTGCTGCACAGGCCGCAGGAGAAGGAAGATATAGTTTAGATGAACGAACATTGTTGTTCATAGCTAATGGAGGCATGGGCGGACAGAGACAAGCTTACTAGCAAAGAGGGGCTCAAGGAGCACCTCAACAACCCAAGGGACCCTGTTACAAGTGTGGTGGAGACCATTGGCTGAGAGACTGTCCTCATGATGAAATCATTAGATTCAATGCGTATTGACCAGAATGTGGAATTACTCATTTGATTCCCTATTGCCCTAAAAACCCGAGCAAAGGAGCAAAAACCACCTTGAACCTGTTAGAAACAGTACCTTCCAGTGGAGGATTGGAAAATGAAACAATCATACCTATTCACGCGGTAACACGAGCCCAAGCCCAAAGAAGGATGAACGAACCCATAGTAGAAGAACCAAAAGCCGATGCCAAAGTTTAGAAACGAAAAATCAGAGAAGCACTTGGAAAGCTAGAAAGGCACGAAGGAAAGCCAGGAAAGAACGAGAGCAAGCAGCCCTATCCGATGAGTTGAAACATACAAAGAACAGATTGGAGCGGTTAGAGGACCTAGCTAGCTTAAGCTCACACACCACATCAACCATAGCATCCAAGGAAATAGAAGAGCCCAAAAGTGTAGGATCAGGAGGATCTGTACTGGCAGACAAGGTAAACGAGCAGTTGGATGCACTGCTACAAGCTTATGAAGCTCGACTTAAAAAGAACCAAACCCAGGAGCAAAGGTGGATGACTTATCCATATGCAGAAATAGAAAAACAGAGGTTGGATATATGTAAAAAGATGATCGAGATGGCTCAATCATTGATGGAAGACCCGTTGGGTAAACCGGAAAATTGTCATGACGCACCAGCTCCAACCCCTATCCAACCAACATTAGAGAAACATGAAGAAACAAAGGAAAGACTCACTAATGATTATGAGTCCAGAGGAGAGTCTATCATAGTGCCAAATACCACCAATGGGGCAAGTGACGGGGTCCATCCTAAAATATTGGTAGAAATGGGTAAGGACGGTAACGATTTAGATGATCTGTGGAAGCAAATCCGAGAGGCCAACGAGGCTAATAGGATGAGTAACCACATGAATAGCACGAGAGAAGAAAAGAACGTGATCTTACCTCCTATTGAGGAATTTGAGGCAAGATCACAAATGAACCTAGAAATACATTCACAAGGGGGAGACCAAGGATCTATTAGTTCGGGGCACAGCCAACCAGACTCTTTGAGAACTTTACCCTCTTACTTGGGAGAATATGAAGCTAAGTCGGAAGTGAGAGCAATCCCATCTCAAAGACTTTCTTCTAACAAGGTGATGGATTCGCAAGGATTGATTGAGTTGTTATCCACCCCGGTGACATGCACAATCACGTTAGCAGAACTCCTAAGGTTAAGACCAAACATGTGGACAACAGTAGGAAAATGCCTAGAAAAATTTGGAGTGAAAGACCCCACCTTGAAGCTCCAAGAAGGAATCAGGGAGTTGGATAGACCTAACCTAAACACTAGACCAGTACCATTGAATAAGTTTGGAGAATATTGCGAGGGAGAAGACGGAAACACCACGCTACCGGTAGAATTCCAAGGAGTAGTCTTCAAGGCTATTCTTGACAGTGGAGCGGGAGTTGCTATCGCCACCAAAGAAATTTGGAAAAAATGGGGAAAACGAGCTTTGAGGGCTACCAGAATGAAACTGCAGTTGGCAGATGGGTTCATGGAGAAGCCTCTAGGACTCTTAGAAAAAGTAATTGTCACTTCGTGCGGAATCGAGTATGAGCATACATTTGCAATAGTCGATTTCGACAAAAAGAACAATTATGAGATAATCTTGGGACGACTATTCATGCGACAACTGAAGATGGTCCAAGATTGGGGTTATGACCACATATACCTCAGACATGGCGAGACGACAACTAAAATACACCTGAAAGACCATAGTTACAAGATGTAAACCAAACACCAGTGGAAGAGTTTGATTCGGCTATGGTAGCAGGATCGGAACTACTAGCATGGTTAGGGCAACCAAAAGAGCTATGGATGTGCGGAACTTCACATTGTGGAAGTTTAACAAAAAAAGAATGCGTCTTACAAAGAGAAATTGAGGACAAACAGTATATTCAGGAACCTTTCCCTGAAGATACCTTGGAACCTCTAGAATGGGAACACATACTGGCAACATTGGATGTCTGTACCATTATTGACAGTCCAACAACAAAATTTTGCGATAAGGATGGCTATGATGTGCTACCCTATTACATGGTAAGCATTGTACCGGAAAAAGAGACGGTAGAACCTCCAGAACAACAAGAGTTTTACAACTCCTCTGAACATTTAGAAGTAAATGATGATGCAGATAATGAGTGTTCAGACACCTCAAGTGAGCGTGGAAATGAAGCCAAGAATATTAAGTTTTATGATTTTGCTAATCAACACCCTAGACGCCAAGAACGCTATAGGAGGAAAAGAGCAGGAAACAAAGTGAGAGAGAATCTGATGCCCAGGATAAAAGGTAAAACTCACTATTTGATGCTTGTAAAAGCTGAGGATTGTGTAAAAAATCAAATATCAGCAAAATTCTCAAAAAATTGAAAAGAAAGAACGCGAGAAGAAATAAAATAGGTAAGAAAAGCTAAAACCGAAACAAAATCACAAAAATCTGAAAAATAAAAAAACGAAACAACAAAAGACCAAGAGTGGACCAAACTGGAGCGTAAATAGAAATATCAAGAACTGAAACGGTCTTTGAAAGAGATATGGACTACTGAAGAAGATAGTGATGGAAAAAGGGAGTCAGAAAAGGGCAACATGAACATACCAGCACACTATCAAAAATTTACTATCCAAGATAGAAAAATCATTATGACACCACCAATTAGGGAGAGAACCAACCAAGAATCTTACGATGGGCCTGAAAATGCAAAAAAAAAAGACCTCGCAGAACCAGGTGAAAAGCCTCAGCCGGTCTATATCGCTAACGATTTAGAGCCTGAGGAGGAAGCACAACTAACACAACTTCTCAGGAAGTATAAAGATGTCTTTGCTTGGTCCTATAAAGACCTCAAAGGAGTTGATCCATTGATATGCCAACATACAATTCCTTGAAATCGGATGCAAAACCTAGCAAACAACGTCCTTATACATATAATGACACATTTGCTAAACGAATCAAGGAAGAGATTGATAAACTGATGGAAGCGGAATTCATCTATGAGATTGAACATACAGATTGGGTGTCACCCATTGTGGTAGTTCCCAAAAATAATGGAAAACTGCGGGTGTGTGTAAACCTCAAGAAGATGAATGCAGCAACCATAAGGGATAATTATCCCTTGCCAATCACAGAACATGTACTGGAGCGAGTGGTCGGGAAACGGGCTTATTCCTTTCTAGATGGGTTTTCAGGATACAACCAACTGGCAATAGCAAGGGAGGATCAACACAAAACATCGTTTTCCACAGAATGGGGGATTTATGCATATCGAGTTATGCCATTTGGCTTAACAAATGCACCAGCCACTTTCCAGAGATTAATGACTCACGCTTTCAAGGAAAACCTAAGAATATTCTTAGAAATTTACATGGATGACCTATGTGTACACTCTCTTCTGCGAGAGAAACATATTGACCATTTGCAAAAGGTCTTTGAAAAGTGCAGAACATATCGAATTTGTCTAAACCCGAAAAAGTGTGTATTTATGGTTAAGCAAGGACGAATCTTAGGACACATTGTCTCACGAAACGGCATAACCACAGACCTAGACAAAGTCAAAGTCATTGTAGACCTGCCCAAGCCTACTAATGCGAAACAAGTGCAATCCTTCATGGGGCACTGCGGATATTATCGAAGATTCATATACATGTATGTGATTATCGCACAACCTCTGTATCGGTTGCTAGTCGATTTCAAGTGGACCGAGGAGTGTGAAACCTCATTCTAAAAGCTGAAGGAAAACCTTATATCAGCACCTGTACTAAAGGCACCAAATTGGGAAAAGATATTCCATGTGCACATTGATGCTTCAACATATGCCATTGGAAGTATTCTAGCTCAACCTGGAGACGGAACAATGGATTTTCTAGTTTGCTATGCGAGCCGACAGTTAAACAGTGCAGAAAAGAACTACACAACCACCGAGAGGAAAGGATTAGGAATGATTTATGCTGTAAAGAAATTTCGGCATTATCTACTTGCAAACAAATTTGTGTTCTTTACAGATCATCAAGCTCTTTTGTACCTAGTAAATAAACCTTGCAATACAAGGAGAATCGTGCGCTGGTTTATTATATTGCTAGAATTTTCCTTCACAGTGGTGGTCAAAAAGGGTAAAACCCATCTGCGAGCAGATCATCTTTCAAGAATACACAAAGGGGAAGCTCCAGAAGGGGTAGATGATGACATTCCAGATGCTTATCTTTTCAACATTGAAATGGTACCCAAGTGGTCTCAGGAAATAGTTAGCATTCTCTCCTTTAGACATGAGTTTGATAATACGGAGTGCAGATCCAAACAACAAACAATTCGACAAACAAAGAACTTCCAATTGATAGAAGGACGGCTGTATCATCTTGAATCTGACCTAATCCTACGATTATGTATAAATCCGGAAGAATTCGAGTGCTACCTTAAAGAGGCACATGTCCAGGGATGTGCTTTTCACTGTTCAACAGTGAAAACACACCAGAGACTGAAACAGTTAGGGGTTTATTGGACAACTATGTATGCAGATACACATTCTTATGTTACCAATTGTATAGTATGTAGTGCCAAACGACCAGTGGATCACGCAACTTTGTTTCAGGTGAACATAGCGCCTGCATGGAGTTAATACAACATTGACTTCTTAACCACTAGGACATTCCCTGAGAACATTACAAGAGCACGGGAAAAAGCTATAGAGCGGGAAGCTCGCGACTTTCAGTTAATTGGGAATCAACACTATAAGCGGGGAAAGGACAATCAACTTAGAATCTGTGCAAGTGAAAGCGAATACCTGCTGATTCTAGAACATGCACATAGCGGAATAAGTGGAGGCCATTTTTCGGGTGATAAGACGGCAAAAATTATCTTTACCGTAGGAATTTGGTGGCCTACATTGCACATGGATGCCGACGAGTTTGTAAAGCGTTGTGATGCGTGTCAACGCACCAAGATACCAATAAAATGAGATGAGATGCCATTAAGGCCAATGATGAGGGCAAGGGCATTTGCAAAATGGGGCATTGATTTTGTGGGACCTATATCACCCCCTGCATATCGCACCCATACCCAATATATCATTGTGGCTACGGACTATCTCACAAAATGGGTCGAAGCCAAAGCAACACAAAAAGCTAATGCACGCACCACGGCACAATTTTTGTATGAGAATGTTTTTGTACGTTACGGGTTACCAATAGAAATTGTCAGTGGCCGTGGAACATACTTTCTCAATGAAGTCATTGAATATCTGCTAGAGGAATTCATGGTCATACATAGGAAATCAGCACCATACCATCCACAGACCAATGGGCAAGCTGAGGCCACAAATAAAACACTATGCACGGTTCTCACTAAAATAGAGTCAGAATCAAGAACAGATTGGGATCAGCAATTACACTCAACACTATGGGCATACAGGGTAGCTTACAAAACATCAATAGGAACAACACCATACAACATGGTGTTTGGCCTAAATGCTATACTACCCATAGAGTTTTTAATCCCAACTCTACGAGTAGCAACAAGCTTGGAATGGACATGGCATGAACTCTCTTCAAGGATTAATGATCTTGAAAAGCTCGATGAACTACGCTTACGAGCTGTCGCTTCAATCTATGCTAAAAAGAGAAGACAAAAGGAATTTTTTGATAAACATGTGCGTACCAAAGAGTTCAAAACAGGTGATTACGTACTTGTTTATACCTTGAAGCAACATGCCAAGAAACTGAAAAAGCGAGGGATGGGACCATTTGTGATTCATGATCTATCACAAAGTGGAGCTGTCAAGCTTGCTACACTAGCAGGTGAAGAAATGCCAAACTGGATTAGTGGGTGTTGACTGAGAAGATATCATCTACCACTCACACAGGAGATGCTCCAACAAATTCATCAAGGGAAACAACGAATGAAGAAAAAAGAGAGAGTACGGGAGGAAGCTCAAGCCGAAGCACAGGAGCGCATTGCAAAAAGACGGCTTCTGCGACAACAGCAGAAAAGTGGAGCACCATTGCGAATCAATGCCATTCGACTGACTGAGTTGGAGGAGGAAACAGTGGATCCAATAATTACAATCAAAGTAGGCAACAATCAAGTTGAATCAACAGCTTTGCTTGATTCGGGTGCTCAAGCAAATTTGATCTCTTACGGATTATACGAACAGCTCAAAGTCACAGATCAACTTCATCCTACTCCCCAAGTGCTAGAAAGTAGCACATCACACCCATTGACAATATTGGGATGGACTATATTGCATGTACAGATACATCAATATATCTATCCACACAAAGTCTATGTGGTGACAAATGAAAGCACACAACACCCAATGATGCTAGGGCAACCTTGGCAAAAAGCATACAATGTGCAGATAGATTGGAAAGCAAAGGCTATCAAAATTCAACATGAACATGAACGACAGGTAATAGCTTTTGCTCAGCAATACCATCATGATCAACTGCAAGCCATGCAATCACTGGCAACAAAGACAAAAGCACAAATGCCATCAAAGAACAACATGAAACTCGAGACCAACAACCAGGTAAAAGCCAACCATGCTAATTACAGACATATGAAGTCAGCGGCCACAATGCAAAAATCTAGGCTACCAAAACAAGGTAAACAAGTATGGATGCGGAAGGATAGAAATACAATGGCGGAAAAACAACAATGTAACAAACGGATTCCAACAGAGCAGACGGTTCAACCCCAAACCAAGGGCATAAAACAGATGTGGATACCAAAGAAAATGCTTAGCAATAATCCAAATGTCACTCAGATTTGGATACCAAAGCAAAAACAAAAGGAACTACCTGCCGTACACGCAATAATGGAAGACAGAGAGCGGCATTTCAAAAAAGGAAACTGATATATGTGGATGCCGATGAAAGACAAACCAGTGGCAAACAAGAAAGTGCCAAACCATCTACAAAAGTCGGCAGCAACAAAATACCAATGGAAAGCCAAGGTCATAAGGCCCATAGATATTACATCCCAACCAATTCTATCCTCAGAAAAAGCTATGACTCCATCAACAACGTCGGCAAAGGAATTGCCTCTTGCCAAAAGGACAATTAAACAGAGAGCAGTAGAGTTACAGCTGCTACTTGCAAAGAAAACATGAAGCCTCGACGACGAGTGCCAATAAGCATCTTGCTTATTCCCTTCTCTTGCACAACATTAAATTTTCCATGCATTGACCGAGTATGCATAAAATAGGGCCACATTAATCGGCCAGGCATTAGCACAAATTTTTCAACCTATGCACGGCACATACTCCAAGGCGAAACCTTGTCGTCCGGGAGGACTCCGACTAGGAGGGGGGGAGGCATTCTAGAGGCACTCTCAAATGCGGAACCAATGACATAAACAACAAAAAAGGGCATGATTTTTGACTATTTTAAGGGTTGTTGTTTGATTGCGAAATTTTTTGGAGTAAACCAAGCACATATGCCCTTATACAGCATGAATCTATAGGTATATGGGGCCAAACGCCAAATCAAGCCCCCAGGTGTGTGTGTATATAAGTAGAAATAGCCATTTTTCGGGCAAAATATTGGTAAAACGGAGAAATCCGGCCATAAAAATTGCATGTGAGTGTATATAATGTGTTGCGGTGATGTTTGTGATTTATTATGATTTTTGGGGATTTTTTGGGTTTGATTTGCTATTTTCCTTTTAATTTTGCTAATTTTCGGCAGCAAAACTTCAAAAATACAAAAAGCAGGTGAAAAACAGTCGTAATGAAAAACAAAAATATGGTGATGATCAGTGACTATAGGAAAACCTATGGTACAGTGGGGGTGCAATTATGAGACTGGAGTGGAAAGCGTGTTTTGGCCAGGTTTTGACCGAAATGCCAAATTTTTGGCAAATAGAGCAAACGGAGTCCAAATCAAGAAATTTTTGAGCCTAAACCGCATCTCGCAAGAAGACAGGAGCACATGTCAAATTTCATGAAAAGTGGTTCGGGGACCTCCATTATAAGAAATTTTCACCCCATTTTTAGCTCATTCTCACTATTGACCTTGTGGAGAGAGCTTCTGCCACCTAGAGTGGATCGACTTTCCAGCAGCTTCTATGACACACACGTCTACTTGACCAGCTCCAGACATGAGAGGTAGGCTCACCACCTTGAGATTTTCGCGCATGTTTGTCATTATGTCGTGAAAACTAGCGTAGAGGTCACACACAAAGAGAGCTGGAGAGACCTGCAAGTAGAGACAGCGGCCAAACGGCTGACTCGAAAGCAACAAGACTTCATCGGCAGCTTACCCTAGTCTAGGAGACCAGTCCTGGATAGCCAAAGGCAGTGGGAAACCATCGGGAAAAAACCTAAGTCCCAGAAACCCGCAAGAGGCCACCAAATGGGAAATCGGCGAAACGGCGACCAAATGCTACCAAAATTTATGGGTAGGAGCATCTCGACATGCTCGACAAGTCCATATGACCCGCATGACCAAAAAGTGACCCGAAGCGGCACTAAACCTTGGAAACGGCATCAGACACACAAAGCGTCAAAATGCACTTGCGGCCAAACCGCAAGTCCGTTTGCCACCAAACTTCACGAGCGGCTTTCCTAGACCATCAACAACCAAGTACTATGGTGGTAGACCACCACAAATCATCAAAGATATGTAAACGCAACCACGGGTGCTTCTAGAATGACAAATTGCCAAATGGAGCTCCGGTGAAGCTAAAGTTGACAAAAACCATACGGCGAGGATCCCCAAGGGATTGGGAAGCTATGGAGACCAACATCGAGAAATCTCATCGCCAAAAATCACTCCAAAAGTCAAAAAACGGCTCGGAGGCTTTGAAGTCCACACAGGGAGTTATACTCTATCCATTTGACTTTTTTGTTGAAATTAGGCTCAAAAGGGACTTAGGGGAGAAAAGAGCAAGCACTGGAGCACTAGCACTGAAAAAATCACCAGGAGACATCCTACGCGTAGGATGTCTCAAGGGTACTTTTTGGCACAAACCTCAACAATTTTTGTCATGCACATGTTCTGAATGACATTTACAAGCCATACACCAAGTTTCATCACTTTTGGACCAGATTTGACCTCATATGCATGGAAAAACGCAAAGTTAGAGCATAGGGGCAATAATGGGCCATTGGCCTACCAAATCTTGTCCAAATCTCATGAAACTTGCACAACACATTCACATACACATCAACAAACAATCTGTGTGGTCAGGGAGTCAAAATGATGAAAAAGACATCCTACGCGTAGGATCTCTAATGGACCTTTTTGGCATGGAAGGGATGTTTTGTCATTTCAGATCTAATTACCTCATCATCAAGAGCCCATATGTCAAGTTTGAAGCCATTCTAATCACTTTTGACCCCCAACACCTTCAAGATACACTTTTTGAGCCCAAAAACACCTCACAAAGCCCTACAAGCATCAAATCTTATCCAAATTCAAATCCAAGAACATGGCATTGTTCCATAGGCCAAGGACAACCCACAGAACAAGTTTCATGCAATTCTGATGAAAAAGACATCCTACGCGTAGGATGTCTTCAACATAAATTTAGCCTTCTGTGCAAGGAATGACATCATAGGAGCCAATACCATGGTGCAATGAGCCCATATACCAATTTTCAACCCATTTGGACATCAATTGCTACCTATGATGGACATTCTACCTAAATTGTGACGTAAAGCCTGAATCAGCCCAAAAATCCACTTTTTGATATCCAAATTCAAATCCAAGCCTACAGCCATGCTCCATAAGCCTTACACTACCTGCATGTCAAGTATGAACCAATTCTGAAGAAAAGGACATCCTACGCGTAGGATGTCTAGATGGAAATTTTTGGCTAGATTTGCACTGTGAGCACATGCACAGCTTCACAAGTTCCTTTTAAGCTATAATTCCAATTTTCAAGTCATTTGGATGAGTAAAACTCAGTTTCGCAGCTACTATGGAAAAAAACGCTAACTTTGGATTACTGAGTGCAACAGGATCTATGGCAGCCTTGAAGTCACCAGCAAAGAAGAAAAGAATGACAATCAAAGATTATCTAGACGAGGTGGAACCTTTTGTCATTCCAGAGGGAACACTAAAGCCCACCAGCACCTGGATACAGGAAGATCTGTTAGAGTCAAACGACTTAAAGATCTACCTGGGAGTGTTCAAAGACAATGAAGGTAATGTAATAGAGCTACCAATGCTGCCAAGAGAGCTCAATGAATTTGTACGAAGAAAAATGGCCGGCTACTTGGAGAAAATTGACCTCGATAACTATTTCGAAGCAATACCAGCAGGGGTGGACGTCAAAAGAGTATGGGAGTTTGTAACCAGCATCAAAGAGGATGGAGTGGCCAAGGTGACAGATTTGCAAGGCAGACCAGATACAGAGATCATCATCACGGAGCGGGTTGTAGCCCATGCACTAGATCTCTCCAATCAGGGAGACAGTGTGATAAAGAGAAGGGATGAAGTCAAGGTGTACAAAGAGAAAAAGGCAAATTACACCTTTGAAGACATTGCCAACCCAAAGGTGGCAATCATGAGCCAATTGTACAACCAGTACTTCCACATGTGCACGAAGAGGCCACAGAAGTACAGGATGCCGCCAGGTGCAATTTCCACAACGTTTACTTGGGCAATGACAAAAGACACCCCAAAGATAATCAACTATGCGGCTTACATACATGATAGCTTGGTAAAAATGGGCAACAAAAAGCCAACCTACATAGTGCCAGGAGAAATGATAACCAAGGTGGTTTATGCAGCACTACGCGCTAAAGGAAGGTGGCCTGATCCCCATCTCAGAATGATTGGCTAAGGGTAAAAGAAGACAAGGAAGATGAGCCACAAAGAGCACCAAGGGTGGCTACGAGGTTGAAGAGACGGCTAGAGCCAGTTGCAGAGGAGCAACCTGAGCAGAAGAAAGGAAAAAAGGAGTCTGCTCAAGTGCCGGCCAAAGAGAAAAGGTCACAAAAAGCGGCAAGACTCGAGAGGCTGATGGAGAGTTTCTGAACAGAAAGAGCCCTCAAGGGTATTTAAACGAACTCTGGAAGCCATCTCTCGAGTCTATGTTCGGATCATCCAGAAGAGTACAGAGGGACCGCTTTGAAGATTACATCAAGAATTTCGAGATTCTTGATGCTGCAGCGGAAAACATTCCCCATGTCCCTTTCACCGAGGAGGAAGTGGAGCAGATAAGGCAGACATTGCTAGATGATCAAGAAAGCCAAGAAAGGGAAAGGAAAACAAAATCAGACAGGGACTTAAAAGGCAAACCTGTAGCTTTACCAGAAAGCCCTAAACCCAGTCCGCAGCCATCACCACCGCCATCACCACCGCGTAGCAACCCTCCACCAGAAGATAAAGAGGCTGAGGACAAACAAGAAGAAAAACAAGTTGAGGAGCAAGAGCAAAGGCAACAACCTGAGCCAAAGGAAGAGGCCAAGCCTGAGTCTGAACAAAAAGGACTAGATGAGGCCTATTCTGCATTTTTGGACCTGCTAGCTGCAGGCTATACAAGGGAAGAAGCCGCCACAGTCGCATTCGACTTGGTGAGGACAGGGCATAAGGAACAGATGCTAGGCATCCGGCTAGTGGAGCTAAAAGAGATTTCTACCGACACGGTAGACCTGCACCCGCCCTCTAATGACTGGGACGTGGTGATGACCATGCTAGCTGGAATACGAGTACAATCTATGGCATCAGACGAAGAAATGATAACTCTAAAGGCCACCGAAGAAAAGACCAAGATGGAAAGGGATTCGCTGCAGGTACAAAGCCAAGAGCTAAAAGAAAGAGAAGCTGACCTCCAGGCCAGCTTGGCAACGGCTCTACAAAACTGCCAAGCAAAGGAAGAAGCAAATGAGGCAGCAGCAAAAAGAATACAAGCAGCGGAAGAAGAGTGTTTGTAGCTCAGCAAGTCATTGCAAGATGCTGAAAATGAATGGGATAATCTGACACTCCAGCTGGAAGAAGAAACAAAAGAAGTAGAGGCCATGAGGAATGCCAAGGAAAAGGCAGAGATAGAACAAGAAGCAAGCCTGGATGAAGTCCTTGAGCTCAAGGACCAATTAAAAGTCAAAGATCAAACCATCCAGAGGCTGCGGGCATCACCTGCTAGAGTTAGAGCTACGAGCTCGACTCAAATCATTTCCGAGAGTCAAATATATGAAGAGCAAGGAGCTGACTCTCGAGAAGAAGAAGAGGCTGATGATGGCTGAAGGTTCTATCGCTATGCAAACAAGAATGGAGGACAACCAAAAAGCCCTACAAGAAGAAATGGAGAGCATAAAGATAAAACTCGAGGAGGCGGAAAGAGTAAACGCTGAACTTAATGACCTCCTTGTGACTATGGGCGGAGAAGCCGAAGCGGAAAAGTAGACACTCCTCAAGAAAATTGAGGAGTTGAAAGGCAGGCAACAAGCAGAAGCAGAAAGCTCAGGGCCAGCTGCTAATGAGGGCATCGACCTCGACAATGTGGCAGATCCTGTGGACACACCCATGCCAGAGGAAAGCATAGCAGGATCCTCTCAAGAGCCACAGGATCTAACACAAGAAGAGGAGGAAAACTTGCGTAAGGCAATAGAGGCAGAGATCAGAGAAAGCACAAAGGCAGCCTTGGAATGGGAGCAGAGGGTCTTCAAATCTATGACCATTCAGAAGATCCACGCCAGCAATCTCAGGCGCGAGTGGCTTCAACCCTCTCTCCCTTATCCATTGCTGAAATATGAGGCAGCAACAATAAACAAGCGAATAAGAGAAGAGCCAACGGAACCTCTCTACAATGCAGACACCTCGAGGCCAGAAGGAGTAAAGCTCATAGTGGATTCTCAGCCAAAGTGGAGGAAGGCTTGGCTTACCAAGTACCCACAATACCTAATACACTTGTTAGAGACACCTAAACACATCAGAGACAACCTCAGCTTCTGTCCTCTACCAAGGGTTAGGACGTGGAAGGCACAAGAAATCTTGCAAAGAAGCCAACCCACTTGGCTGAACTACCCAAAGCTGCCGGGAGTAAAGGCAGGTGAGAGAATAAGTGTACAATACATGGTGAAAACCCTAACGGGCGCCATAAAGTTGTTCACTGGCTCACCTGACCTTACATGCATTATGATGAGAAAAATCTGCAGAACCATCCTAGCAGTGTTCAAGACCTTCAAGCCAGGCCAGGTGACTGACAACATATTCTTCTTCCAGGATACATACAGATGTGCTTATGATCTGTCAGGTCAGCCTTCCAAGGAGGTGATACATGCATTGTATCAAAGAATTATGTTTCTATCATCCTATCACCTCCAGGCTTTTGAAGAAGCATTCTATATGGGGTTCTTCACCATGCATACAGATATCTTTGGCCCAACAATGCTGAATCTACATGCAAGGTACGAATCATTGCTAAAGATGCGGGAGACCATAAGATGAAGCACTGGATCAAGGCCATGTTGGGGACGACATGAATGAGGAGGGGGGGGATGTTAGAAGCTGGACACACCCCACGACATCTAACTACTCGGCGGACTATTATTTTTGTAATTATTCATTCATTGAGGAAAACCCGATTTTTCACCTTGTAAATATTGGGACTTACAGAAGTTTCCAGATTGTATTCCAGTTTTGATAGCTAGATTGAATAGATGGTTGATTTTGGAACTTTAGGGTTTGAGAAGTTGTAAGGTATATATACCACTTTTTGACCTTAATGAGAAAATCTTTTGTCATTTTTAAAGAAGGAAGTTGAAGTCTGTGAGTGAGCGTACTGTGTACGAGAGAGAGAGTGTGAGGTTCGTCTTGACGCTACGTGTGCTACGGTGGTCGGAATCGAGTGCGGAGAAGTGCAGCGTGTTGCCCTCGACTAGAGCTACGCACCGATACCAACATTGCGCGCGTACAGTCCGGCTTTGGGAGCTCCTTCTACGAGCTTCATCGGTTGTTTGGGTGGGCATACGTTATCCGATTTTGCATTGCAGCATATCCACACGTTCACATTGAGTAGAACTACACATTAGGCACTTCAGATTTTGGAACCGAAGACCTGCAGATTTCGGCCAGACATCCTACGTGTTTCTGTATCGGGTATTTTGGGTCGTGATTTTGGTTCATAGACCTTAGGGAGAGTGGCCTATAGGTATTAGTAGGGTCTCCTTCAAGTTCTATGGTGTTTTGAAAATGCTTGATGGGTGTTCGGCTCTAGCAAGCGTTGTAGGAAGTTTCCTCTTTTGCACTCTTGAAGGCTGTGACTTAGACAATTAGTAGAGACCTCTGTAGGAATTAGTTAGGAGTCGATGGAGTGTAGGTTGACACCTTATGCTTGCTTCCACGCGCCTTCGGGTCGAGCTTCGTCCTTAGCTGACATTACTTGTTAGGTGAGTTCTCGCTGTGCTGACGCCCGTCGCGGCGTGCCCGTCCAACATATCTGGACAGACACCTTTGATTTTGCATCCACCAAAAGCCAGCAAATATCTAGATATTTTCAAGCTCTCTCTCTCTCTCAAAGAGGTAAGGAGGACAGCTGGCCAAAGACTGCCCATGTACTTGAATGCATGCTACATGTGATTGGCTAGGGGGAGAGGAGTCCAATGAGCTTGAAGCATGCGGAAAGGTTAGAACTCGCCCCAAGCAAGCAAGGGGGGTGTTGGGGGGGTATACACCACACACACACACACTCATTTTGTGGATCATTCTCACTGGGTGAAAGTTGAGGAACTCCACCTCCTTCTCCAAGCTTGTGAGAAGTGAGAGCCTACACTAACACTCTTGGATATGGAATGCAAATCCAACCAAGAGCCATGCTTCAATGCTTAAGCTTTCCATCTTCTCCATCTTCATTACTATGCTATTATGTATTCTATCAAGAAGAGTGATGATAAGTGAGGAACTATTTCTTTCTCCTATGGGATGTTTCTTCTTCCTCTTCCCTATCCTCATTCTCCACTAGCTCTCTCCACCTTCGAAGGTGTTTGAGGCCTTGGGACTGAGGCTTGGGATAGTTAATGCTTTCTCCAAAGTTTATGTTATGCTTGTGATGCATGAAGCTTTCCATATTCATTGCATCACCTCGGTCACAAGGAGTTCTTGGCCAAACATATAAGAGATACCTGGCTTTGAATTTGCCAAAAACAGCCCAAAGCTTCAAGATGCAAGCATATGTGATTGCATATGGAGAGACACCCTCGCTTTGCATCCATCAAAAACAGCCCAGAGCTTCTTGGTCAAGCGTATGGAGAGACACCCTCACTTTGCATTCACCAAAAATAGCCCAAAGCTTCAAGATGCAAGCATGTGTGATTGCATCTGGAGACACACCCACATTTTCCATCCATCAAAAATAGCCTAGAGATTCTTAGCAAAGCATATGGAGAGACATTCTTGCTTTGTATTCAATGAAAACAGCCCGAAGCTTCAAGATGTAAGCATAAGTGATTGCATCTGGAGACACACCCTCGCTTTCCATCTGGCGAAAACAGCCTAGAAATTCTTAGCCAAGAGTATAGGGAGACACCCTCTCTTTGCATCCGCTGAAAACAGCCCAGAGCTTTACGATGCAAATGTGTGTGATTGCATCTAGAGAAACACCCTCGCTTCGCATCCACCAAAAACAACCGAGAGCTTCTTGTCCTTGCCCAAGTTGGGCATATCCGGAAACCAATGCATTCGAAGAAACGACATCCCAGACAGGAAGCTCTCAAGCACTTTTTGTGCTCTATGAAGTGAACCACATCTAACATACATGTTGACCAAGGTAGTGCCAATCACGATGTTTGCTTTCAATAACACCTAACTAAAAATATCATCATGAATACTTTTGCCCATATAAACATGAATACTTTTGCCCATATAAACATCTTAATTTTGCCCTTCTAGGTGCAAGCGTATGCGATTGCATTTGGAGAGATGCCCTCTCTTTGCATCTGTTGAAAACAGCCCAGAGTTTTTGAACCTAACACTATTGGACATATCCTGCAATTAATGCCCTCCATGATTCCCAATCAATGGACTCCATGAGACAACATTGTGACATGAAGCTTTCTTGGCACTGCCCAATGTTCATGAGGCCATTGGTGCTTAGAGAAGGATACGAGATGGGGGGCATGGCGATGCTGAAAACTGCACAGAGACTTCATCCCAAATGAAAAATCAAGGAATACTATTCGGTTGCATCCGTAAACTCTCTCTCTCTCTCTCTCTCTCTCTCTCTCTCTCTCTCTCCTCGTCATCTTTCTTTCTTACCAATGGCTTGTGGTGGAGTGTTTCTTCCGTAGGTGTCTTCACAATACAACACCTCCTCTACCTTCCTAGCTTCTTGCTAATTGAACATTCCCATTTATTTCTACCACCCCCACAACCTGAAGGCAACACACACACACACACACCAAAAAACCTGTTCTCTCTCTCTCTCTCTCTCTCTCTCTGTCTCTCTCTCTCTCTCTCTCCCTCTCTCTCTCTCAGAGTATACAACACCTTTTCTGCCCGCCTAGCTTCTTTCCAATTGAAGATTTCCATTTATTTTTTCCATTTTCACAATTTGAAGGCAACATACACACACAACAAAAACCTACTCTCTCTCTCTCTCTCTCTCTCATACCACCTATGTGCCCCCTATGTGCTACAGTTGTTACCTATTCAATAACAAGACTGTGATAGTATGTGAGTCCAAGTGCATAGGTTGTCTCTTAAGCCACAACAGGGGCTTGTGATTCTGCCTCCTCTTTGGGCCTCCCACTCTTCTTCCTCAGTGATACATGCATCATGTTCTACCTTCTACTTGGGGGGGGGGGGGGGGGGGAGAGAGAGAGAGAGGGAGAGAGGGAGAGGGAGAGAGAGACTCAAGTTACCAAAACTATCAACCCGCTTGCCCCTCAAGTTTCTCCAAAATCTTCAACATGCAGGTTGTCAAGAATTTGGCGTACTTGCTAGGAAAGTACCAAACCTCTAGTTGTGAGAGCTTGTGAGGAGGTAGCAAAGGATTCACTCAATGAACTGTGGTGTTTGGTGATGAATACTTAAAGTGCATCCATTGAAGACTCTCTCTCACCGACTCATGTCACATAGAACTTTCAAAATTAGACAAAGATGAAAATATACAAGCTTTGATCATATCTAATCAAGGGTAGGATTGAAAGGATTTACTGATGCATTTATAAAGGCTAATCTTTGTCTTCTAAACAAATCCCGAATTGTTCTTTGAAACTATAATTTTCTACTCACAATGATGTATATATTTTGCCTAATGATTGAAATGAGTTGTGTATATAAGCCTTTAAGGTTCATAATCAATCAAGAATCACCCTTTAGAGAAAAATAAATATGTACACATTGAATGAGTGAGAATAATCTAGGAGTGGTAGAATGATAATGGGGAGTGGAGAGAGAAGAATTTTATGTAGTCTTTCAGGTCCAAAAAGAAATACAATTCTTTGTTGGAAGTGAATTTTTTGACTCAAACACACATTAACCCTGAGAGATTGTGCATTATGGAAAGGATCAAAATTGGCATCATGTATGTTATTCATTTAAGGTAATATAAGCATATAGAAAAGGATCTGGTTATGGGGCTGGTAGCTAGAGATAGAGATAGAGGCTTATGTAGAGATAGATAGTGATTCTGGAGCAAGATAGTTGGAGAGATGGATTAGAAAATAATGTAAGGGAGAGAGAGATAGATTTGGTTAGAGAGGGAGATAAAGTTAGAGATATAGGCTGGATTGGAGATGAAAAAGAAAATAACTAGAAACCAATAAAATCTCAAAGTAAAACACATCTTACTTGACAAATCCTTTGGGAGTTATTTGCCATTTTGATGGAGAGAGAAGAAGAGGGAAGACTTCAAGCCTTGATTGATGCACCAAATTCAAGTCTTTCTTTGATTAGAGATTATTTTCCAAGGATTGTTTACAAGATTGGCTCGTCTTCCTCAAGGAGCAACTATAGGCTAGGCTTATGTTTATGGCTAAGTACAATTAGGCATTAATCCTCACTCTCTAATGAATGGTTTTCAAGGAAGAAGAGGTCCCCAAGGGCTACACAAGGAAGAGAGGAGCTAGTGTGAACATGCTGACAAAGTTTGAAATGGTATATCCTTGTATGATGTGGGTAGATTGGGGTCCACCATTTTGAGCATATCTCCTTATCGTGGCTCTAAGTAAAAAACCAAAAATAGGGGCTAAAAATTCAGCTCATGAGCTACGACTCCCATTTTATATATGTTTTCCAATTTGTATGGGATCCATGTGTAAACAAATCATCAAAATAGGGTATCTCTCTGGTAGCAAAAGTCTACTTGTGCACTAGGCTGGAAAACGCATGAAAAATGCTGATTTTAGAGTTTTTGTAGTAAGTTGTTGTTTTGAGAGTTGTTTTCTTTTGTTTTAGGAGTAGTGTAAGTAGATGCATTTTTGGATGAGGTTTTATCCGCATTTTAGTTGGAGAATTGTGTTAGCATATGCTTTGTGTGAAAATCAGCAAAAAGGACTGAACAAAAGTTTTCTTGAGAGATTGAGTTCCTAGTGTGAGGAAAGAGAAAACTTTACCTAAGGAGTTCACTTTTTTTCAAATTTTGATTTCTTGTGACACATTGGACCTAAAGTGATAACAAAAACTAGTGAAAAATTGAAATCTAGAAACTATGTTTTTGCTGACTGACATGAAAAAATTGTGTTTATCTCCCAGTTGCTTGCTAAAAAAAGAATTTTTGGCCAAGACTACTTTCAGTGGTAGGCCTTGATGAAAGGACCACCCCTATCAAGTCAAATTTGAAAATAGTTTTAGAAGCAATAGTAGAGGAAAAAAATCACATTTCAAGTAAAATTTGAAAAAAGTTTTAGAAGCAATAGTAGAGGAAAAAAATCACATTTTTCTCCCAACACCCAGTTATAGGATTCGAAGCTTAATAAGGGATGGGACAAGGGTTCTACTTGACCTAAAAATCCAAGCCATCAACTCAAAATTGAATTTGGACTCCACTACAACATAATACCCAGCTTTTGACGCCCCATATTTCAACGCACCGTACCTTTCCACGTGCTTTTTGACGGGCATACTGCCAGTTGATATATGCGTCGATACAGACATGGAAATACACGTGGCAATGCCTGCCAAAAGCTCGGTGTTTCCACGCATATTTCCACACGTATTTCCACGCATATATCAACGCGTATATCAACGGCAAAAAATTGGGGGAAAAAAACCAAATCCGCTCGCAGGCGGTCATTTTTGCCTGCGACGAGCGCACGCACAGGTCTACCCTTGGAAACCTACAGTGCAGATATTATTGATCTCCCCCCCCCCCCCCCCCCCCCCCCCCCCCCCCCCCCCCCCCCCTCTCTCTCTCAAGCTACATCGTGTGTGTGTGTGTGTAGGAGAGAGAGAGAGAGAGAGAGAGAGAGAGAGAGAGAGAGAGAGAGAGAGAGAGAGATGTGTGTGTATGTGTAGGAAATCAAAGAAAGAGAGAGAAATGTGTGTGTATGTGTGTGCAAGAAGAGAGAGAGAGAGAGAGAGAGAGAGAGAGAGAGAGAGAGAGAGAGAGAGAGAGAGAGAGAGAGAGAGAGAGAGAGAAATGTGTGTGTATGTGTAGGAAATCAAAGAAAGAGAGAGAAATGTGTGTGTATGTGTGTGCAAGAAGAGAGAGAGAGAGAGAGAGAGAGAGAGAGAGAGAGAGAAAGAGAAATGTGTGTGTGTGTGTGTGTGTAGGAAATTAAAGAGAGAAAGAGAGAGAGAAATGTGTGTGTGTAAGAAATTAGAAAGAGAGAGAGAGAGAGAGAGAGGGAGAGAGAGAGAGAGAGAGAGAGAGAGAGAGAGAGAGAGAGAGAGGTGTGTGTGTGTGTGTGTGTAGGAAATGATAGAGAGAGAGAGAGAGAGAGAGGTGTGTGTGTGTGTAGGAAATGATAGAGAGAGAGAGAGAGAGAGAGAGAGAGAGAGAGAGAGAGAGAGAGAGAGAGAGAGAGAGAGAGAGAAATAGAGAATGAGAGAGAGATCGAGGGAAATAGAGAAATCGAGAGAGAGAGATAGGGAAGTAGAGAGAGAGAGATAGAGAGATAGAGACTGATATATATATATAGAGAGAGAAAGAGATAGGGAAATAGAGAGAGAGAGAGAGGGGGGGGAAATAGAGAGAGATAGGAAAATAGAGAGAGAGAGAGAGAGAGAGAGAGAGAGAGGGTACGTAGAGAGCGAGAGAAATAGAGAGATAGAGTGATATATATATATATATATATATATATATATATATATATGTATGTATATATATATATATATACATATATATATATATATATATATATACATATATATATATATATATATATATATATATATATATATATATATATATATATATATAGAGAGAGAGAGAGAGAGAGAGAGAGAGAGAGTCGGCGTGAAAGAGTTAGCTTGGTTGACCAATTGTGTGAAAAGGACAGAAACTCTATCTCTCTGTCTCCCTCTAGAAGAAACTATGGAAGTAAAAGAGGCAAAGGGGTTTTGCCTGCTACATGCATTGTCATGTACACCTGGGAGAGCACGTATGTGTCTACCCATATAGGATTTGACCAATAAAGACGAGATTTTGATCCGGTGGTCCTGATCTCCGTACACCTCTAGACCGAGGTGTGTGGAGATTGGGCAAGGCTAGAGAATGCAAGGTAGTTTACATTGTGAGGAGTATATACATTAAAACAACATTCATAATCATTGTAGATGGCAATGCCATCAACTAACATGGAGGAAAAGATTGCATGCTCGTGCACGCTCTGCAAGTATCAAATCCTGCGCAAGCGTAGGATATGTAATGAGCATGTGCACAAGTATGGAGAGTTTGCTAGAGAAACCGTACAGAATAAACGATACGACTCCTATAGAACGGGCATTGATTTTTGTGACATAACACCTACATCTGAGAGAGAGAGAGAGAGAGAGAGAGAGAGAAAGAATTATGCGTGAAGGTTTGACCAATCTAGAGCCAAGGATGGAAGCAGAGAAGGGCTTACAGACAGAAGACGACGGCATGGAGGAGATGCTAGATGCCTTCTTTCAGAAAATCGAGGAGAACGCTAACAAAGCAGCACCAGAAGACGTGCGCCTATCTCTTGAAGACATGTTAAGAAAGTTGGCACGTCAACCAATCTATGAAGGCGCCAAAATATATGTGCTTCGTACTTGTTTGTCATTTTTGAATCTGCAGTCAGTGTACGGGTGGTCAGATGCAAGCGTCACTGCTTTGTTTAGGTACGTAACTTACAAAAAAGATTTTCCGATTGCAACGGTGACCTGCTTGGGGAGCTTTTAATTTAATGTGTCTTAAACAGGTTATTGCAGGAGCAACTTCTCCCGGCTGGCAATGAAATGCCCCCCTCTAGGCTAGATGCAAAGCGACTATTGACCTCAGTTGGCTTGGACTACAACAAGATTCATGCATGTCCAAATGATTGCATTCTTTTTCGCAATGAATTCGCAGATTGTCTGTCGTTTCCTGAGTGCGGAGCAATGCGCTAAAAACAAGATGCGGTTGGCGAGTCAGTGCCAGCTAAAGTGTTGCGGCATTTCCCTATTATTCCAAGGATAAAAAGAATGTTTCGTTGTGGTTCCATTGCAAAGTTGATGCGGTGGAATTCTACGAATAGATCCACTGACGCAACATTTAGGGTGCCCACTCATTCAAAGGCTTGGAGGCACATTGAAAATACCTGGCCACATTTTAAGAGTGAACCACGCAATTTGCGTTTGGACATGGCAATGGATGGAGTCAATCCATTTGGCTTGAGAAGCTCGTCATGGAGCACTTGGCCTGTGTGCCTTGTCAATTACAACCTCCTGCCGTGGCTTGACATCAAGAAGGGTCATTTGATATTAGGCTTCATTGTACCTAGTAAGTTCAAGGCAAAAAACATGGATGTTTATCTAGCACCACTAGTTGACCCAGGAGTTATGGCATGGGATCGACATAGCAGATGCGGTTGAACCAACAGGACAACAACATGCAAGGATCGATGGACTTCTTATGTGGACTATGCATGATTGGCCAAGATATGGTGAAGCTTTTGGTAATGGTTTTTGATTTACAAAATTCTCGCTATTTGCAAGCACTTTGTGTAGTACTGAATCATGGTTTAGTATATGCAGGGCTTACAAGTTCGGGATACAATGCATGTCCAATTTGCGGGCCATCTTTGGATGTGCTCTATTCTGCCTCGCTTTGAAAGACAATTTATCAAGGCCACCATCATTATCTTCCAGATGGCCATCACTTGCGCGAAGGTCAGCTTGATCGCGTCGAATGTCGTCCTATGCATGTACAAGAGTGGCGTCGCCGATGGGAGCAACATGAGGGGCAACCTGTTCCAGGAATGAAACGTTTGTCCATTCTCCATACGTTGCCGTACTGGGGTGAACCATTTGCTAGATCCAATGCATATATTCAAGAATGTGGGAGAGATCCTCTGGAAGACAATCATGGGAATGAAAGACAATCAAGCCTCACGAGATGATTTGCAGTCAGTTGGAAAGATGCCAGAGCTGTGGCCTTTCACCAATGCAGCGGGCCAAACAAAGCTTCCAAGAGTGCCATGGGTATTGCTAAAAAGCGAGGAATGAAAAGTCAAAAGGGTGATTTCAGAGTTCAGGAGGCCAACAGGATGCATGTGATGTCTCAAGACAGCATTCGCCCTGACGATCAACTGTCAGGACTGAAATCGCATGACTAGCATAAGTTCTTGTAGTTTATTCTTCCAATTACGATCAAGGGGTGTTTAACGAAGCAAGTGCGGTCCTACATATACAAGATTTCAAAGCTAGTGCGGTGGATCTCTTCCAAGGAGATACGAGAGGAATCCATTGCAGTCGCAAGGGCTAACTCCATTGAGGCAGTTTGCATGATTCAGAAGTATCTACACACGAGTTGCCTAACTATCCAAATGCACTTGCTCGTCCGTGTAGTAGATGAGGTTGCAGTGGCAGGTATAGTCCACACCCGTTGGATGTTCATTCTAGAGCGGTTCACCAAAAAGCGTGCCCAGAGGGGAGCATGGCACAAGGATGGCTGGTGCAAGAGTCTCTTGTCTTGACGACCGAATTTCTATCTGTTTCTGACCCAGAAATGCCTCGACTATGGAGCGATGAGGAGGATGCAAGATTGGTGGGAGAGGAGCCGCAGGGGCAAGGGGTGCCGAAGAAAATGGACGACGCCATGCGAGAAAAGATCATGAAGTTCTGTATACTAAATTCAGAGCTGATGCAAAAATGGCTTGAAAGGTACAAAGAAGAGAAAGAGAGACACAATAGGGAGCGACACGATTTCAGGCGAAGCCGAACGACTAGAGGCTTACCCTTGCGACACAGATATCGATGCGTATTTCAACGGTTTCACAGGGACGAATATTTTGACGCACTTTTCGATGTCTCGCGTCGAAATCTGCGTCGAAGGCACCTTTTTTTGTTGTAGTGCTCATAGTGTGAGTGTGAGGTCAAATCCCAACTTTTAGATTGAGAAATTGCTAAAATTGGGATTAAACTCAAACCAATTGACCAAACACTCTGAAATTTGGTGAGTGTACTCTTGAAAGAAGGAAAGCACTTGGGAATTGGAAAAAGATGCAAAAAGCTAGCAAAAGCAGGAGGTCGAGACAAAATTGCATTTTTCTCTCAACTACCTACTAAAAAAAGAATTTTTGACCAAGATTTGGTTTAGTGGGAGGCTTTGATGCAATGATCGCTCCTATCAAGTCAAAATTGAAAAAAGTTGCCAGAAGTAGGAGTAGAGGGAGAAAATTACATTTTTGTCCTAGCTACCTGCAAAGAAGAAGAATTTTTTGCCAAGTTTTGAATCGTAGGGGGACCTTGATGCAAGGGTCACATTCATCAAAAGAAAATTGAAATTGGGAATTTTCACGTGAGGCTATACCAAATCCGACTCAAAAGTGCCAGAAAATGCTAAAATTGCCCTAGAATATTCAAAACAGGTCAAAACTAAACCAAAATTGGTAGGTAAGATCTACAAACAGCAGGGAACCTAACAAAACAAAAAAGCTTCAGTTTGACAAATCTAAGTTGACCTAAGGAGAAAATCATGTTTTTTTTCTTGAAGGCTATTGAGAATAGTTAGAAACAGGTGAGGTTTGGTGTGATCATAGCTATGCCTTGGTGTGAAAAACTCATTGGTCTTTTGAAAATCAAATTTGGACACTCAGATCACAAGTTAGGCTGAACACAGTCAGAAAAGGACTTTGAAGCTGCCAAAACAGGGTCTAGGGGACCTTATGAAACTCCAAATTGGACCAAAATTGGTGAGTAGGCTAGGCTATTCATGAGGTGAGGATACCAACCAAAGTGAAAAAGTTGTTAGAAAATCACATTCTTTTCCCAAGTACTCTTGAATATTCTTAAATTGCTTGGTGTGCTTATAATATATGATGTGTTAAGTGCACAACCAAAATTTGGTGTCCTTTAAACATTGGGAGTGCAAGATTTAGGCAAAACAGTTTGCCAAGTTAGGTTAAAACTGTGATTTTTTGTGTTTTCCTTGACCAAAAAAGATCAAAACTTGACAAATAGGGTATATTAAGAGTGGAGAACCCAATGAACTCAGCAAAAAAGTTGTAAAAAGTTTCTTGATCATTTGCTACAAGGGTCAGAACTTGATAAGACTTGGTGACTTTGTTGTGCATGTCCCCTATACATTGTAGTGACTAAGGTTGGGCCAAAAATACCCAATAGAGCTGAAGCTACAAGTAGTTTTTTGTTGCAAGTGAAAAGTAGGTTTCACTAAAAAGGTCATAACTTTCACATACGGACTCTGATTCCAAAGATTGTTTTTATCAAAACGTAGCTTGGAAGCAACTCTACAAATCTTAGAGTAATGCTTGACCTAAGATATGCCCACAACAACCCTTTAGTTCAAGGGTTTGAAAAAACGTCGTTTAAGACCTCAAAAATCCATTTTCGCTCAGGGGTGTTTGAAATTAGCCTTTTGGCAATTTTGGGAGAAAAAGATCAAAGTTTTGGACATAGTTTTGAATTTTTCGATCTTGACCACTTGAAACAACTAAGATAAGACCTTATGAACAAATCAGAGTTGGATTTTTCACCATAACACTGCCTCAAAACATACCATTCAGGAGCTAACAGATGCAATTTGAAAGAAGAGCTAATTTTATGGATTGCCTTAACATTTTTGATTGCTTGAAAGTATACACAAAATTTCACATAGGGTCTAGACGAGAACACAAGATTCAAAGGAGTTCAATTGCTTTTGGACAAGCGGAAAAGCGTTTTTGCAGTTTTTCGAGAGAGTGTTAACATGTAAAAAGTTGGGTTTGTGCAAACACTCAATTTGTTTCTGACTAGGTCAGAGAGAGAGAGAGAGAGAGAGAGAGAGAGAGAGAGAGAGAGAGAGAGAGAGAGAGAGAGAGAGAGAGAGAGAGAGAGAGAGAGAGAGAGAGAGAGAGAGAGAGAGAGAGAGAGATTGAGAGTAGAGTCTCATTAGATGAGAGTGTCAATCAAGTACTTTGATCTAGTAGTTTTTATAAATCAAATGCTAGGTCAGAGAGAGAGAGAGAGAGAGAGAGAGAGAGAGAGAGAGAGAGAGAGAGAGAGAGAGAGAGAGAGAGAGAGAGAGAGAGAGAGAGAGAGAGTAGAGTCTCATTAGATGAGAGTATCAATCAAGTACTTATACTAGAGCCTATGGAAGTCCTAAAAACCATCATTGAGGACTACGTGTTTGATATGACTTCAAAGGCTTTTGACTTCTACAAAATGGCTTTACATCTACACAAGAAAGGACATGAGATAGCTAATTCTAGTAGAGTACCTCTAAAGGCAGTGGGTTACAACATGATCCTACTGTACCAAGTTGACAACCAATTTTGGGCAAAGATCTATGCAAATCTCTGTAGTCACTATTTATCAAATTGATGATCATCCGTCGACGGAATTCATTGAAGAGCTAGTTGTGAATTATCTAAATGATCGATATGTGGATCACACTGGTGTAACTTATAAAGCGGTAGAATATCCAGACCTAATAGACAACGTGGGATGAGTGGTATGTAAAAACCAAAGAGATGCAATTTCTGAATCATGGCCATTGCCATCTTCAAAAAATTCCTTGACAGATGATACATCCATAGCTTTCTATTGGACATCCATAGGAGAAGATATCAGCATGTACAGAGGGAAGTCCATTGGATATGAGGTGGTCACAAAAGAGAAGATCCTATATATTTTTGCTTCAATTGCTATAGAGACAATCATGATCTTAGACAGGTTTGGATACAAATTTGAAGCAGTATCAAGAAAGGATTTTCAAAAAATCACTTATCATGGGATTCCAGTGATTGACCAATTGATCATACCTAGTAATCCTAGTGTAAGCCTAGAGCCAAGAGCTTTAAAAGCCAGAATTGGAGTTTTTGAAACGTTGACAAAGCTGAGAGAAGAACCAAGAATTAGAAAAGTAGACTCTACCACAGGAACAATTAGAGCTCATTTAGAGAGAACTGCAAATAGAAGTGGCTTTATGGCTGTTACAGGGTCACCTATGCCACACCTTAATGAGTGGGTAATGCCAGATGTGACTATGAGAGAAGTACCAAGAACTATACCCAAAATGGAAGCACCTCCTTATGAGGAAGCTTTTTTAGGAGCTCTAGGAGTGATGAGATATTTCACTGAGCCAAGAACCATGCATCCGTCTCAAGTCACAAAATGCATGGCATCAAAGTATAACAGATCAAGATATCCCCATGCACATTCATCATCATTTAAATAGGTGATAAGAGGTGAACGCATCACAAATTTTCACATTCAGTTTGAAGGTTTTGGATTAACTTTGGAAGGCACCACCCTTGCATGGTTTCGGCCCTTGAAAAAGGAAGACTATGGAAACATAGAAGCACTATCACAAGACTTCATGGAGGAGTTTTCCATGTAAGGGATTAAGCACAATACAGTGTCACAAATTCATTTATCAAGTAGAAAGACAATGAGAGATTACAAGAGGTTGAATTTTGAATCAAGTAGTATATTGAGATATGTTTGCCACGAGAGAAACCCCAGAAGGATCGCCAATTAGTGCTATTCATTGAGGGGCTTATGAAGGAGCACCTTAAGAAAGACGTGCACTTGAAAAAGTGTGCAAATTTAGATGAGGCCACAAAAGAAGCTATCTACCTAGTAGACAACTGTCGAAAGTGACACAAGATGTGGATGCTATCTCAACAGATTCTCGTTCAATAGCTAATGGATCAAATATGACAAAAGAAACACCAATACAACAACAAGTGAATATGGATCATCTTGAAGGTGAACTAATGAAGAAAATGGATTCGACCTTGAGAGTCCAAAACCAAAGAATACCACCATTGAGACATTTCTTATCGTGTGGATAATCCAACGACACATTAGTGTCACGTGTTTTTGCAACAATATTCTACACAAAAGTGGTGTTCTATTGAGCATAAATGGACTAACCATGCCATTGAGGACTGTTACTACAATAGGGGTCAAGTCAGGGAAAGGAATTATTATCCTAACCTATATCACCAACCTAAAGTACTAGTGAATCCTCAATATCAATAGAATAGGCTAGCACCACCACCGCCGAGATATGTATCTGGACTAGTGAATGCACAACTAGGAGTTGAAAGACCAAGACCAATGTTGGGACACCAACCACCACTGCTAGATGAAGGACAAGGAGCTGTGAGACATGGTATCCAAACCAATACCTTGAAAATAATGCCATAGTGTCCAAACACACATACTACAACGAGGAAAGTTATGGGTACCACGATGCTTACAATCCTAACCCATCAGTGATCATATAGTCATGACCATGAGAATATCAGTTCATCCTCTAGTAATACTCACTTGAAAATGGGGAGTGTATCAGGGAATGAAGGGTTTACATTGAGTCAGGGAACACTCATGTTCATAGCCAATCAAGGAGAGGCCAAACAAAATGCAAATCCTCAGAGAAAATCTACCCAACAATTGAGACAGCAAGGAACCCTAGGACTTGGTTTCAAATGTCAAGGAGACCACATTTCTAGGAATTACGCAATTGACCAAACTGATGGTGCAAACAAAGTTCCTAATGTGACTGCTAACACTTTGCAAGTAGCAAGTAGTGTTTCACATGGACATTGTGATGAATGTGGAGTAAAACATTTGTACCAAGATTGTTCTTAGAGCCCAGATAAGAAAGGAAAAAAAACAGTGAACATTATAGAGGTCATGCCCCTTGTCAAGTGGTTTTGATTCAGATGCAAAGATGCCATTGAAGGTGGTAATGAAATCACAAGCAAAGCAAAAAGTGACAAATGAGACAAATAGTGATGACTCGGACAAGTCCATGAGTGTGAACTTATCAGCAAAGAAAGCTGCAAGAGATAAAGATAGAGCTTAGTAGCATAGGAAGCTAAAGGATATTATGACTAAGCTGTCATATGCTTGAGAGCTATTACAACAACCAAGAAGACCTTCATATAGTGTCATACTAGAAGAAACATCCAAAACCAAACACAAGCCAAGCAAAGTAGCTAGATCCAAAAAATGCTAATTCAAGAGGTTCGTTCTTAGTCAATAAGAAGTTTGAGCCATTAGAAGCAATTTTGAAGGCTTATGAAGCAAAATTAGACAACCAACACACGGTGGAGCATCAGTGGAGATAGAAAAGCTGAGGTTGGAGATGTGCAAATGGTTGATTAAGACTGTTCAAGTGCTTATGGAACCTCCACCAAACATGCCAGCTCATGCTAGGATAAACCTCAACCAGCTATTGACTCTAAAGAAACTATTGAGAGAATGAACAAGAGCATAAATGATGCAGTTGAACAAGAATCAATGAAGGAACTTGAGGTTTCAGCTAACGACGGGGTTCACAAAAAGAACTCAGATGAGAGTGGTGAGAAAGACACTAAACTAGGGATCCTACATCCTCTAGGGATTGGGAATGTGACTACTTGTGGAGAAGAAGTGGTTAACCATGTGGTAGAGAACACAATAGATGAATCTATTTATCATATACCTCCTACCATGCCAAAAGTCAAAGGTGATTGGCGTGAAGAACTTTGAGACATAGTTAGAAAGACTAGAAATGGAAACCATTCGTGGGAATTGGCAACTATTGCATAAGTCAATCTTGATAAGGGTATGAGTGACTTTGAGATGCAATCCATGTATGGTGACCGAGGAACTAAAATATCAGAGGATATTAGAGAGGAAACCCTTAAGGAGTTTCCTTCCTACTTAGGATTATATGAAAGAAGAAAGATCTGATGTTATGGTTTTTCCATCTTAGAGAAGAACTCATAAGCTAGCCATAGATTCTCAAGGATTGCAAGAATTTATGTAAACATCGGTGACATGCACAGTTATGGTAATTGATCTATTAAAAGTTAGACCTCATATGTGAAGAGATGTCGATAGACGTCTTAAGAAAATGGGAATCAAAATTCTTCTTGAGATAATAGGTAAAGATGTGGAGGATTGGAGCCAACCCAAAAAGGATGCAAAGCCAGTTACAATAAAAAAAAGTTGGTGATTATTGCAAAGGTGAAGAGGGGAACATTACATTGCCTATAGAGTAAAAGGAATAGAAACCATTGCTATTCTGGACAATGGTGTAGGGGTTGCCATTGCCACCAAAGTAATTTGGGAGAAATGTGAGAAAATTATCCTTGATGGACTGGGATGAAATTACAATTAGCTGATGGCTATATTTCAAAGTCTATTGGAATTTTGGAGCAGATGGTGATCATTTCTTATGGAATTGAGTATGAGCATACATTTACAGTATTAGACTTGGTACTGAGAATAACTATGATGTTTTTCTAGGAAGACCATTCATGCGCCATCCAAAAATGGTTCAAGATTGGGGCTATGATTATATCTACTTACGCCACATGGAACCCACCCTTCACATCAATTTAAGAGACCATAGCTACAGGATTGTGACAGCCCTATAAAAGACAAGTGCAAGTAGGATAGATCATTTGAAGATTGAACTATGTACTTGAACCTTTCCCAAAAGAAAGTATGGAGCCCCTAGATTGGACTCAAATTTTTGCCACCTTGGATGTGTGTGTCAATGAGATCACCACTACAAAATTTTGTGATGAGGATGGTTCGGAATTGATTCCATTATGCATGATAAGCAAGATTAAAGAGTAAGACAACCATAAAGGGAAAACGGATGATGTTGTAGCACAAGAGTTAGATACTCTTAAACAAAAGACAAGGAAACTAAAAAAGCAAGATATGGGACCAATTGTGATTCATTCTATATCACCAAGTGGGGCCATAAAATGTGCTACATTGGATGGAGAGGAAATGCCCAATTGGCTTAGTGGCTAGTGATTAAAAAAGTATCACTTGCCATCAGCTCAAAAAATGTTTGAAAGGGCACATGCAGCTAAGAACAAGAACAAAAACCATGAAAAAGTCATTCAACAAGCACAAAAAGAAGCCAAAGAAAGAGAAATGAAGAGGAAGAAAATGCTTGAGGAATTCAAAAAGCAAAAGTCTATTCCAATTTACTAGCTAACGAGCATCGAGGAGGACAAAGATGGTTTAGATCCTTACTTCTCAATAGAGCTAGGAGCCAATATGTTACCTATTCATGCACTAATATATTTTGGTGCACATTTGAAATATAATTAGTTGGGATATGTATTAAAAATGCCAAAGTTGGTCCTATAAAGACGAGGTTGTCCACACCTGGTAGACCAAGCTACAATGTTGTCTATGCGCGCAAACAATTGTGATCCATTGTCAAACCACGGGTAGTTGAACCTTCCACAACTAAAAGCACACTCACAAGAGCCGAGATTTCACAAATTCAAAACAAAGATGAACAGGCTTTTGGCACTTCTCTACACAATAATTATGTGCACTTCATTGATAACTGCACCACGGCCATCCAAGCATGGACCATTTGGAAGACAATCTTGGTGCCAAGTAGAAAATGAGAAAAATAATTCTTAAAAGAAACCTTTACAAGCTGACAATGAATCAAGGGGAGGATATTTTTGATGAATAGGTTGATGAGTATCATCACCCAATTAACCTACCTTGAGAGTCAAATTCCCGAGTAAGATAAGGTTTTTTGCTCTTAAGTGTTGTTTCTAACAACTTTGACAATATTGTCACAATGCTAGAACAGAAGGATCCTACACCCTGTTTGCAACTTGTAAGCAATGCATTAATTGAAGAGGAGAAAAAGCAAGTGAAGAAGACCTCAACCAATGGAGGTATTTTTATTGCATCATCATCTAGGACCGTAACTTCATTATCTAGGACGAATAACAAAAAATTCTATGAGTTAAAAAAATTAGGGATTTTTTCTAAAGATTTTTTTAAAAATAAATTATATAGCAAATGTGGCATCAAAGGTCATCCCCCGACAAAATGCCCCAATAATAGCAAAAACAGCAAAGATAAAGGTAAAGGAAAAATCAACCTTGAGAGGAAGAAGATGAAGACAAAGGTCAACATGAGGAGAATGGTGTTCATGTTTGTACCACCCTGATTAGTATTATGAGTTTACTGATGTGCTAGCTGTTTAGCCAATATCAATATCTTTGCTAGCTTGGGTACATATTTGACATTGTGTAGTGTAAGCTTTGTGTCATTATTCCACACCAACTTGATGTCTCCAACATCAACTATATCAAGCACATAAGAGTATCCAAGCTTCACTATTCCTTGAGTATTTACCTCAGTAAAGAATCAATCTCGATGTAGTGTAACATGGAAGCTTGCATTAGAATTAATGACCCAGTTCTATGCAAAAATGGCATCTTGTGCAACAAGAGAATCCATGCTAATATCTACTATAAATATCAAATATCTAAACCATTTTTCTGAGAGACTTGACCACATTGATCTCTTCAAGATTTTGCCCTTTGTGTCACTTCCATAATTCTTCTTCGTGAGACTTCTTCCTGTCTTTTTGCCATGATCTACAATCCTTCTTCACATGTCCATCATCATAGAAATAATATCATTCTACATTGCACATGGAACCATGAGATTTGCAGCAATTATTCTTATGATATTTAGACTTAGCATGTAATGGAAATGGCCTATGAACATTGAGAATAGCAGAATCAAGAGAACTGTAGTGAGCATTTTTATGAGACTACTTTGAGAAGATAGAGGGTGAACTTAATTAGTGGTAACAACATAGCCATTATACTTAATTAACTTGGCATAAATAATACTTTGTAAGAGAGAGAATTAGAGAACTTGACAACAGCAATGAGGACCAGATTTATGTGGAACCGGTCCCCCCTCCAAAAGGCTCTTGTATTTAATTTCTCCCAAAAAGAGTGACTTGATACAAAACAAGTTATGTGTTCCTTAAGATCTTGATGGTGCAATGAAGATAGAGAGCTTCACACACCACAATTATGCCCATCTTAGCTAAATGAAAGCATTAACTTGTTCCCTACCTCAGTCCCAAGACCTCAAACACCTTCGAAGGTGGAGGGAGCTAGCAGGGAATGAGGATAGGGAAGAGGAAGAATAAACATCCTTACAAGAAATAAATAGTTCCTCTCTTATCATCACTCTTGTTGCTTAGCATAGTAATGATGATGAAGAAGATGGAAAGATTAAGCATTGAAGCATGGCTCTTGGTTGGATTTGCATTCCATAGCCAAGAGTGTTGGTGTAGGTTCTCGACTTCTCAACTAGCTTCGAGAAGGTGATGAAGTTCTTGCACTTAGCACTTCACAAAATGAGAGCGTGTGTGAGTGTGTGGGAGAGAGTATATCTTGAAAGAAATCCTTCTAGTTGCTTGGGTCAACCCCTCATTCTAGCTCACACCTTGGGCTCATTGGCTCTCTCAAGACTAGCCAATCACAAGCCTAGGTCAAGCAATAGAGGTAGCCTTTCCGGGACAAGTTTCCTTTTCTCCCCTTTGAGAGAGAGGGGTTGATAAATTCCTAAACAATTAGTTTTAATTAGCTACGTTATCATTGGACCCCTCTCATGGCCATCCAATAGGCTTTAAGCACACTATGGGGGCAAATTTGGTTAGGGATTTGACATGTGTCCTATATGCCTCTTTGAGCAAGGGGTGCCCTTTGGGTGAGAGGAGGATAATTAACCTAATCCCCTACTTGTAGGGCTTGCCCTCTTATTTGTAGGCATGCCTTTGACTTTCTACCCCCAAGCACCTTGGCCCCCAACTAGCTTAAGCACCTTAGTCATCAAGCATGGTTATAGCAACTACATGGCCTCACAGACATTCCCCTACCTTCTAGGTCTCGCCCCCTCCTTGTAGGGATTAGACTTTGACTTCAAGCATAAGCCTAGCTTAACCATGCACCTTAGTTACCAAGCACCTCATGCACTTTAATCATCAAGCAACTCAAGCATAGGCCTAGCTTAACCTAAGGTCTAAAAAAATTTACACTAACCATTGGAGGTCTTTAATGAAGCTAACCCTAAGGTCTTTCAAGCTCCATTAGCTAGCATTGCTCTTTGACAGACCATCACCCCTTTTGGACCCATTGACTTTAATCCATGCTGAGATAGATCCATAAGCACATGTCTATATTCTAACTCTTGTTCCCATTTATTCTCCCACATCAAAATGATCACTTTAATATGAGAAAATCATTTGGGTTAGTTAAATATTAGATTTTATGACATGGCATGGTTGTAAGTGCAGCCTCATTTCTTCTATGAGCTAGTGACATGTGCATCACCACTTTTGGTAGGCTGAATGATTTGTTTTGTGATTCTCTTTAGTGAGTAGACACTATTGAATACATCATTGTATATCAACTTTCCCTTCAAGAAGATAGATTGCACCTTGTTAGTGGATTGCAGTGACGATCGTCTATAGTGTAATTTTTTGGCACTCTATGTCAATACTCAAGGAAGCAACTTGGATGGGGCACAAAATTGAGTTTGTCAAACTCAATGGAGTGAGCCTAAGCACAAAGATACACAAGAGAAACCATGAACCAACAAACAACAATTGGTCTCATCAGGTAAACGGTCAAGCGGTCAACCCTCACATAACTAATCACTCGTTGACTTCTCAGTCAAAGGAGCTCCAAATGCTACAAACTCCTGGATACTATAGACAAGGACTAATAGAACACATCTAGACACTAAAAATTTGATTCTAAGAGGCATAAAAGTTGCAATTCATGGATAGACAAGCCAACAAAAGTGAACAAGAAAGTGGTCTAATAGAACCTTCTAAGGTCTATGAATAACCTCCTACCAAAAGATTAGAATTTACACTTGAAAATATCACTTAAACAACAAACTAATCCTCACAAAGTGCAGCCCTAAACTTTCAAAAAAATTACAATGAATACACTAAAATGATAGAGCAAAAGGAAAGAAACACAATGCATTTTGAGAAAAAGGTATATGGATCGTGACTCAATACTTTTGGCCAACTTGACTTTTCATGATATGGCTTGGTTCAACATGATGAGTAGGTTCTACCAGATTTGGGTTGATGGATGTAATGACTAGTACGGCTCCCAATGATCTAGATAACCATTTGTAAAAGATCCATGAGCTTCACCTTGAGGTATGCCAGTGTGGTATGATTGATACATCTTTGCATTTTCTCTCAAACCCATTGTCGAAGGTGTTGCGAGATTTCTTGTGGTTTGTACCCCCGTGAAATTTTGCTAGCAACTCACCATTGGATGGGGCCACCTGATATACCTTCTGGTATAAAAGCCTGCACTCATCAACAAACTCATCCCTCACATGGTGAAGAAATAACTTCATGTTTTTCATTTGGAAGCACTTGAAGACACACAATCACTCCTCATCGGGGATATCTTTTTCTATAAGCTATTTAGGTTGCTCCCCTCTAGGCTAAGGATGTACTCCTCATGTAGTTCCTCGTCCAAGTAGTAGAATTTGGATAGGCATGGGTACTCAAACACTACAAGCACCAAAAAATAGAGCTTGTTGAAAGCCTAGCTTTAAAACCCTTGTAACAATAGAAAATACAATGCAAAGTAGATTCATGCATACCTTTTGATCCCTTTGTTAACACCTTTGAGTTGCATGCAGAATGCTCGAGGTTGCTAAGCAAGGGAAGGGGTTTGCTTTGCTTTGCTAGCTCATTAGGTGTAGGGGTTTGATATTCAAGTGCAAGTTCTGACATTGTGTTTTTCAAGGTCTTGTGGCTTGCTAAACAATGAGTAGGTGACTCCATCGTGTATCCTGTGCAAAAAAAGAGGAGAAGGGATAATGCCTACAAAGCAGATTGACTAGAGTGGGAATGCAAAAATAGCACATGCAAGAATGACACGCATGGAGAGAAACTCGAGTAGAGATTAGGGTTTACCCTTCAAATCTAGTAGAGCTTATCATGAGGAAGAAGGCAAGTGCACTCAGGCAGGAAGTTTCATGTGGGAATGCAAAAACAGTGCAAAAACAGGGCATGATGAGGACAACACCCCACCTCTCCCTACAATAAGTGCTCTATAATTAGATATTTAAACTAACAAACCATTAATCTTTTAAAATTACCCTTTTTCTAAAAATATATCACATTTTTCCTTCCAAAGTATTCTCTAAGAGGTAGCCCCTAAAAGTGGAATAGATGTACCACCAATACATGCTTTCACCCACATAGATATAGGCAAAAACTTATTCTTCTTCACTAACTCAAGATAAGAAGTCTATAATGCATAAAAATAAATAATACAACATAAGGGGAAAAGCAGTACAATAGTTTAGTGTTAACCACTAATGTGTAATCTCAATGAATAAGTGTGCTATCAATCTGAGAGGTAGACCATGTCAATGTACTCCGATAGTATCATTAACAAATATATACGTATCTACCAAGGCACACTAGTGATGATGATTGTTGATTGACGATAGTCATCCAAGAGTAGTACATGTTGAGCTTGAAATCTCAAAAGGTATACTTAGTCACATCAAAAATCTACCTTGATCCCCCAAACTTAATTTACAAAGTTGTATCAACCTTGAACTCCGCCATTGTAATCCACATATTATACATCAATTCTTGAGCTTAGCAACATCCGTAAGACATTTTGTGTCATAATAACTAATATCTAATTCTCCTAAATGATTTTCTAGAATATTGGTTAAGCTGGTAGACCGGCCACAATATGGATCCAAAGGAGGGAAAATAGGGATCCAAAGGGGGGGCCATCTGCAAAACAGCAATGTGCAACAATGGGCTTCAAAGACCCTAAGGTTCAGCCCATTAAGACTTCCAAAATGCTAAGGTTCCAAAATTCAAAGGTTATGTCCAAATGGTCAAGCTTAGTGAAATTGGATGCTTTGTGAGCGTATACAAAAATCTTCAAGACTCCTACATAGGAGGGGGTGAGACCTGTACGTAGGTATGAGAGAGAAACACACACACACACACACACACACTCACAAGATCCCTTTACACAAAGGGAATAGGGGACACATGTCAGCTCCCTAGCCCAATTGCCCTCAATGTGCACTCAAATCCTATTGAATGGCCATAGAGGTGGACCAATGAGGATTAAGCTAGAGTAAATCTAGTTTAATTCATTTAAAAATACTTAATAAAAGAACCAATAATGTGAGGTCCCCAACTCTGAGAATATTGGGGCAACTTGATAGATGGCCTTAATCCTTTATTCTCCTTTTCTATTGACCCCTACTCTATTTCCACAAAGTAGAGATACGAGCAACAGAAGAGAGGAAGTCCTTTATCCATCATTTACATGGTTATTGTTACCATATATATGTGGTAGTGATGTGTGTGAACACACTAGGACCGCCGGGGCATTTTTTCCCTCTTTAGGAGGTTTTTTCCCTCGTGCATTGTATATACGCCCATCACTCTAGGGCTATCTATCTTTCCATTGCACACTAAGTAACATACTCTCTGTTGTGTGCCTTGAGCTTCCTTCATCTTCTCCAAGCTGTGTGTGTTTCTCTGCAACCCTAATTCCAACAATTGGTATCAAAGCAGGTCACGTCCTCCCGGACTTAGTCGCCAGTTGCTCCAGCATATGCCTGCTCACTTTCTCCGATTTCAGTGAGCTTTGGCAAGCGTTCGCAGGTCGACAAATATTTTGGGGTAGCTCGAAGAGCACGGTCTGCTCAGAATTTTGATTTGGGCTCATTTCGGCCTCCGTTTCCACTACAGGCAGTACTGCACAGGCTATTTCGTCATTTTGTGCAGAATTTCTGTCAGTGCCGTTTTCTGCATAACAGGTGCCTTATAGTCTTCTACGGTTTGTGCTATATAGCACAGGTTGTTCCCGCTCCATTTCTCCTATTTTCAGGCAGTTTTCACATCAGGTGCAGCATTTACCATGGCTGACAACAACAACACAGATGTGTTCAAGATGTTTGCTACTGAGGACAGGTTGGATGGGGACAACTACCCTATGTGGGCTTATATGATGCAACATGTTCTTGTGTCAAAAGGTGTCTGGAACATTGTGCAGGGCATTGATGTACGTCCTGGTTCTGAGGATGTAGGCGATGTTGAGGATGTTGCAGGTCTTGCTGCAAGGATTGCAGCTATTACAGTTGTTTTGCCTATGGCAGAACAAGCTCGTTGGGATGTTAAGGATGCACAGAATCATGCATTGATTGCGTTGTCTGTGAAGCGCACCATTGTTCCTCACATCCGTTCAGCAAAATCAGCAAAACAGGCTTGGGATATTTTAGCAGGTCTTTATGCAAGCCGCAATGAGGCTAAAATTGCTTTGCTATGTAAAGAGCTGGAGTCGAAGATTATGCATGAGGAAGATGATATGGACACTTTCCTTGCTAGTGTCAAGGATATCAATGAGCAGCTTATTTCTGCAGGTGAAGTCATTTCAGACAGTTCCCTTGTGCAGACTGTTCTTGATGCCTTACCAGATTCCTACCAGACTTTTGCTAGTACTTGGAGACTGATGACCCTAGGAAATCCTGAAGTTGTCAAGTTTGATGCATTATGCACATTGCTGTTGCAAGAGTCACTTTCCAAAAAAAACAGGACTAGGCAGCGTGCAGTTGAACAGGCTTTTATTGCTTCTCAAAGAAAGGGTGGTAACAGTAATGCAACCACTTCTTATGGTTCTACTGCGACTGGCAAACATTATGTTCCTAATGCTTCTGCTGGCAGCAATTCGTCTGGAAATTCTGGAGATAAGGGCAAAAAGAAGATGCGTTGCCATTATTGTAAAGCCAATGATCACTTGATCAAGTCGTGTCCTAAGTTGAAGGCCAAAGAGGCTAAGGAGAAAGAGGGTGGTTCCACTGCAAATGCTGGTTCCACTACAAATGCAGCCATTGTTGAGTCTTCTGTGAAAGGAGACTGTGTTGCAGATGTTGATGCAGAATGGGCTTTTAGCGCAGAGTGCACTTACAATCTTGTTGTCCATGATGCATGCTTGTCAGTTGTTGCTGCAGATTCACATGTGTTGTATTTCGACAGTGGTGCTACAAAGCACATTACCTCACATCATGAATTTTTTACCTCTCTTGAGTCTGTCCCTCATGGGAATTCAGTCACTTGTGCCAACAACGCCTCTTATCCAGTTCAGGGAGTTGGAAATATTGTGCTCACTGCTGCTAATGGTAGTTCCTTCACACTTGTTGATGCACTTTATGTACTTGGGATCAAGAAGAATCTCTTGTCTGTATCCGCACTTGCTAGACTTGGACTTGTAGTCAAATTTATGGATGACAGATGTACAGTTCATGATCTCAGTTTTGGTGATGAAATTGTTGCATCTGGCCTTTTGTGCCGTGGGATGTATAAGCTCACTTTGTATGACAAGTGTGGACAAAATTTTGCAAATGCTGTTGCAGATTTCAGATGCAAAACTTTGGCATGCACGTTTTGGTCATCTGAATTTTGCCAGTTTGCTGCATTTGCAGAAATCTGATATGGTTGCTTCTTTACCGCCTCTTGAAGCACCTGTCAAACATGTTTGTGAAGGCTGTATTTTGGGTAAGATGCAGCGTTCTAAATTTCCAAAGGATGGTTCAGTTCGGGCCACATGCAGGTTGCAGCTTGTGCATAGTGATGTTTGTGGGCCCATGCAAACTCCGTCCTTGGGCAATTACGTGTACTTCGTGACTTTCATTGATGATTACTCCAGGCATGCATGGGTATTTCCGCTTAAAGCGAAGTCCGAAGTTTTTATGTGCTTCAAACAATATCTGGCTATGGCTGAAAATGTCTCGAAATGTACTATGGGCACCCTCCGTTCCGATCGAGGGGGGGAGTATATGTCTCATGAATTTAATGCATTTCTGGCTAGTCGTGGGATAAAACACCAATGTACAGTGCCTTATACACCTCAACAAAATGGTGTTGCTGAGAGGAAAAACAGGTCACTGACGGAAATGGCACGATGTATGGTCAAAAGTCATGCTTTGCCGCATTCTTTTTGGCTTGAGGCCATCATGTGTGCCACTTATGTACTTAACAGGTGTCCTACAAAAGCTTTGCAATCTATTACTCCATATGAAGCATGGCATGATAGAAAGCCTTCTATTGAGCACATGCGTGTTTTTGGCTGTTTGGCATATGCTTTGGTGCCACAAGTGCAGCGCAGAAAATTGGATGATAAGGCTGTCAAATGTATTTTTGTTGGTTATAGTGCTGGAAGCAAAGGTTACAAGTTGTATCATCCGCAAACAAAACGTATTCTGGTTTCTCGGGATGTAGTGTTTGTGGAAGATTCTGTTCAGCCCTTGCTGTCATGTACTAGAGACAGTAATGTAAGCTCACAGGACATTTATGACACTTTTTTGCCTCTTTTCAGTGGTGGAAATACGAATGTAAGTTCCAATGAGGCAAATGTACAGCCTATGGGGGTTTCTGAAAATGTTCTAGATCAGCCTATTACTGATGCAGATGTACATGATGTACTTGATGAAGAAAGGGCTGAAAATGAGCAGGCTAGAGGTATGCCAAAATGGCTGGTGCACACTTTGCGTAACAGTAAATTGGATGCACATTTGTCTAGTCGTACTCGTTCAGGCTCTCGCCATGCATCTTATGCATCATATTGTTATGCTTTGGCTGTGTCTAGTTTACATGATGTCGAGGAGCCTCTGTCTTTTGATGAAGCACAAAATTCAAAAAATTGGATGGCTGCCATGCAATCAGAATATGATGCACTTATAGAAAATGACACATGGACTTTATGTGATTTGCCTCCTGGAAAAAAGGCCATTGGTACGAAGTGGGTTTACAAGTTGAAACGCAAGCCGGATGGTGAGATTGATCGCCATAAGGCTCGACTTGTTGCAAAGGGTTATGCACAGCAAAAAGGCATAGATTATGAAGAGACTTTTGCTCCCACTTGTCGTATGACTAGTGTGCGTTTTCTATGTGCATTGGCAGCTCATTTTGGTTGGGATGTACATCAATCAGACATTGTTACTGCTTTCTTGAATGGTGACATATTTGAGGAAGTTTATGTAACGCAGCCTCGCGGTTTTGTCATAAAAGGACAAGAGGACAAAGTGTGGAAATGTAACAAGGCTTTGTATGGGTTGAAGAAATCTCCTCGTGCTTGGTATGAGAAAGCTGACACTCATTTGGTCAAACAAGGCTTTCGTAACAGTCCAACAGAAAGCACATTGTATGTAAAGTGTGAGGGTGATGTATTTCTCATCGTGGTTCTTTATGTTGATGATTTGCTGATCACTGGACCAAATGAGAGACATATTTCTGAATTTAAGTCTGATTTGAATGCTACTTTCAAGATGAACGATTTGGGATTGTTGCATCATTACTTGGGTATACAATTTAAGCAGTGTGATGGTGGTATTGCCTTGTGTCAGAAAAGTTACATAGAGACATTGCTATGTAAGTTTGGACTTGAGGATTGCAAACCTATTGCCACTCCCATGGAAACAGGTTTGAAGTTGATTCTACATGATGCTGGCGATCCTGTTGATGTCACTCTTTACCAAACTGTTGTTGGTTGCCTCATTTATGTATGCAACACGAGGCTGGATATTCAGTTTGCAGTCTCACAGGTCAGCAGATTTATGCATAGCCCAGGGTCTAAGAATTGGCTGGCTGTCAAGAGGATTTTCCGCTACCTTAGTGGAACTTTACATCTTGGCTTGTTTTATCCCAAGGGGGGATCATTGCCACCAGACTTACATGCTTTTTCGGACTCAGATTGGGCTTGTTGTTTTGACACGCGAGTGTCCACAAGTGGTTTTTGTTTCATGCTTGGCAGTTCATGTATATCATGGTTGAGCAAGAAGCAACCTATTGTGGCCACTTCGAGTTGTGAGGCTGAGTACAGGGCAGTCTTCACAGCTACGGTTGAGTGTGTATGGCTCAGACGCCTTATGGCTGATTTGGGTGTTGGACAGGACATTGCCAACACTATCTACACTGACAGTCAGAGCGCATTGGCAGTTGCGAGGAACCCAGTTTTTCATGCTCGCACAAAGCACATTGAGGTGCATTACCACTATGTCAGGGAGAGGCTCTCAGCAGGAGAGATCAGCTTGGCTTATGTGCCAACACAGGACAACCTTGCAGATCTTTTCACAAATGCATTGTCTCGTGAGAAGCTTGAAGCTTTCCGTAAAGCTTTGGGCTTACTCCCCTTTGTGAACTGATCCTGTCCTCAAGGCATGGCACTTCCCTTTACTCATGTGCCATCTCTCGTTCACTGCATCACTCCAGGGGGGATTTGTTACCATATACATGTGGTAGTGATGTGTGTGAACACACTAGGACCGCCGGGGCATTTTTTCCCTCTTTAGGAGGTTTTTTCCCCCGTGCATTGTATATACGCCCATCACTCTAGGGCTATCTATCTTTCCATTGCACCCTCAGTAACATACTCTCTATTGTGTTCCTTGAGCTTCCTTCGTCTTCTCCAAGCTGTGTGTGTTTCTCTGCAACCCTAATTCCAACAGTTATAAGGGTCATACGCCACAAGACAGGTCAATAAATCTAGGATTCTAATAAATTTTTTTCCTAACATAAAGACGAAATCCCATTTACATATTTAGAATCCATAAACAATGCCTTTTCCCCCACATTTAAGAGGCACGGCCGCCATCCATAAACCATAAATATGATATGAGACTTAGTCTAAACTAAATAGTAAGCTTGTGTCACGTAGATTTGGTCCATCTCGACTCTTGGCACAATGAGTCTCTAATTTCACTTCTCTTAATAAGAGGGAGTGGAGAGTTTCTCGACTAATCAAGAACCACCCATCCTTGACTGGCAGCCTGAGCCAGTCCGCACTTTCCACCCCAAGTACACTTTTTACCACACTGTCTTAAATATACAAACAGTGTTCCTTAATTAATTCCAAACACAGGTTCTTTTATACAGCCTTCAAACAAGGCCTAATGAAGACAGCCCTATATTTCAACAAAAACAACTTTTCCAATTGCTCATGAGTTTGCCGCTACCCGGAGACTTTCTCTGTCTAACCAACAGAGCCTTTGCAAAGGATTTATTCTCTAACCGTGAATTGCGTAACCTTCCCATCTCGCTACCCGCGAGGCATCCCACTAACCGCGAGGCATCTTGCTAACCGCTAGGCATCTTGCTACCCGTGAGGCATCCCACTAACAGTGATGCATCTTGCTAACCGCCAAGCATCCCGCTACCCGCGAGGCATCTCGCTAATTGCGAGGAACAAAAGATATTATTTCAACAGTTATTCTCTTTAAATGATTCTTCAAACATGATCAACCAATTCTTCATATCAATCAGTAACCGCTTATCAAACAATAACAATTTGTTAAGCAATAACAATTCAACAAATAGTGACAATTTATCAAACAGTCCTTTCACTAATCTATGAAAACATATGCTTGTCTCTTGTGATAGAATCATGTTTCTCGGACAGTATAAGGGGTTCCCTATGCATACCTTCCCGAGTCAAACATGAATAGCAATGCAAAATTATAAAATTGTCTTACCGATTTTGGAGCGCGTGCAACTAACTCCTGTGCTGGAGGTTGGATGGCTTCGACTTCTTCTTCGGTTGATGCTTCCGTATGAGATACGTTCGGAGTAGACACCTTTCTTCCCACCTTCCTTGGTGGTGCAACGGCATGGGTGTTCTTAGAACTTTGGGTTACACGCTTCGGAGCCATAGCTTCGGAATAGAAAAAAGAAAAGCGCGTTGCTGGAGAGAGAGAGAGAGAGAGAGAGAGAGAGAGAGAGAGAGAGAGAGAGAGAGAGAGAGAGAGAGAGTGTGTTCACAAACCGGGAGACGGCACTTCGACGATTGGAGATGGAGATGGCTTGAAGGTGAGAGGTTAAGGGAGAGAGCTTCCCTCCGGTGCATCGTTGCAAGAGAGCTTCCACTTTTGTAGATGTGTGTGCTCAAAGTGAGAGGAGAAGGGTCCTTTATATAGGCCCTAGGGGGGTGCTAAACATACTGAGAAGGTTTCAAGAATAGGAGAAGGAAAAGCTCGTGCGTCGTCGCGGCTCTAGAAATTTTTATTTTATTTTGACGTTCGCAAATCTTATGTGCAATTTTTAAAAATCTCTGTACTTACAAGTTCCCATTCTATCTTGAGAGAAAGAAAGAAGTATCCTAATTTTGACTCACCTCTCTTTCTTTCTTAAAAATACTATCTCTACGTTTTTTCTTCACACATAGATTAGGTTCCCACATAAACATATTGTTCCACATAAAGAAAGATCATAAATAAATAGATTTTGAACCCGATTTTCAATTTGATTGCTCTTATAAACTCTTGATGACTCACAAAATTGAGAATCTCAATTACTTTGCAAAATAATTGAAATGACTTATATGGATAATGTTGGTGGATAAATGTTGGGTACATTACAAATAAGAATCAAGCTCTCTAGAAGACTGTTGGCTAATCTCCCAAGGGGTCGGCAGCCCAATGGCTTGCCTGATTCCTATTGGCCAGAAGACAAAGGGGTCTAATGAGAGTTTAATTGCATTAATTAATTACCTAAAGCTGTCACAAAATGGGAAAGGGGGACACATGTCAGAAGGCTATCACTTATGTTTCTCAATTTTCATTGGCTAAGCTTTGAAGGGTCCAATGGGGTGTCAGCATGAGTATTTTGCAAGAGGGTTCAACCAAGAGAGAGAGGGGGCTGAATTTGACAAGGCATAAACACACACACACTCACACAATCTCATGTGTGAAGCAAGAAGACTCTCTCTCTCTCTCTCCTTCTCAAGCTTTAATGGAAAGCTCATCATCTACTCCAAGCTTGGAGAAGGGAGGCCTACACCAACAACTCTTGGCTTTGTGATGCAAATCCAACCAAGATCCAAGCTTCAACGCATGCTCATCTCCTCTACCATGCTAATTACTAAGCTATGTTAAGCTATTATGAGTGATTAGGTGAGGAGATATACTTCTTTCTCGTAATTTTACTACTTCTTCCTCTCAATCTACTCTCATACCCCGCTAGCTCTCACCATCTTAGAAGGTGTGTGAGGTCTTGGGTCTGAGACCATGAGGGAATTGGTGTTGTGTTTTAAAGTGTTTGCTTAGCGCTTGAAGCTTCCATCTTCATTGCACTATCTAGTTATTGAAAGAACACCAAATATTGTATTGTAAAATGTCTCCCTTAATGGGGGAAACCTATATTACAAAACCTTTTGGAGGGGGGACTGATTCCATATAAATCCGGTCCTCAACTGTTGTCAATATCTTAATTTCTCTCTCTTTTGAAGTATTTTTCATGCCTATCTAACCAGGTGTTATGATTTTTGTTGGTCTCTCCATCCAAGCACTCTTGCTATGCTCATTAGGAATCTATTCTAATGAAATTCTTACTATGTCTATGTTATTTTCGGCTACACACAAGTTACTAGACCATTTAATGTTACATTGGTATCAGATCACAAGGTTTCTTACTATGTCTATGTTATTTTCGGCTACACACAAGTTACTAGACCATTTAATGTTACATTGGTATCAGATCACAAGGTTTCTTGTTCAAGAAGGGAGGTCCTCAAGCTAGCTATAAATGGTTGATACTATTAATTGCAATTGAGTAAGTAGAATTTTAGCCTTGCATTGCACCTGCCTTTGTGTAGATAAGAGGGCATCACCGTCGAGAGCTATGGTCTTGATAGTGGAGTCCTACGGGGCTTGCCTATGGCTTAACCACTATTGAGCTATTAGAAGCTTGACTGGAGCCGGTACTATTTTGGTGTTGAAAGAGCCTCTCTTCTATTCCTTGCAATTAATGATATTCAAGCCACGGGTATAGAAGCTTGAGTGCTTTTCTAAAGGGGTAACGAGGAATAGCAACTAGGGCTTGAAGTGCCAAAGTACATCTAAAAATTTTACACCTAAAAGTTGTTAGAATAGCTGACAATAGTAAAGATAGTGAAATTTATGTTGATAGCTTTGATTTTGCTAATGAGCAGGCTACTAATGATGCCCCTATGCTTGTTAACTACCTTGTTGTTAGGCTCCAACAAGCCATGGGCAATCCATCCCCCCAAAGTGAAGTGTAACGGTAGCTCGTGCTCATGGGATTCTCCAAACTCCCCACCATGACGAGAGAGTACCTAGGAAGCCTCCTTGCAAGACTTCCAAAAGAGGCCTCTCTCCGATTCAGGAAGAAGAAGAGGATCCGTACGAAGAGCTCAAAAATTTACTACTTGACGACGCATCTCCTTCCCAAAGGAGAACTCAAGAACCCCCACCAAAAGAACAAGAACGAAGTGAGTTCTCCTTCCCAAATGAGAACTCAAGATCCCCCACCAAAAGAACGGTAAAGAAGTGATTCTTATGCCACCTCGATGGAGATGGCTCCTTGAAGACGGCAGCCAAAACACTCTCGATCACCTCCTAAACGGAGAAGACAGTCGCACACTTCTCCACATCATAATTCAAAGAGGGATGATTGAAAACAAGAGAAGAAAAAGGCAAGAAAGAGGTCACCCTCTTCTCCATATTATTCATCCTCTTCCTCTTATGAAGAAAGTGATGGTGCAAACAAGGAGGAACAAGGCAAGAAAAAGGCGAGAAAGAGGTCACCCTCTTCTCCATCTTCCTTAAATTCTTCATCTTCTAAAGAAAGCTATGGTGCAACTTTTGAACCATAAAAAATAAGAGGCCATAGGAAATCCAATGCCGCATGGAAGAGAATGTCCAAGCTCAAGAAGTTCAAAGAGGGAGGAAAGAGCATCTCTTTCCTTACCTACGATGGCACCTTTGGTGCTACAAACAAAGTCTTGGATTTCGTCCAACAGTTTGATGTGGAGTCTGGAGATGAGGGCTTCACAGAGTCCTCTAAGCTATGCCATGTAGCTATGAATTTTCAAAAGTCCGCCAGGCAATGCTGGTCTAGCCTACGGGAAAACAGTGAAGCTTCACAAACATGGAAAGCTTCCATCATGAAGCAGTTTTTGGCTACCGATGCCAAAGACAAATTACTCACCAAATGGTGAAGCTTGAAGCTCTCTCCCTAAGAATCCATTCACAAATATGTAGACAAGTTTTGGGACTTACATCTCAAAGCCACTGTCTTCAAAAAAATGGATTTTGGAGAGAAAAAACAACAATTTTTAACTGAAGAAATGGTGGATTATGTCAACTCCCAAAGGCCACGCACTATTTCTGTGGTCATACACCATACCATGGTGGCTTCACAAATCAATTTCCAAATAGGGGCTAAGAGAAATCCTAAGCCCACATAAAAAAAGGGTTCTAATGAGCCTAAGGGGAAGGACAATGTCCAAAAGTCTCCTAAGGGCAATTCCAATAACAACAAAGCTAAGGAGAAGAGACTTTACAAAGGCAAAAATAAACTCTCTCCTAAATAGCTTGAGCGTTATCGCAAGGATAACCGTTGTTTCAAATGCGGCGAGCAAGGGCATGCGTATTGCGCTTGTCTCCAAAAGAACACCCGCCATGAGCCTCCTAGAGCTACCTTGGTTGAAATCCAAGAAGAGGAAGCTCACCACAAAGGATCTCCTCTATGCCATGCTTGGGGAAAGGTAAGAGAACATGATGCTTTTATTCTCTTTGACCTTGGTTCTACTCACAATTTCATATCCACAGAGTTGGCCACCAAGCTAGGCATCCAAGCCTATGAGATGGGAGATGTCCTACGTGCCGATGGTGCTTTCAAGGGGCAAGAAGCTTCAGTAACTCCCTTAATCGATAAATTGATGCTCCATGTCCAAACCTATGTGGACAAAGAGGACTTCTTTATCTCTCCTCCAAGCATGAGGATGTAATCCTAGGGGCACCATGGTTTGCTCGCATGGCTGCCAATGTTAAATTCCCTGAAAGGAGAATCTACACCATACCCACTATACATACGCAAGCTTTCAATAAGTCAATAAAGAGCTCTATTTCTATGTACATGATTTTTGTTAAAGATTCTCAAAATGAACCTAATGCTTTAGCAAAAGAAAATATAAACAATCACAAGGAATTAGAGTTATCCAATTTTCTCAAGGGATTTCAAGATGTTTTTATTGACGACATCCCTTGTGAACTACCTCTCCTAAACGAGGCAATGATGACCATGCAATTGAACTTCTTCCAGGAAGTTCACCGCCTAATAAACCTCCTTATAGAGTTTCTCAAGCTCAACAAGAGGAGATTATGCGGGCAAGTGCATGAGTTAGTTGAGAAGGGCATGGTTAGGCCTAGCTCATCTCCATTTTGTTCACCCGTGCTATTAGTGCAAAAGAAAGACGGCACATATTGTATGTGTGTCGACTATAGAGCACTAAATAGACTCACATAAAAAATAGGTTTCCCGTTCCATGGCTAGAAGATCTATTTGATAAGCTACAAGGGTTGACCTACTTTAGTAGAATTGACCTAAAAAGTGGCTACCATCAATAAGGATAGTTGATCAAGACATTGTAAAGACCTCATTTCGCAGTACGTTTAGTGTTCACTCTATGGATGGCCTAGCCTTGAGCTTAATGCACATGCTTAAGAGACTAATCCATTGTAATTAGAGAAGCTATTCTTAATCTAATCTCTATTTTCTCATTAGTCTTAATTCTTCTATTCCATTATGTCATGAAGTAGTTTCAGCTTTCTCATTATTCCAAATTTGAGTGTGTGCGATGACTTCTTATTTATTAACCACTCTTACCCTCCTATGAGCATTCGATTTGCGATATTTAACATCTCTAGTTAGGTTGATTAAGCTGGTTCTTAATATTGTAATTAGTGTATGTGCCAGTGCCCTATTGTTTGCTTGTGTGTGGATGGGTTTTATGAAACCCTAGCACCATTCACCTTGTGTGTGTAGCTTTTGATGAAGTGCCTTGATTGGCATGTGGTGATTGGAGAGGCCAACACCAATGCAATTAGTGTGTGCTTGTCATGAGTGTCCTTTGAGATTCTAGTCTATGGTAAGTTGGACTTTGAGGGGCTTAATGTGTGTAGGTGATGCTTGATTGATGATGCGATTAGAGTTAGTGATTCATGGCAATATCTGTTGCATTGGATGAGCATACTCTTGAATCCTCTCATTTGATACATCTGATGCTTCCATGCCCTAGCAGGGTTGCCAATCCTAGGATTGATAATTTTGTTGGTCTTGGGTTGATTAAGCTATTTTACGATTGCCCCCGATATTTGGCATCGTTGTCGGGGATCGATAACCTAAGCTAGTGAGTATAGGATGTTTTGAATATAGTAATTTCACTACTAATTTCATTGATTTGGAGATAGAGGGAAGCAACCTGCTGTGAGATCCCCAACCTGCCAATACTAAGATCAGGATGGGATCCTTGACAGGTCTCTAGGTCGGATAAAAATTAGAGTCTCTAAAGAAGAAAAATCCAAGGAATAGACCTTTACCATTGACAATGGCTTGGGTCTATAGCCTTAGAAGAAGACCTAGTCCTGTCTCGCAGCGAAAACAGGACAACGTATTAAAAATCCAAAAAAACTATTTCGGCCCTATAGCTGCCACAATTGGGCTAAGGTATCCTCAACCAACTCTTTTTTCCCCCTAACAGATGTGAGGGCACAGCCGCTAGTGGACTCCTCTTCCAAGTGAAGAAGTTTTCTAAAAATTTTAGTGCGCAGGGATGGATAGTTACTTTACTAATCAGGTCCACCCATCCTTGGTTGACAACCTTAGTCAATCCCCACTTACCACCCCGCACTCACACATGATTCTTTTTGTTATTTAATTTCTACCACGTCCTTATCACAATTAAAATAATGATTCCTATTATCCTTCATAACAGAATTTTATTAAAACAGCCCTTGAAAATAGTATTGAAAACATTCTTTTAGCAAACAGACATCTTTAAACTTAAGACAGGGTACTGTCAATCAAAACATTATCCATAATAACCGTGACCAGTACTCTTCTTGTCTCAAGAACACCTAAGGGTGAAAAAAAGGGCACCCATTCCTTATTCATAATCCGGAGTGGATAAACCCCCACCCAAGGTTCCAGGTGCCCATACACCAAACCAGTTGCCCATACAACCAGGCGGCTCCCCTAGGATAAAAAAACGATATCCTAACTTATGTAGAAACATCAAGACATGACACAGAGTAGAAACTCAACATTCATGGGGATAACCGACTTATTCGTGGTTAGAAAGCCATCATTATTCATCAAAATTTACCAAGGAGTTGGAGGTGTCTTGAGACAAGTTGTCTTAAGGATGATCAATCATATCTTTCCTAATTCAACCAGTTTTCACCCAAACAATTCTTTCCTATATTAGAAACGAATGCACGTTGGAATTTACCTTCCGTTTTTGGTCAATTATTCCTTCCAGATTCTTTCTCACTCCTTATGTATACAATGCTAACTTATAAAAGAACTTAAACTCTTTAAAAACTTAATTGAATAATGTGAAACCCACTTGGGATTGATTGGCCATCTGCTGCTACGTTGGCGCCTGAAGACTCTCCTTCGTAGGCCTACTACTAGGCCCGGCTTTGTCATCGTGCGTCGCTCTAGTTCTTTTTAGAGATACCTCCTCATCATCAAATGTAGGATTTGCTCGGGTCCTTTTAGGTGCCATAACTTCTTATCCTTATAAAAAGACTTAACCGATTAGAGGTTTAATTGAATAATCTCTTTTCTTCCTTTTTGCCCAAATATAAGGTAAGTAAGTATCCTTGATAGTTAATTGGATGAGATATTTCTCCTGTAATCTCCTGGTACTATTAGTAATTTCCCATAACTACCATTTAATTAGGGAAGCCATTTAACTAGGTTTATCCTTAGTCTATATTTCATGAATACTTTTTATTTAACCTTAGTAAATTATAATTCCTATCAGCTAATAGATTACTCAACCTAAATTGTAATTTGATATGTTCTATCTTTAGGAATTTTCATAAATTTGAATTATAATCTTTCCCTCTTATACTTATGGTCTAATTTAGGCAAAATTTTACTGATAGTAATTTGTTATACTAACCATTTATGCTGAGGTAATTTTCCCACCCTTCAATAGTGATTTTGGACCTCAGGTATTTATTTGGTAATTAGATAAATTCATTTACTAGTTTCCTTTCTCTATTTTAAACGCAAAATCGGTTACTTTTATTGAAGATAAATATATAAACTATTTATTTGAGGTTGGGGTATTTTTCACGGATTCCTCAAGGTGTGTCCTACCTTTGATAATTATATCAAAGGTTTTTGGATTAATTTACTACTTTCTCCCTTTTATTTTTTGCTAAAAAAATGTAATTTTAATGAGATAATTAGGTAAACTAATTATCTGAGGGTAACATAATTATCACGAGTTTCCTAAGGTGTGATTAACCTCTGATAAATAACTCAAAGCATTTTGAATCAATTTGCTAATTTCCCTCTTTTAATTTGTCCTAAAAAGAAAGTAATCTTGCTAAAGTAATTAGATAAATTAATTATCTAAGCTTAAAATAATTATCACAGGTTCTCTAGCATGTAATTAACCTTTGATAAATAACTCAAAGTATTTTGAATCAATATGATTATTTTTCCCTTTATTTTTCTCTAAAAAATAGTGTAATTTTACTTAATTAATTATGAAGATTACTCAAAAAATTATAAGATAATTTTTCTAGCTTAATGAAAGTCTAACACAACTCAAATAATTATCTCAACTTAATCTAAACTTAATTAGTGTAATTTGCATTAATTTATGGTTAAAATGGATAATTTCAGTCCTAATATGATATAATAATTAATTACCTTAATATTCCTAAGCTTAATCACGATAATCAGCAGTGAATATTTAATTAAGAGAGTATTTTTGAGTATACAAATAATTAATCTTTAATTTATTAAGAAAATAGGTTAACCTAGCTTTGCTAATTAAGAAGGATTATGATAATTACCGTTTAATTAACCAACTAGAGCTTGATCTCTGGTGATTTTTGCATAGCGATCTCTCTAGATGAGAGAGAGTGTGCCAAGGCTCCGAGTCTCTTTCAAATTGTGAAGCAAGGGTCATATTTATAGGTTTCTGGGCACTCACAGGCTGGAAAATGGCAGTAACTTGCATCCCAAGCAGCCCTGCATGCTTAAAAACAACCCTTGCTGCTAAATCTAGTCTGGAAGAGTTGATCATTACCCCACACAGCCCCCCCTCACCTTCTAGAATTGATTTTTATTATTTTCACTGATTTTTAATGAAGATGAAATTTGGAAATATCAGTAATTTCTAGAACCTTAGGATAAGAAAGTCTTTATTAATAATAATTACAGAAACCATCCAATTTTACTTAACTAATTAAATTCATAGCATAACCTTTCAGAGCCCGTAACTTTTTCATATTTTATCGGACTTCTGTTCTGAAAATTTCTAGCCCGGGGTTTGTTGTGCTTAAGATTCCAAATTTGCCACGATCGGACAATTCTACATTGGTTTTTCAATAATCATATCAGTTTGATTAAGCTTTATACAATCTTTAAGGTTTCAGAAACTAGAAACCTTACACCTGGATTGCTTCAACCTTTGCCAATCCCTAATTCATCATGGAAGAGCATATCCATGGATTTATCTTTGGATTGCCTAAGTCTATCCATGGGAGTACAGGAATATGGACGATAGTAGACATGTTCAACAAACAAGCTCATTTTATACCTGTCAAAAAGACTATCAAAGCCCATCAAATGGCAACCCTCTTCATAGCACAAATTTTCAAGTACCATGGGTTGCCAATATCCATAGTGTCAGATAGAGATCTTAGAATGATCAATAATTTCTGGAAGGGTCTCTTTGACAATTTAGGGACAAGGCTAAGCTTCTCTTTGGCCTATCACCCACAAACGGATGGCCAAAGTGAAATAGCTAACTTAACAATCCTTGATCTACTGAAAGCCTATGTAAAGGAAGTAGATCAAAGGTCCCAATGGGAGAAGTACTTACCCTTATTGGAGTATGCCTACAATAACACTGTACATACTTCCACAGGAAAATAACCTTTCGAGGTAATTGAGGGAAGATCTAAAAGTCCCCTACTACTTAAGGTACACGGGAAGATCTTCACTACAGATGAATATAGCCGAGAACTACAAGAAACTTTCCAAAAGATTAAGGATGCTATCTCTATCTCACAGCAAAGTCAAAAGGTTGTTGCTAATAAGCACAAAAGAGCCCAAGCCTTTAAAGAAAATGATTGGGTCTTGCTTAAATTTCCTAAGGCTTCATTAAGGCACACGATGGGCAAGAATCCTACGGGACACCAATCAATCACATGGTCTATCAGCTCAAGTTGCCCAGTCATTGGCTCATACACAATGCTTTCCATGTGAGACTCAAGTGAGACTATTAAAGCCTTACAAAGGAGATCCACCTCAAGAACCAACTATTGAAGACCCACCGGAGATTGAGGACCAAGAAGAGGTGCTGCAACCCGAGTCCATTCTTTGACATGAAGACAAGGTATTAAGAGGCCGTAAGACTATCCGACAGTTCATTATTAAGTTTAAGAATTATCCTTTTGAAGATGCTAGATGGATGCAATGCATACAATTAAAGCATAACCTAAACCTTGTCAATGCTTACAATGCTTCCCTAGAGTAATCAAATGTACAAATGTTTAGAGTGAACAAATTTTTTGTCTTATAAGACTCTCTTTTTCTTTATTGTGCACAAATGTTAGGTAGTATGCATGCTTAGAATCAAGTTTGTGGATACGACGTCTTCCAAACACCAAGTAGAGCTTGTACTATGGAAGATGAAGGACTAATGCGCAGACATCTTGCGGTAGCCTTAGGTTCTCAAGCGCCAAATGGATTAGTCATCCATTTTGGAACGATGTTGTAGGGTAAGATAGGGATCCTCTACCTGCTAGAACAAGGACTGATGAATAGGCTTTATCTTCTCTATCCCATAGTCAAGGACGAATATGATTTCAAGAGAGAGGTAATTTCATAATAACTAATATCTAATTCTCCTAAACGATTTTCTTATGTTAAACTGATCATTTAATATGGGGACTCGTACTAGGGGAGAAAAAGCTAGACTATTGGTTAAGCTGGCAGACCGGCCACAGTAGGGATCTAAAGGGGGGGGCCATCTGCAAAAGAGCAATGTGCAACAATGGGCTTCAAAGACCCTAAGGTTCAGCCCATTAAGACTTCCAAAATGCTAAGGTTCCCAAATTCAAAGGTTATGTCCAAATGGTCAAGCTTAGTGAAATTGGATGCTTTGTGAGTGTACACAAAAGTTTTCAAGACTCCTACAACATAGGAGAGGGAGAGCCTTGTAAGTAGGGGATGAGAGAGAAACACACACACACACACACCCACTCACAAGCTCACACACACACACCCACTCACAAGCTCCCTTTACACAAAGGGAATAGGGGACACATGTCAGCTCCCTAGCCCAGTTGGCCTCAAGGTGCACTCAAATCCTATTGAATGGCCATAGAGGTGGAACAATGAGAATTAGGCTAGAGTAAATCTAGTTTAATTCATTTAAAAATACTTAATAGAAGAACCAATAAGAATTTAGCTCTCTAGAAGACTATTGGCCAGTCTCCCAAGGGGTCGGCAGCCCCATGGCTTGCCTGATTCCTATTGGCCAGAAGACAAAGGGGTCTAATGAGAGTTTAATTGCATTAATTAATTACCTAAAGCTCTCACAAAATGGGAAAGGGGGACACATGTCAGAAGGTTATCACTTATGCTTCTCAATTTTCATTGGCTAAGCTTTGCAGGGTCCAATGGGGTGTCATCATGAGTATTTTGCAAGAGGGGTCAACCAAGAGAGAGAGGGGGCTGAATTTGACAAGGCATAATCACACACACAGTCACAAAATCTCATGTGTGAAGCAACAAGACTCTCTCTCTCTCTCTCCTTCTCAAGCTGTAATGAAAGCTCATCATCTACTCCAAGCTTGGAGAAGGGAGGCCTACACCAACAACTCTTGGCTTTGTGATGCAAATCCAACCAAAAGCCAAGCTTCAACGCATGCTCATCTCCTCTACCATGCTAATTACTAAGCTATGCTAAGATATTATGAGTGATTGGGTGAGGAGATATACTTCTTTCTCGTAAGATTACTTCTTCTTCCTCTCAATCTACTCTCATACCCCACTAGCTCTCACCATCTTCGAAGGTGTGTGAGGTCTTGGGTATGAGACCGTGAGGGAATTGATGTTGTGTTTTAAAGTGTTTGCCTAGTGCTTGAAGCTTCCACCTTCATTGTACTAGCTAGTTATTGAAGGAACACCAAGAATTGTATTGTAAAATGTCTCCCTTGATGGGGGAAACCTATAATACAAAGTCTTTTGGAGGGGGGACCGGATCCATATAAATCCGGTCCTCAACTGTTGTCAATAGCTTGAATTATCTCTCTTTTGAAGTATTGTTCATGCCTATCTAACTATGTGTTATGCTTTTTGTTGCTCTCTCCATCCAAGCACTCTTGCTATGCTCATTAGGAATCTATTTTAATGAAATTCTTACTATGTTTATGCTATTTTCCACTACACACAAGTTACTAGGCCATTAAATGTTACATTTTGTCACCTTTCCAGCACTCATTCAATAAAATATTTTCTATTTGCACCGGATTTTGTCCAACTTAGAGAAATTCCAATGACACACTCACCTTATCAAAAGAACATCGTGCCATAGATCAAACCAATGTGGACGTTTGGACCAAGAGTTGTCTGTACTCAGCCAATCCAATGGTTTTTGAATTTCACCAATTTTCCCACTTTCTTAAAATATGTGGGGAGGGATGAGAAAGAACTCGTGGTGTATTACAAGCTTTTGTCTCACTATCAAAGCTTTAACATGGTGGGTCTCATACAAGAACATCAAATTTTGTCTAGACATTTGGTGACTTGAGAGCTGGCTTCATCACTCAATGGAGAGCTTTAGGAAGCAAACAATGTGATAGATGGGAAGGATTCAACCATAAAAAATCTAGACAAAACCATATCTTGCATGAAGAATATGTCGTTAGGTAGTGGAAAAGCACAAGTGATATCTTTTTTTATTAAAAGTCTTGCATATAAACTTGGTATACAACTACCCCTTGGTATACCGATCCTAGCTATATGCTTTGTGTATGATTTGGACTTGATCAAGTCAGTCAAAAGTCAATCCCTAGGTTTTCTTAATGGTTTTTGGCCTTTAAGAGTTTTTGGCCTTTTTGACCCTCTTTTTGAACTTTTTTTTGAAACCCTCCTTTTGGATGTTCTGTTCATGATGGTCTCTCTTATAGGCTAGTATAGTTTCTATCCAAAAACTCACATGAGGTACATGGATTGTGATCCATGTTTAATCACTTCTGGATTTGAGATTTGGTGAGCTAATAGACTAAGATACTTGTAGCTTGCTCCCCCATAAGAATTTGAATTTGGATCAGTTTTGCTCAGCTAAAAGTGAAATCTTCAGTTTGCTCTTCTGTTTTTGGCTCTTTTGACCACGTTTTTCAACTTTTTTGGCAATGCTTCTCTTGAGAAAAGTGTTACTGGTGGAAGGGTATGTATAAAGATGTATCTCAGTTTGTAGAGTCGTGTGTAACTTGTCAAATGTATTCAAATGTACGACATTGTGATGGGTTACACCCTACATATCCACTAGCCATGCACTATAAATGAGTTGTGGATCTAGTCTCAACTCCTTTAGGACTTTGAAAGATGGGATACTTAGTTCTTGCACGAGAGGACCTAACTAACCAGGTTGAAGGGCGAGCATTAGGAGAAAAAACTAGAGAAGCTGTATGAAAATTCCTTCTTGATGATGTGATTTGTTGTTATGGTTGTGTGTAAAATATCATTGCAGACAGAGGTGAACTAGATGCCAAGGAAACAAGGCAGTCATTTTCCAATTTAGGAATCAATCTTTCCCTTACTACAACTTACAACCATGAAGGCAATGGAAACAGAAGATGTGCATGTTTAGAGGGGGTGGATATCGTGTTGTCGCACTTACACAGTGGGAATGAATGCTAGGAGATTGATCTTGTGACTTTTTAGATGCATATGTATTTTTTCATAATGTACATATGCATATCTAAGTATAATGATAAGCTTTCTATCTCATCCTATTATTTATCTCAAGGGTAACATATTCTCACTTTACCGTTAGAAAGTATTATGTGAAAAAGCGTCAATAGATGCACCTCTTTCACTTGGAAAAAAAAAACATTGGTTCTTTTTTTCTACCATCCCATTATCATCTCAAACTCTAGCTAGATCCTATAGCTAATCTCCAATAAATATATTTTATATCTATTTTATATATTTTTCTAATGTTCCTTTTATAGCTTCTAGGAAGGTATCAAATCGTGGTGGGACACTAGCTTGCATAATTTTTAAATATGCACCAATTTTAATGCATTATTAAAAGGATTCTTACAAAAATTTGTCAAGGAAATATTTCATGCTTTCATATTGCATGAGGTGTCCATTGAAATCAAATGGAAGTCTAGGCTAAGGCAAACTTCATTGCTCTAACAATCCACAAAGCCACACACCAAGCTCTAAACCTCTTCTCAATACTTTACTATATCTTCTAACTACTCGTATAGCACAAAACCCACCACTAAAAACACAAAGATCAAGGATGCCTCAATCTCCTCTTATATCCTACTCTATCTAGCTAATCTATCTAAGGTAACTCTTGGTTTTTGTATGTGTTCACACTACTCTAGGTACTTGTTCCTCAGCAACGGCCCCAATGTGTGAGGGGGCTTTTTATAGCATCTGTCACATCTTACAAAGAGACGATCCCAAGATTAAAATGTCAATCTGAGGGAACAAGTGACTTGACTAGGGCATGGAGGCATGCCAAGAGGGTTGTCAATCTCTTGTTTTAACACAACACACTCCGTGGAAACAGTCTATGAACTCTCTAACTGTAAAAAACCTGAATTCTACCTCTTTGATCCAATCACACATACACATGAAAAACCAATAGCAAATCAACTCCGATCAATACCAAACTTGACAAGCACCTCCCTTATTAGGTCAAGAACAATTCTGGACCTTCAAACCTAAAATTTTCACACTAAGAAAAATCACAATTTTCTTCAACGTCAAAATTATGGGTCGCCAAATGTAATGACGGACACACCTACTAGGTGCTCATAAGCACTAGGATTCTAATGCAATTGATAGAATCTGAAAATAACGCTCGAATAATGAGATATGTCACCTGGAAGGTCATAGGAGTCAACGCTTGGATCTCGCAAAATGCTTGCAATGTAGATATCGATGTGTAGAGCTCCTTAAGGCTAACGCAATGATGCTCTTCACTTGTCGAAACATTAACATGTGGTGCAGTCGAAGAGATAAAATATTGATAGTAAGAGAGTGCTCATGGCGTCTAGAGAAACATTATCTCTTTATTTACTATAATAGAATTATCCCCTCAAAACCTCACAAAGTTGCCTTTTATGCCCTGGCTAAGGGTCTTATATGTACAAAGGCTAAAACTGCTTCAAAAATAAGTGACCTATCCGGAAAACTTGTCTAGCCTATGATATAGCTCAGAAGCTTAGCCCCACATTTTGCATAAATAAAAAGTGAACAAATATCTAATGGTTTTTTTATGTGAAATCTACAATCACTTTCTATCTACAAGGGCTCAAAAAACCTCTCGAGCATCTCCTTCTCTTGAGCAAGCATCTGTAGTTGGAATCTTCCCAACAATAGCCAAATGTAGACTTTCTTTTGTCAGCATTTCTTGCATAATTTGCATCTAAGTATCCAGCCATAGATGTATCTTTGTTCTCAAAGCATGAGCGCTTGCTCACCGCACATTTTAAGTACCTAAGGATATGTTTCATTGCATCCCAATTTTTCTTGCCAAGCTTGACCATGTAGCAGCTCACCACTCCCACTCAAAATGCAATGTTTGGCCTTGTAGACATCATAGCATGCATGAAACTGCCCACTACTAAGGAATACAAAATCTTAGTCATCCCAGCCTTCTTGGCATTAGATTTAGAAAAAATATTCTTGCTAAGTTTACAATATGATGGCATGGGGGTACTTGATGCCTTCCCCCATGTATGACTCATGAGAAATCTCAAGAATACCCTTTCACCTATCATGCTTGATATGCATGCCAAGAAAGTAACTACCTTCTCTTAAATCCTTAATGGAGAAATTCTGACTCAAAATTTGCTTCAAATTTGTAATCTTATGAGTGTTCTTCTCAAAAATTAGTATTTCATCAACATATAGCAGTAAAAGAATAAATGATTCATCATTGAGCTTCTTCATTGTTAAGGCGGTTACGCCGCTAGCGGAAGCTAAATAGCGAGAACTCAACCAACAACAGAATTTGTCAGACGAGGACAAAGCTTGACCCGCAGGCGCATGGAAACAACTAGGTGGGTGTCAAATCACCTACTCGACCTTCTAATGACAATCACTACTAAGGAAATCAAATCTAAGTTCTAAAATACGCAAGTGACTGAAATCCGTACTACAAACGAATGCTATACGAAACAGGATCTAGAATCATTGAATCGATCTCAAACTCAAGGGTAAGTCTATACACTAGGTAAGAACAACACCCTTAAGACTTGAACTGCAAAATCAACCTATAATCACTCCGTGCGGTAAACGCGTATGAAGACAGGCCGAAAAATACAGGTGACCGAAACTTGACCCCGATGGTACTAATGCGTAGCTCTACTCGTTGTGGTTCTATAGATATGCTGCATGCTCTATTCCGACACACGAGTTGGAAGAAAACTCACACCGAAGCTCGTAGGAACTTACCACACATAGAAGCCGATAGCGCGCACTCTTGGTATCAGTGCGTAGCTCTCGCCGTTGCTAACACAATGGCGGTGTCGCTTCTTCAATGGCGGCTCCGTAGCTCACGTAGCAAGTAGGTAAGACTCTCTCTCTCTCTCTCTCTCACTCTCTCTCAGACACAGTCACGGCGCTCAAAAACTCACTTTGATTAATAATCTCAATCTTTTTAGGTTACAAAAACTTTGGCTTATATACCTCAGCCTTGGAGGTGAGAACATCTTTAACTAATTACATCAGCAAGTGAAATTACTTCGGGATTACAAGCTGGACACTCAATTGAGTCCCGTTACTTAATGAATGGCTCAATTCAAAATCAATGTCGGAAAGACATTTATTACAATCAATGGTTACAAAAATGATGAGTGTGAGCAAAAATGTGGGTGTGATCCTCTGCTGGTTCAACACTCCCCCCCTCCGCGTTCATGTCGTCCCTGACATGACCTTTATGCTTGGTCAATAAAGTCCTGTCGTCTTGAGCATCTGCAAATGTGATTCGTATCGCAGGTTGCCGATGGTCAAGGTTGGGCCGAATATTTTGCTTTCGTGGGTGAAAAAACCGGTGTAGAAAGCTTCTTCGAATGTTTGCATGTGGAAGCTAGGCAAAAACATAATCCTCTGGTATAGGAGGTGCAACACTTTTGGAGAAGGCTGCAATGAAAAGTCATACATCATATCAGTAACTGTGTCGGCCGTCGATAGTAGACTCGAGGTCGTGGCTTTATCTGGCGCGAACACTTCAATGCAAGCTAAGAGAGTCCTGCAAATTTTCTTGAGCATCTGACACGAAAGGTCAGGAGAGCCAGTAAAGAGCTTGATGGTGCCCGTTAGGGTTTTCACCATATAGGCTTTACCTATTCTCTCTCCTGCCTTTGGTCCTAGCATCCTTGGGTAATTAAGCCAATTTGGCTTCTTTTCTGCAATCCTGCCATGCTCTTTCCAGCTTCTGACTCTTGGCACCGGGCAGAAGGTTGCATCCTCTCGAATCTCCTTTGGTGCCTCTACCAAGTAGATGAGGTAGGCTGGGTATTTGTTCAGCCAACCTTTCCTCCATCTAGGCTGCGAATCTACAATCTTCTTTGATTGTTCCTCTTTTGTGATGTCGCCTTCGTAAAGGGCAACATACTGCTCCTCCTCTATTCTCTTTTTTGTTTTTATCACTTCAAACTTCATCAAAGGGAAAGGCAGGCTGGGTTGCTTCCACTCTTCATGGAGCACTTTTGTGTCTAATCCCTGAAGTCTAATGGAGATTAGGAGTCTCCTCTCCCATTCCATTTCCGCCTTGGCACTCTCCTCTATTGACTTTTCTATTTGGTCATGGAGCCTTTGTTCTTCTTCTTCAGAGATTCCTGAAGTTGAGGTCACCTCGTGAACTGGGGCTGGATCTTCAATTGTGGTTGCCTCTCCAGTTTCTGGTAGCTCTATGGCTGCTCCACCTGATTCTTCTTGTGGTGTCTCTGTCTCTCTTCTTTGTTGCTCTTGTAGATCTTGGAGCTGTTTGCGGAGGGTCTCATTCTCTGTTCTTAGTGTTTGATTTTCTAAAGTGAGCCTCTCCTCTGCTGCCAATGATCCCTCCGCAATGTGCAACCTTTGCACTTGCTCTAATCTTAGCTCTCTTTGTAAGCTTCGGACCTGGTCTTCCAGAGCTGGTACAAGAGCTCCCTCTTGTTCGGTTCCTACTCTGCTAGCTCTAGGGGTAGTACTGAGTCTAGTGATTGTTCTTTCTTGGAGCTCGACTCTTTCCCTTAGCTCAATGAGCTCATCTTTAGCCACCTCCAAGTCGTCTTCCATCCGCTCCCTTGCTTCCTGTGCACTTGTTACTTCTCTTGAGGCCTCAGCTAGCTGGAGTATCAAGCCATCTCTCTTGTTTTCCGCATCGTAGAGTGATGCTTTATGACTTTCAGATTCAGTCATAGCATCCTCTAATTTCCTCTGCAACTCGGCTTCCCTTTGTTTAGCTGTCTCAATCATCACTTCCTTTGCCTTGGATCTTTCTTTGATCTTGTTGAGCAGTTCATGCACCATGTGCATGTCTTTTTCATCTTCATCTGTCAACTCTAAAGCTTTTTTGGCCACCACCTCCACTGGCTTCGGCTCTTCTAGTACGTTCTGCTCGTCCAGTTTTTCATCACTTTCTTTTGTACTCTTTGTATTTTCCTCTGTCCCTCTCCGATCATCTCGTTTTTGTAGGGTGATCCCATAAACCGCCTCAAGGGCCTCTTCTTCAGTGTACCCTATCGCTACCAGATCCTCATAATCGTTTTTCTTTTGCTGAATTGGATCTATCTCCTTTTCCTTGGTCCCAGCCTCCGGCTTTTCCATACCAGCCATGTCCATCTCTACTGTGGTCTCTTCCACAATGATTTCCGTCTTCTTCGGGCTGGGTACATCAGTAAAGGAGGGCTGAATGTCCTCAGTCATCTTGGCTTTCCCTTTGTTTTCTTGCCCGTCTTTCTCTTGAGGTTCAGTAGACTCATCTACTTTCTTCTTCCCCTTGTCGTCCTTTTGCAGCTCAGCTTTTAAAAGTTGTACTTCCTCTTCAGTGTATGGCTCGACAGGTTGCTGCTCCAGTATAGCCGCTGACTCCTCATAAGCTCTAATATATTGATCAACATGTGGCCTGGCTGAGCTAGTTCCGACTTTAGTGGGGTCTGGCACCCACTTTTCTTCAAAGTCCCCCTTTAGAGCTCTTTCCGCTCTAAACTGCTCCACCAGTCTTTCCATTCTTGCCGCTTTCTGACTTTTGGTTTGCTTGGGAGCAACCTTCTTCTTTGCTTTCTTCATAATCGGCTCATCCACATTCTCTTCAGGTTCTGAAACTATTTCTAGTTTCCTGCGTGCTCTTGTGGACGCCCTCTTGGATACTTCAGGATGTTCTTCCTCCTCATCGGCCTCTCTAAGCCACTCATTCTGGGATGGAACCTTTGGCCATTGATCTCTGGCTCCAATAGCTTCATAAGTTATTCTTCTCAGAACTTCAGCTCCTCCTATATACTTTGGCTTCTCGTTGTGCATGGCAATTACTTGTTCGTGGATGTGTTGAGCGTAATTCACCTCTTTTGGCATATTGCTCTTCAATGCCCATGTGATGGTAGTTGCAATGGCATGGGGTGGTGTCGTATACTTTTGCGGTCTTTTACTGCAAATATGGAGGAACTGGTTGTACAGTCGGCAAAGGGTTGCCGCTCTTTGGTCTGCCATATCTCCATAGGTTGCATTCCGTTTCTTGGACCCATAAACCTCTATAGCCTCCCTTCTTTCCCTGACAGAGATCCCTTTGTTGTGTAGCTTCAATGCATCTGCAATGAGCTGTGGAGTGATCTGTACCTCTACTTTCTCTCCATCTATTGCTGTCAATGTGGCTTTCCCATCCTTCTGAATGGAGGTTGCCAACTCATACACTCTTCTTGTATCTACACCTAATGGTCTCGGGGTGAAGAATCTGTGCAAGTCTGCCCTTTCCAGGTACCTGCTGATGTCTTCTGACCTGCTATAGTCTACCAATTCCTGTGGGATCATCGGTACATCCACCGCTTGCCCTTGAGGATCTCTGAAAGTCCCCTGGTAGATCTTTATTCTCTCTTGTTCCAGTACTGCTTCCTCCACCCACGTTTTGGTTGGCTTGAGGGTTTCTGCTGGAATGTCAAAGGGTTCCGCTTCTGCAAGAGCATCTTTGATTGTCGGTCTTTTTCTCTTTGTTGCCGATAATTTGGCGGAATCCATGGATCCTGTAACTCCAATTTCAGAAGTTAGCGTCTTTTTAGTCCTGAAAGCCGAAATGAAGCTTTTAACTATTCAAATGACTTGAAAATTGAAACATGAGCTATTCAGGGCCTAAGGATGCAGGGTAGGTGAAAAAATATGCAAACTGGGCTCAGAATCATGCTGGAGACATTATAAGCGTATGATGTCTTTTGTGTCAAAATGACTTCTTATTGGTTGTGCTTGTAGCTGATAGTGTATACATGAGTATCATATGCTTGGATTTGAGTTTGGATCCCATTTGGTCAAGTTTTGGCCAGTTTAGTCCAGATCAGGCTCCTTGCAAAATTTTGAAAGGGAATTGGATTTTATGATCCAAATTGGATAAAACTTGGTGGTTCACCTTCAAATGGCATGTAGATCACTTCTGTTTGGTGGTTGAAGCCCTGAGGTGCCAAAATCACATCGTGAGACATCATACGCGAATGATGTCTTTTAGTGTATTTTTGGACCAAATTTCTCTATAAGCTTGGATTTGGCTTTAGATAGGCTTTTTCAGTGGATTTATGAAGTTTGGATAGATTTTGGGCTAAAAATGGCTCTGGAGACATCATACGCGTATGATGTCTTTTGTGTCAATTTTGCATGGGATTGGTTCTGTGGACTCCCCATGTACTAGTGAAGGACTATATCTACTCAAATCTTGGTTTGGACTTGAGTATGTTGGATTTGGGCCAAAAATGGGCTTTAGGTGAAGGATTTTCCCTCAATTGGGCTAATGGGGTGATCCACTTGACCAAATGGTTCCAAACTTCATATGTAGCATGTATTAGATATATATAATGGATGTATGATGACAAATGAGCAGTTTTGGCTCTGTAAGTGCAAATAGACATAATACGCGTATGATGTCTTTTGTGTCAAAATGGTGCTTTTTGGTTCCAGATAGCTTGTAGATGTGTTAATCAACAATCCTACAAAGTTTCATTGAGTTTGGAGTTATTTTGACAAAATTAGGACCAAAAATCAATTTTATGGCCTAAATTGCGTCTTTTTGGTTTTCCTTGGGTTTTCTAACTCCAATTCTCATGATACTTGGTTCATGGGATGTGATTAACATGTGGAATGAGGCTATGCACTCAAATGTTGAAATGGATGTGAAAATCATGCTGTGAAACATCATACGCGTATGATGTCTTTTCTTGAAATGTTGTTCTTTTTGTGCAAAGAATGCTTTGTGCTAGTGCCCTAAGCCCTGCTAACTAGTTTTCAACTTAAAAAGTCATCAGTTTAGCTAAAAAGCCCCCTTATAGGCATTTCAGTCTCCGAAGTCGTCTTTTTGCCTTGGAGTTGAATTTCTTCAACTTTTCTTCTCGAGAGTTGCATTTCCAGCTCATTCGATCTGTTGTGAAGCCACCTATTTGGTTGAACTTGACTTTGGCTCCCCGTTCTCCATCTTTCTCCATTTGGTTGCCCGAAAGCGTCTTTTTCACCATCGGTAAGTGAATCAGCTTTCTTTTGGGTTTTGCTTGCAAACATAAGTCATCCATGTATATTTGAAGCTGCTTGTGAAGTTTCATGTCATTTGGTCGTCAATTTTAGCCGTTATGCCAAAATGATGCTTTGTGTGTCCGCAGCCGAATCGGTTGTTCCGACCTACTTTTGGTGATCCAAAACAGGAGATACTCCATGGTTGCATTGTCCTTGATGTGGTTGAACTTCCTGTGAAGTTTCGTGTCGTTTCGACAACTTTTTCCTGTTTGCCTCTTGCAGGCTCTGTTGACCTAGGGTTTTTCCAGTCGTTCTTTCTCGAGCTTTGAGTGTTAGAAACACATCTTCTATACTAGGGTAACCCACCTATAAGTTCTTGCAAGGTTTGGTTAGGCGGTTGTGCCCCTACCTAGCGTTCTTTCCCATTCCCCGTCTGCTCTTGTTTCTTGGTTTTGGTCAGTTTTCGCGACAAAAGTTAACGATAAGCATCAAAAGCTTATGGCAACGAATCTACTATGCCAAAATGACGCTTTGTGTGTCCGCCGCCGAATCGGTTGTTCCGACCTACTTTTGGTGATCCAAACCCAGAGATACTCCATGGTTGCATTGCCCTCGATGTTGTTAAGCTTCCTGAGAAGTTTTGTGTTGTTTCGACAACTTTTTTTCTGTTTGCCTCTTGCAGGCTCTGTTGACCTAGGGTTTTTCAAGTCGTTCTTTCTCGAGCTTTGAGTGTTAGAAACCCATCTTCTATGTTAGGGTAACCCACCTCTAAGCTCTTGCAAGGTTTGGTTAGGCGGTTGTGCCCCTACCTAGCGTTCCTCCCCATTCCCCGTCTGCTCTTGTTTCTTGGTTTTGGTCAGTTTTCGCGACAAAAGTTAACGATAAGCATCAAAAGCTTATGGCAACGAGTCTACCTCTCATGTCTGGTGTCCTCTGAGCTCTTGTAGCAGTCGTAGAAGGCGGTAGAAGGTCGGATGCTCCTGTGTGCTCTTTGCTCTCTCCAAGAAGGTAATAGTGGAAATGAGCTTGAAAATGATGTGAAAAATACTTAACTTCGGACTTTCCGGATCACTTGTTACCAAATTTGACATGTGCTCCTATCTCGTCGTGAAATGCACTTTAGGATTTGAAATTTCTCAATTTGGACTCCGTTTGACCTGTTTCTGAGAAATCTGTCCACTTTGCCAAAATTCTGTCATTTCGGGCTTTCCGCAACTTTTTCAGAATTGTACCCAATTTTTACCATGGGTTGCCCTTGTCATTAGGACCATCACCGTCTATTCTTTTCTTTTTTCCGATTGCATTTCACCTGCTTTTTTATTTTTCTTTTACTTTTATTAAGAAAATCATAAAAAATAAAGGAAAATAGCAAATTGAAGCCAAAAAATTCCAAACATACATGATAAATAGCTGGTAACCCTGTGTATATGAATATACACTTATTTGTGATTTCTGGACTTGGATTATCACTTTTTTGCTCCAAAAACACTCTTATTTAGTGATATTTACACGTCTAAAGACCCAAATTCATCATTTGATCTCTTCTTGTTGCAAAAAAAGGTATGTAAGGGCATAAATATTATCAATATCCGCAATCAAACATAAAAATTACAAAATCATGTAAGACATTGCCCTTGTAATATAATTTTTGTTTTTCTTTGTTTTTGGCGTTTGTAGCTGCTTTGTAACTCCTGTATACCTGTATACCTCCCCCCCTCCTAGTCTGAGTCCTCCCGGACGACTATGAAGTGTCTGTGGGTGAAGCATTGTAGTTGTTTTGGTCATAAGTTCCCCATGCAATTGTAGAGCGATGATACAACAGTCTTTCCAATAAAGCTGCTCTTTTTTTGATTGAAGGATTGGTGGTCGGGTTTTGGGTTGGTTTTGGCACTTCGGTAGTAGAATCAGTAGATGGATTCTTCTTTACCTTGTTGTTCTTTTTCACAATCCAAATCTGCTTCCGCTTTGCTTGTGCTTGCCACAAACTCTTTGCGAGCCAAACCTGCTTTGTTCTTTGTGTTGATTTCCTTGCCTTGAAATACCTAGGAGTTTCCGTGGATTGTACTGAAGGGAGTTCCTGTTTACAATTCTTTGGGATCCAAATTTGCTTGCTATAGCTTTGTGCCGTCATGAACTTCTTTGGAATCCAGATCTGTTTCACTGTCCTTGATTGTCTGGAATCACTCTGTTGTCTGGTATTGAAGACTCTGTTTTCCACCTTTGTGTTCTCTGGCACAACCTTTTTTGGTCTCCATACCAACGTTGACTCCGTTTTTTCCCAAGGTTGAGCTGTTATATTATTGCTTGTCTTCCTTATCCACTGTTGAGAATTCCTCGTCGAAGAGTAATCCGGTTGTATAGAAACTTTTGGTTGCCATTGCTTCTTCTTTTTCTCTGGTTGCTGTTTACCTTTGTTCTTGGATTCTTCCTTTGGAGTTGTCTCTGATCCTTTGGTGAACTTAACTGATTGACTTTCACCTTCGTATTTGATAAGCACTGATTTAGAACTCCAGTCAATCATTGCATTGTATTGCTTCTGCCATGGTTGTCCTAGCAATAATGGATGTTGTGTAGCTTGGTCTTCAACCACGTAAAACATATGAGGATACACATAATGGTTAATCTGTATATGTAAAACTGTGCATCCGACAGTTTTGATTGAATTCTCAAAGTAACTCTTTAACTCTTGCTTGACAGTTTGTAGTTTAGTGTCATTTGTCAATTGTCTATACAAACTGAGTGAAAGTAGGTTAGCTTGAGCTCCTGAATCCAATAGTGCTCTGGCTTTGATTTGGTTGGTTCCTACTTTGCATTCAATGATGGGTTCTTCTTTGTCATTATCCATTTCTGTTATACTGACTGCGTTTATTCGTATTGCTCCTTCATTGCGCTGTTTCTGACGCAGTAGTCTTCTTTTCTCCATTCTTTCCTTCGCCTCGGCTTGCGCTTCCTCCTCAATCTTTTTCTTTTTCTGGACACGCAGCTTTTCTTGATGTATTTTGAGAAGCATGTCTTGGGTTAGCGGCAAAAGATACTTTTTCACTCTGCATCCACTAATCCAATTGGGCATTTCTTCTCCGTCTAATGTAGCAAGCTTGACGGCTCCACTTGGTGATAGATCTTTAATCACCAGAGGTCCCATCCCTCGCTTTTTAAGCTTCTTAGCATGCTGTTTCAGAGTGTAAACGAGGACATAGTCCCCAACCTTAAACTCTTTAGTCCGCACATGCTTATCAAAAAATTCTTTTTGTCGCCTTTTTTGAGCGTAGATAGAAGCTACTGCTTTTAGGCGAAGCTCATCTAGCTTTTCCAGGTCATCTATTCTATCAGAAAGCTCGTGCCGTGTCCACTCTAGATCCTTAGCCACCCTTAAGGTTGAAATCAAGAATTCTATTGGTAAGATAGCATTTAGCCCAAAAACCATGTTATATGGGGTCGTTCCTATTGATGTTTTATATGCTACCCTATATGCCCATAATGTTGAATGCAACTTTTGGTCCCAGTCAGTTCTCGACTCAGATACAATCTTCGCGAGGACCGTGCATATGGTTTTGTTTGTTGCTTCAGCTTGTCCGTTTGCTTGTGGATGATACGGGGCTGATTTCCTATGGATTACCATGAATTCATCTAGAAGGATCTTTATCACTTCATTTATAAAATGTGTGCCTCGATCACTCACAATTTCTATTGGCAATCCATATCGTACAAAGACGTATTCATACAGAAATTGTGCCGTGGTCCTGGCATCTGCCTTTTGAGTTGCCTTTGCTTCGACCCACTTTGTTAGATAGTCTGTAGCCACAATGATGTATTGTGCATGAGTCTTATATGCAGGAGGTGAAATGGGTCCGACATAATCAATCCCCCATTTTGCAAAAGCTCTTGCCCCCATCATTGGTCTAAGCGGCATATCATCTCTTTTAAGTGGTACTTTGGTCCGCTGACAGTCATCACACCGTTTAACGTATTCCTCAGCGTCCATATGTAATGTTGGCCACCATATTCCTGTGGCTAAGACAAGTTTTGTTGTCTTATCACCTGAGAAATGGCCTCCACCTACTGCTCCATGAGCTTGCTCCAGGATTATCACATACTCAGACTCTGATGCGCAAATCCTAAGCTGGTTGTCTTTACCTTTCTTATAGAGTTGATCTCCTATTAGAGCGTAATCTCTAGCTTCTGTCTCTACAGATTTTTGACGAGCTTTTGACGTTTCTTCTGGGAAAGTTCTATTTGTGAGATATTCAACAATATACTGACTCCAATCTGGAGCAATCATTAGCTGATATAATGTCGAATACTCTGCTGGCGGTTTTGATGAACATACAATACATACAGTGACTGTTAGGGCGGCTACGCCGCTAGCGGAAGCTAAATAGCGAGAACTCAACCAACAATAGAATTTGTCAGACGAGGACGAAGCTTGACCCGCAGGCGCATGGAAACAACTAGGTGGGTGTCAAATCACCTACTCGACCTTCTAATGACAATCACTACTAAGGAAATCAAATCTAAGTTCTAAAATACGCAAGTGACTGAAATCCGTACTACGAACGAATGCTATACGAAACAAGATCTAGAATCATTGAATCGATCTCAAACTCAAGAGGAAGTCTATGCACTAGGTAAGAACAACACCCTAAAGACTTGAACTGCAAAATCAACCTATAATCACTCCGTGCGGTAAACGCGTATGAAGACAGGCCGAAAAATACAGGTGACCGAAACTTGACCCCGATGGTACTAATGTGTAGCTCTACTCGTTGTGGTTCTATAGATATGCTGCACGCTCTATTCCGACACACGAGTTGGAAGAAAACTCACACCGAAGCTCGCAGGAACTTACCACACATAGAAGCCGATAGCACGCACTCTTGGTATCAGTGCGTAGCTCTCGCCGTTGCTAACACAATGGCGGTGTTGCTTCTCCAATGGCGGCTCCGTAGCTCGCGTAGCAAGTAGATAAGACTCTCTCTCTCTCTCTCTCACTCTCTCTCAGACACAGTCACGGCGCTCAAAAACTCACTTTGATTAATAATCTCAATCTTTTTAGGTTACAAAAACTTTGGCTTATATACCTCAGCCTTGGAGGTGAGAACATATCTAACTAATTACATCAGCAAGTGAAATTACTTCGGGATTACAAGCTGGACACTCAATTGAGTCCCGTTACTTAATGAATGGCTCAATTCAAAATCAATGTCGGAAAGACATTTATTACAATCAATGGTTACAAAAATGATGAGTGTGAGCAAAAATGTGGGTGTGATCCTCTGATGGTTCAACACTCCCCCCCTCCGCGTTCATGTCGTCCCTGACATGACCTTTATGCTTGGTCAATAAAGTCCTGTCGTCTTGAGCATCTGCAAATGTGATTCGTATCGCAGGTTGCCGATGGTCAAGGTTGGGCCGAATATTTTGCTTTCGTGGGTGAAAAAACCGGTGTAGAAAGCTTCTTCGAATGTTTGCATGTGGAAGCTAGGCAAAAACATAATCCTCTAGTATAGGAGGTGCAACACTTTTGGAGAAGGCTGCAATGAAAAGTCATACATCATATCAGTAACTGTGTCGGCCGTCGATAGTAGACTCGAGGTCGTGGCTTTATCTGGCGTGAACACTTCAATGCAAGCTAAGAGAGTCCTGCAAATTTTCTTGAGCATCTGACACGAAAGGTCAGGAGAGCCAGTAAAGAGCTTGATAGTGCCTGTTAGGGTTTTCACCATGTAGGCTTTACTTATTCTCTCTCCTGCCTTTGGACCTGGCATCCTTGGGTAATTAAGCCAATTTGGCTTCTTTTCTGCAATCCTGCCATGCTCTTTCCAGCTTCTGACTCTTGGCACCGGGCAGAAGGTTGCATCCTCCCGAATCTCCTTTGGTGCCTCTACCAAGTAGATGAGGTAGGCTGGGTATTTGTTCAGCCAACCTTTCCTCCATCTAGGCTGCGAATCTACAATCTTCTTTGATTGTTCCTCTTTTGTGATGTCGCCTTCATAAAGAGCGACATACTGCTCCTCCCCTATTCTCTTTTTCGTTTTTATCACTTCAAACTTCATCAAAGGGAAAGGCAGGCTGGGTTGCATCCACTCTTCATGTAGCACTTTTGTGTCTAATCCCTGAAGTCTAATGGAGATTAGGAGTCTCCTCTCCCATTCCATTTCCGCCTTGGCACTCTTCTCTGCTGACTTTTCTATTTGGTCATGGAGCCTTTGTTCTTCTTCTTCAGAGATTCCTGAAGTTGAGGTCACCTCGTGAACTGGGGCTGGATCTTCAATTGTGGTTGCCTCTCCAGTTTCTGGTAGTTCTATGGCTGCTCCACCTGATTCTTCTTGTGGTGTCTCTGTCTCTCTTCTTTGTTGCTCTTGTAGATCTTGGAGTTGTTTGCGGAGGGTCTCATTCTCTGTTCTTAGTGTTTGATTTTCTAAAGTGAGCCTCTCCTCTGCTGCCAATGATCCCTCCGCAATGTGCAACCTTTGCACTTGCTCTAATCTTAGCTCTCTTTGTAAGCTTCGGACCTGGTCTTCCAGAGCTGGTACAAGAGCTCCCTCTTGTTCGGTTCCTGCTCTGCTAGCTCTAGGGGTAGTCCTGAGTCTAGTGATTGTTCTTTCTTGGAGCTCGACTCTTTCCCTTAGCTCAATGAGCTCATCTTTAGCCGCCTCCAAGTCGTCTTCCATCCGCTCCCTTGCTTCCTGTGCACTTGTTACTTCTCTTGAGGCCTCAGCTAGCTGGAGTATCAAGCCATCTCTCTCGTTTTCCGCATCGTAGAGTGATGCTTTATGACTTTCAGATTCAGTCATAGCATCCTCTAATTTCCTCTGCAACTCGGCTTCCCTTTGTTTGGCTGTCTCAATCTCCACTTCCTTTGCCTTGGATCTTTCTTTGATCTTCTTGAGAAGTTCATGCACCATGTGCATGTCTTTGTCATCTTCATCTGTCAACTCTAAAGCTTTTTTGGCCACCACCTCCACTGGCTTCGGCTCTTCTAGTACTTTCTGCTCGTCCAGTTTTTCATCACTTTCTTTTGTACTCTTTGTATTTTCCTCTGTCCCTCTCCGATCATCTCGTTTTTGTAGGGTGATCCCATAAACCGCCTCAAGGGCCTCTTCTTCAGTGTACCCTATCGCTACCAGATCCTCATAATCATTTTTCTTTTGCTGAATTGGATCTATCTCCTTTTCCTTGGTCCCGGCCTCCGGCTTTTCCATACCAGCCGTGTCCATCTCTACTGTGGTCTCTTCCACAATGATTTCCGTCTTCTTCGGGCTGGGTACATCAGTAAAGGAGGGCTGAATGTCCTCAGTCATCTTGGCTTTCCCTTTGTTTTCTTGCCCGTCTTTCTCTTGAGGTTCAGTAGACTCATCTACTTTCTTCTTCCCCTTGTCGTCCTTTTGCAGCTCAGCTTTTAAAAGCTGTACTTCCTCTTCAGTGTATGGCTCGACAGGTTGCTGCTCCAGTATTGCCTCTGACTCCTCATAAGCTCTAATATATTGATCATATTGATCAACATGTGGCCTGGCTGAGCTAGTTCCGACTTTAGTGGGGTCTGGCACCCACTTTTCTTCAAAGTCCCCCTTTAGAGCTCTTTCCGCTCTAAACTTCTCCACCAGTCTTTCCATTCTTGCCGCTTTCTGACTTTTGGTTTTCTTGGGAGCAACCTTCTTCTTTGCTTTCTTCATAATCGGCTCATCCACATTCTCTTCAGGTTCTGAAACTATTTCTAGTTTCCTGCGTGCTCTTGTGGACGCCCTCTTGGATACTTCAGGGTGTTCTTCCTCCTCATCGGCCTCTCTAAGCCACTCATTCTGGAAGGAAACCTTTGGCCATTGATCTCTGGCTCCAATAGCTTCATAAGCTATTCTTGTCAGAACTTCAGCTCCTCCTATATACTTTGGCTTCTCGTTGTGCATGGCAATTACTTGCTCGTGGATGTGTTGAGCGTAATTCACCTCTTTTGGCATATTGCTCTTCAATGCCCATGTGATGGTAGTTGCAATGGCATGGGGCGGTGTCATATACTTTTGCGGTCTTTTACTGCAAATATGGAGAAATTGGTTGTACAGTCGGCAAAGGGTTGCCGCTCTTTGGTCTGCCATATCTCCATAAGTTGCATTCTGTTTCTTGGACCCATAAACCTCTATAGCCTCCCTTCTTTCCCTGACAGAGCTCCCTTTGTTGTTCAGCTTCAATGCATCTGCAATGAGCTGTGGAGTTATCTGTACCTCTACTTTCTCTCCATCTATTGCTGTCAATGTGGCTTTCCCATCCTTCTGAATGGAGGTTGCCAACTCATACACTCTTCTTGTATCTACACCTGATGGTCTCGAGGTGAAGAATCTGTGCAAGTCTGCCCTTTCCAGGTACCTGTTGATGTTCTCTGACCTGCTATAATCCACCAACTCTTGTGGGATCATCGGTATATCCACCGCTTGCCCTTGAGGATCTCTGAAAGTCCCCTGGTAGATCTTTATTCCCTCTTGTTCCAGTACTGCTTCCTCCACCCAAGTTTTGGTTGGCTTGAGGGTTTCTGGTGGAATGTCAAAGGGTTCCGCTTCTACAAGAGCATCTTTGATTGTCGGTCTTTTTCTCTTTGTTGCCGATAACTTGGCGGAATCCATGGATCCTGTAACTCCAATTTCAGAAGTTAGCGTCTTTTTAGTCCTGAAAGCCGAAATGAAGCTTTTAACTATTCAAATGACTTGAAAATTAAAACATGAGCTATTCAGGGCCTAAGGATGCAGGGTAGGTGAAAAAATATGCAAACTGGGCTCAAAATCATGCTGGAGACATCATACGCGTATGATGTCTTTTGTGTCAAAATGACTTCATATTGGTTGTGCTTGTAGCTGATAGTGTATACATGAGTATCATATGCTTGGATTTGAGTTTGGATCCCATTTGGTCAAGTTTTGGCCAGTTTAGTCCAGTTCAGGCTCTTGGCAAAATTTTGAAAGGGAAATGGATTTTATGATCCAAATTGGATAAAACTTGGTGGTTCACCTTCAAATGGCATGTAGATCACTTCTGTTTGGTGGTTGAAGCCCTGAGGTGCCAAAATCACATAGTGAGACATCATACGCGTATGATGTCTTTTACTGTATTTTTGGACCAAATTTCTCTATAAGCTTGGATATGGCTTTAGATAGGCTTATTCAGTGGATTTATGAATTTTGGATATATTTTGGGCTAAAAATGGCTCTAGAGACATCATACGCGTATGATGTCTTTTTCATCAATTTTTCATGGGATTGATTCTGTGGACTCCCCATGTACTAGTGAAGGACTGTCTCTACTCAAATCTTGGTTTGGACTTGAGTATGTTGGATTTGGGCCAAAAATAGGCTTTGGATGAAGGATTTTCCCTCAATTGGGCTAATGGGGTGATCCACTTGACCAAATGGTTCCAAACCTCATATGTAGCATGTATTAGATATATATAATGGATGTATGATGACAAATGAGCAATTTTGGCTCTGTAAGTGCAAATAGACATCATATGCGTATAATGTCTTTTGTGTCAAAATGGTGCTTTTTGGTTCCAGATAGCTTGTAGATGTGTTAATCAACAATCCTACAAAGTTTCAATGAGTTTGGAGTTATTTTGACAAAATTAGGACCAAAAATCAATTTTATGGCCTACTTTGCGTCTTTTTGGTTTTCCTTGGGTTTTCTAACTCCAATTCTCATGATACTTGGTTCATAGGATGTGATTAACATGTGGAATGAGGCTATGCACTCAAATGTTGAAATGGATGTGAAAATCATGCTGTGAGACATCATACGCGTATGATGTCTTTTCTTGAAATGTTGGTCTTTTTGTGCAAAGAATGCTTTGTGCTAGTGCCCTAAGCCCTGCTAACTAGTTTTCAACTTAAAAAGTCATTAGTTTAGCTAAAAAGCCCCCTTTAGGCATTTCAGTCTCCGAAGTCGTCTTTTTGCCTTAGAGTTGAATTTCTTCAACTTTTCTTCTCAAGAGTTGTATTTCCAGCTCATTGGATATGTTGTGAAGCCACCTATTTGGTTGAACTTGACTTTGGCTCCCCGTTCTCCATCTTTCTCCATTTGGTTGCCCGAAAGCGTCTTTTTCACCATCGGTAAGTGAATCAGCTTTCTTTTGGGTTTTACTTGCAAACATAAGTCATCCATGTATATTTGAAGCTGCTTGTGAAGTTTCATGTCATTTGGTCGTCAATTTTAGCCGTTATGCCAAAATGACGCTTTGTGTGTCCGCCGCCGAATCGGTTGTTCCGACCTACTTTTGGTGATCCAAACCCGGAGATACTCCATGGTTGCATTGCCCTCGATGTTGTTAAGCTTCCTGAGAAGTTTTGTGTTGTTTCGACAACTTTTTTTCTGTTTGCCTCTTGCAGGCTCTGTTGACCTAGGGTTTTTCAAGTCGTTCTTTCTCGAGCTTTGAGTGTTAGAAACCCATCTTCTATGTTAGGGTAACCCACCTCTAAGCTCTTGCAAGGTTTGGTTAGGCGGTTGTGCCCCTACCTAGCGTTCCTCCCCATTCCCCGTCTGCTCTTGTTTCTTGGTTTTGGTCAGTTTTCGCGACAAAAGTTAACGATAAGCATCAAAAGCTTATGGCAACGAGTCTACCTCTCATGTCTGGTGTCCTCTGAGCTCTTGTAGCAGTCGTAGAAGGCGGTAGAAGGTCGGATGCTCCTGTGTGCTCTTTGCTCTCTCCAAGAAGGTAATAGTGGAAATGAGCTTGAAAGTGATGTGAAAAATACTTAACTTCGGACTTCCCGGATCACTTGTTACCAAATTTGACATGTGCTCCTATCTCGTCGTGAAATGCACTTTAGGATTTGAAATTTCTCAATTTGGACTCCGTTTGACCTGTTTCTGAGAAATCTGTCCACTTTGCCAAAATTCTATCATTTCGGGCTTTCCGCAACTTTTTCAGAATTGTACCCAATTTTTACCATGGGTTGCCCTTGTCATTAGGACCATCACCGTCTATTCTTTTCTTTTTTCCGATTGCATTTCACCTGCTTTTTATTTTTCTTTTACTTTTATTAAGAAAATCATAAAAAATAAAGGAAAATAGCAAATTGAAGCCAAAAAATTCCAAACATACATGATAAATAGCTGGTAACCCCGTGTATATGAATATACACTTATTTGTGATTTCTGGACTTGGATTACCACTTTTTTGCTCCAAAAACACTCTTATTTAGTGATATTTACACGTCTAGAGACCCAAATTCATCATTTGATCTCTTCTTGTTGCAAAAAAAGGTATGTAAGGACATAAATATTATCAATATCCGCAATCAAACATAAAAATTGCAAAATCATGTAAGACACTGCCCTTGTAATATAATTTTTGTTTTTCTTTGTTTTTGGCGCTTGTAGCTGCTTTGTAACTCCTGTATACCTGTATACCTCCCCCCTCCTAGTCTGAGTCCTCCCGGACGACTATGAAGTGTCTGTGGGTGAAGCATTGTAGTTGTTTTGGTCATAAGTTCCCATGCAATTGTAGAGCGATGATACAACAGTCTTTCCAATAAAGCTGCTCTTTTTTGATTGAAGGATTGGTGGTCGGGTTTTGGGTTGGTTTTGGCACTTCGGTAGTAGAATCAGTAGATGGATTCTTCTTTACCTTGTTGTTCTTTTTCACAATCCAAATCTGCTTCCGCTTTGCTTGTGCTTGCCACAAACTCTTTGCGAGCCAAACCTGCTTTGTTCTTTGTGTTGATTTCCTTGCCTTGAAATACCTAGGAGTTTCCGTGGATTGTACTGAAGGGAGTTCCTGTTTACAATTCTTTGGGATCCAAATTTGCTTGCTATAGCTTTGTGCCGTCATGAACTTCTTTGGAATCCAGATCTGTTTCACTGTCCTTGATTGTCTGGAATCACTCTGTTGTCTGGTATTGAAGACTCTGTTTTCCACCTTTGTGTTCTCTGGCACAACCTTTTTTGGTCTCCATACCAACGTTGACTCCGTTTTTTCCCAAGGTTGAGCTGTTATATTATTGCTTGTCTTCCTTATCCACTGTTGAGAATTCCTCGTCGAAGAGTAATCCGGTTGTATAGAAACTTTTGGTTGCCATTGCTTCTTCTTTTTCTCTGGTTGCTGTTTACCTTTGTTCTTGGATTCTTCCTTTGGAGTTGTCTCTGATCCTTTGGTGAACTTAACTGATTGACTTTCACCTTCGTATTTGATAAGCACTGATTTAGAACTCCAGTCAATCATTGCATTGTATTGCTTCTGCCATGGTTGTCCTAGCAATAATGGATGTTGTGTAGCTTGGTCTTCAACCACGTAAAACATATGAGGATACACATAATGGTTAATCTGTATATGTAAAACTGTGCATCCGACAGTTTTGATTGAATTCTCAAGTAACTCTTTAACTCTTGCTTGGCAGTTTGTAGTTTAGTGTCATTTGTCAATTGTCTATACAAACTGAGTGAAAGTAGGTTAGCTTGAGCTCCTGAATCCAATAGTGCTCTGGCTTTGATTTGGTTGGTTCCTACTTTGCATTCAATGATGGGTTCTTCTTTGTCATTATCCATTTCTGTTATACTGACTGCGTTTATTCGTATTGCTCCTTCATTGCGCTGTTTCTGACGCAGTAGTCTTCTTTTCTCCATTCTTTCCTTCGCCTCGGCTTGCGCTTCCTCCTCAATCTTTTTCTTTTTCTGGACACGCAGCTTTTCTTGATGTATTTTGAGAAGCATGTCTTGGGTTAGCGGCAAAAGATACTTTTTCACTCTGCATCCACTAATCCAATTGGGCATTTCTTCTCCGTCTAATGTAGCAAGCTTGACGGCTCCACTTGGTGATAGATCTTTAATCACCAGAGGTCCCATCCCTCGCTTTTTAAGCTTCTTAGCATGCTGTTTCAGAGTGTAAACGAGGACATAGTCCCCAACCTTAAACTCTTTAGTCCGCACATGCTTATCAAAAAATTCTTTTTGTCGCCTTTTTTGAGCGTAGATAGAAGCTACTGCTTTTAGGCGAAGCTCATCTAGCTTTTCCAGGTCATCTATTCTATCAGAAAGCTCGTGCCGTGTCCACTCTAGATCCTTAGCCACCCTTAAGGTTGAAATCAAGAATTCTATTGGTAAGATAGCATTTAGCCCAAAAACCATGTTATATGGGGTCGTTCCTATTGATGTTTTATATGCTACCCTATATGCCCATAATGTTGAATGCAACTTTTGGTCCCAGTCAGTTCTCGACTCAGATACAATCTTCGCGAGGACCGTGCATATGGTTTTGTTTGTTGCTTCAGCTTGTCCGTTTGCTTGTGGATGATACGGGGCTGATTTCCTATGGATTACCATGAATTCATCTAGAAGGATCTTTATCACTTCATTTATAAAATGTGTGCCTCGATCACTCACAATTTCTATTGGCAATCCATATCGTACAAAGACGTATTCATACAGAAATTGTGCCGTGGTCCTGGCATCTGCTTTTTGAGTTGCCTTTGCTTCGACCCACTTTGTTAGATAGTCTGTAGCCACAATGATGTATTGTGCATGAGTCTTATATGCAGGAGGTGAAATGGGTCCGACATAATCAATCCCCCATTTTGCAAAAGCTCTTGCCCCCATCATTGGTCTAAGCGGCATATCATCTCTTTTAAGTGGTACTTTGGTCCGCTGACAGTCATCACACCGTTTAACGTATTCCTCAGCGTCCATATGTAATGTTGGCCACCATATTCCTGCGGCTAAGACAAGTTTTGTTGTCTTATCACCTGAGAAATGGCCTCCACCTACTCCTCCATGAGCTTGCTCCAGGATTATCACATACTCAGACTCTGATGCGCAAATCCTAAGCTGGTTGTCTTTACCTTCTTATAGAGTTGATCTCCTATTAGAGCGTAATCTCTAGCTTCTGTCTCTACAGATTTTTGACGAGCTTTTGACGTTTCTTCTGGGAAAGTTCTATTTGTGAGATATTCAACAATATACTGACTCCAATCTGGAGCAATCATTAGCTGATATAATGTCGAATACTCTGCTGGCGGTTTTGATGAACATACAATACATACAGTGACATATTCATGTACGCTTTCTTTCATTCCTGGCCAATAGACTCCCAATTGTAACAAATTCCTATATGTGTTCCTTCTTGAACAATGAAATGCACATTCCTGAACATGTGCTTCGTGCAGATATATATTATATTCCTCAGGATTGATGCATAGTCGTAAAACATGATCATTTCCCAATTGATACAACCTTCCTTCAACCAATTGAAGATTCTTGGATTGCTGAATAGCAATATGTTTTTGGTTGTATTCTCTTCTATCGAACTCTCCTCCATAGGTTAATAGGTTAACGACATTTTGAGACCACTTCGGTATCATTTCTATGTTGAACAAGTACGCGTCTGGCATGTCGTCATCTACTCCTATAGGGTCTTCTCCATTCGTCAATCGCGAAAGATGATCAGCTCTAAGATGTGTTTTTCCTTTCTTTACTACTACCGTGAAGTCGAATTCCAGTAAGATAATGAACCATCTCACTATTCTCCCGGTATTGCATGGTTTATTCACTAGGTAGAGCAAGGCTTGGTGATCCGTAAAAAACACAAACTTGTTGGCTAGAAGATAATGCCGAAATTTCTTCACAGCATATATCATTCCTAATCCCTCTCGCTCTGTTGTGGTGTAATTCTTCTCTGCATTGTTGAGCTGTCGACTGGCGTAACAGATAGGAAAATCCATGTTTCCTTCTTCTGGCTGAGCCAGAATGCATCCTATTGCATATGCCGAAGCATCTATATGCACATGGAATATCTTCTCCCAATCTGGTGATTTCAAGACTGGAGCAGTAATGAGTGCCTCTTTCAATTTCTTGAACGATTCCTCACACTCATTTGTCCATTCAAAGTTCACTATTAGCCTGTAAAGTGGTTGGCCTATTATAGCGTACATGTAAATGAATCGTCTATAATATCCGCAATGTCCCATAAAGCTCTGCACTTGTTTCGCATTGGTTGGTCTAGGCATATGCACTATAACCTTTATCTTCTCTAAATCCGTGGATATTCCATTTTGTGAGACAATATGTCCCAGAATTCTGCCATGTCGGACCATAAACACACATTTCTCAGGATTGAGACAAATGCGATATGTCCTACATTTCTCAAATACTTTTCTTAGGTGTTCTAGATGCTCATCTCTCAGAAGAGAATGTACATACAAGTCATCCATGTATATTTCTAGAAACAACCTTAAGTATTCTTTGAAAGCATGCGTCATCAGCCTCTGGAAGGTTGCGGGAGCATTGGTTAGACCAAAAGACATAACCCGATAAGCATAAATTCCCCACTCCGTTGCAAAAGCTGTTTTACGTTGATCTTCCAGTGCTATGGCTAGCTGGTTATATCCTGAAAAACCATCAAGAAAAGAGTATGTTGTTTTCCCTGATACACGCTCTAGAACATGATCAGTTATCGGCAGGGGATAATTGTCCCTGATTGTTGCAGCATTCACTTTCTTTAAGTTGACACACACTCGGAGTTTTCCGTTCTTCTTGGGTACTATCACAATTGGAGATACCCAATCGGTGTGTTCAATCTCGTATATGAATTCAGCTTCCATTAGCTTATCTATCTCTTCTTTGATTCGCTTAGCAAAAGTATCATTATATGTGTATGGTCTCTATCTGCTAGGCTTTGCGTTTTGTTTCAGTGGGATTGTGTGTTGGCATATCGATGGGTCAACTCCCTTTAAGTCCTTATAAGACCATGCAAACACATCCCTATACTCTCTGAGAAGACTCAAAAGTCTCTCTTCCTCGCCTGGAGACAAATCTGTGGCTATGTACACCGGTCTAGGTAGCTCACCTGGAGCTGCTAAATCAACTTTTTTTGCATCCTCCGGTTCGTCATAAGATTCGTTCTCCTTCCTCTCTCGAATAGGTGGGGTAAATATCACCTTCCTATCCTCTATTGTGAATTTCCTATAGTGAGAGGGAACATCCATGTTTTCCTTGATTTTGGCGTTTTTGTCCTCTCCACTTTCAATTTCTGTCGTCCAAACTTCTTTCAGAGTTTTCTTGAGCTCTCTGTACTTGTTTCTACGTTCTAGCTTGGACTCCGTGTGTTCTCTGTTGCGCTTGTTCTTTTCTGATTTTTCTGTTTCTGTTTTCGTTCCATTCCTTTGAACTTGATTTCTTGAGCCTTTTTTATTTTTTCGTAAGCTCTTTTGATCATTGCCTCTCATTCTTCCAGAAACCTTGTCCTTAACACAATCTTCCGCCTTTACTAGCATTAGGAATTGATTTTTTCCTCTTATTCTAGGCATCGGATTGGTTCTAACCCCCTTTGTTTTTCTCTTTGCTCTATAGCGTTTCTGGCGTTGTTTAGTTTGGTTCGGAAAATCATAAAATCGGACATCCGTTATAGTTTCTTCGTTTTCGCTTGAATTGTCCGTTGACTCGTTGTCTGCTTCATTTCCCCACTCAGGATGATCGGGAATGTCGTGAAATACCTCCTCTTCATCTTCCTTTTCCAGTGTATCGTTCTTTTCAGTTTCTTTTCCGAGTACATTTCTCAACATGAAGTACGGAACCACGTCGTACCCGTTCTTGTCGCAAAATTTCGTTGTGGGACCATCCGAAATTGCACAAACATCTAGGGTTGCTAGAATGTGTGTCCATTCTAATGGTTCAAGCGTGTCCTCTGGAAAGGGTTCTCCTATATAAGTTCCATCTTCGATAGCCCTTTCTAAAACACATTCTTCTCGTTTCAGACTTCCACATTTCGAAGCTCCACACATCCATAACTCCTTGGGTTTACCTAACCAAGCTGGAAATTCGGATCCCGCCAAAGTAGATGAATCAAACTCCTCCATCGGTGTTCGGTTCACATCTTTGTAGCTCTGGTCTTTCAGGTTCACACGTGTAGTGGTTTCCATATTTCTCCGGTATATGTGATCGTAGCCCCAATCCTGGACCATTTTCAATTGTCTCATGAATGGTCTTCCTAGTATGATATCATAGTTATTCTCCTTGCCAAAATTGACAATAGCAAAAGTATGTTCGTATTCAATGCCGCAAGAAGTCACTACAACTTTCTCTAATAACCCCATAGGTTTCTCCATGTGTCCATCTGCTAATTGGAGTTTCAACCTAGTCTTCCTTATTGCTGGTTTCCCCCATTTTTTCCAGATTTCTTTTGTAGCAATGGCTACCCCAGCTCCGTTGTCTAGTATTGCCATCGTGTTTACTCCTTGAAATTCAACTGGTAAGGTTGTATTCCCCTCTTCACCTTCGCAATATTCTCCGACCTTCTTTAAGGGTACAGGCTTAGCGTTCTTTTGTGGTTTACTCAGCTCTTGTATACCCTCTTTCAGTCTCGATGTTGGGTCTTTTATCCCGAATTTCTCCAAGCATTTTCCTACAGTGGTCCACATATGTGGTCTTAGCCTCAAAAGCTCAGCTAGAGTGATAGTGCATGTCACTGGTGTTGACAAGATCTCTATCAATCCTTGCGAGTCCATGACTTTTTCTGATGAGATTCTTCATGAGGGAAGTGCTCTAATCTCGGATTTTGCTTCATACTCTCCTAAGTATAAGGGTAAGGTATTCAGTGAGTGAGGTTTGCTCTCCGTTGTTCTAACAGAGCCCCCATCTCCCCAGTAAGATTACAGATCCAAGTCCACTTGAGACCCTGCCTCAAATTCCACTATGGGAGGGTTCCTGATGTCCTTTTCCCAATTTGTCTAATTAGCTTGGCAACTTAGCTCGTTTGCAAAGTTTGCCTCTCTCACTTGTTTCCAAAATTCATTGTAATCCTCATCTCTTCCGTAAGACCTCTGTATGACTGGATGAAAACTCTCTATCTCCTGATCGGTTGTGTTCAACACTATGCGGTCATCCTTGTGTGTATTTTCAGGCTTTTGTGCACTGGGAGTCTTTTCAACTACCCGTGAAACGATAGTCTCTTGCTGAATTGGGTTTTCCTTTCCACAATTCATTGTTTCTTTTGGTGGTTCTAATAAGGCTTGTGTAGTCTCGATCATTCTCTGGCACATTTCAAGTCTCTGCTTTTCCAATTCCACGTTTGGGTATGTCATCCACCTCTGTTCTTGTGTTTGGTTGTTCTTTAACCTAGCTTCGTAAGCTCTCATCAGTGCGTCCAATGGTTCGTGTACTTTGTCGACTAGCACTGATCCCCCTGAGCTTAAGCTCGTTGTTTCTTTGATACTCATTTGTTTCGTTCTTTCCGGGCTCATCTCTCATTTCCCGTTTTGACTCTCAAGTTTTTCTAATCTATCTTTAGTTCGCTTTAGTTCCTCAGCTAGAATAGCGTCTTCACGTTCTTTTCTCAACCTCATGCGTGCTTTTCTAGCTTTCCATGTGTTTTTCTGACTCCGCGGTCCTAAACTAACCATTTCAATCGCTAACTTTCCATTCTCAGGTTCTCTAGTGGTTTTCTTAGCTTGAGCTCTAGTAACAACTTGCGTTGGTATCAGAGTTTCATTTTCAGACCCACTGCTGGTAGGAATAGTTTCTAGCATATTCAATGTCGTCTTTTGCACTTTGTTTGGATTCTTTGAACAATCCTCAATGAAGTGAGTAACCCCACACTCAGTGCAATAAGCGTTAATTCTAATGATTTACGTATGTGGGCAAACATTCATCAGATGGTCACCTCCACACTTGTAACAGGGTCCTAGTGCTGGTCTTGGTCCCATTTGATTCGTCCTTTGTGGATAGGATGGTCTTTGTCCTGTTAACCCTCCATGAGCTATGAACATCAATGTTCTTGCGTCCAAATTGTATCTCTCTTCATCAGAAGCACTTGTAACTGTTGCTATTCCAACATTCCCAATCATGCCCCATGGTTCTGGTTGTTTGGGTTCTTCTGGTGGGTAATACACAGTTGGAGACATGTGTGCACCAGATTCTTCATAATAGGCTTGAGCAGGCACTAGGGCTTGTTCTTCCTAATTCTCTAAGGTTGGTGCATATCTAATGCCTACTGGTCTTGCTCCTGGTAAAGGTGGTTGTTGTTCCAATACCGGTTGCGGTCTTTCTATCCCCATAGGTCCTGGCACATTTCCCGTTGGGTATCGAGGTACTGGATGTACTTGCGGTGGTGCTAATTGAGCAGGAGGTGCATACTGACGCTCCCTTACATACCCTGTGTTGTAATAGCACTCCTCTGTTGGATGGTTTGTCCATTTTTGTTCAATAGCACACCATTTCAGTGTTTTTGGCAATGGTTTTTGGTATGGTGCCATCCTTTTTAGAGCATCTTCTATCATTTGCTCTACATTTGGCATGGTTGTTGTTTGAACATTCTTTTTAGTGGTAGTCTCGCTCGCTACGGAGGAGGAGCTACTGGATGCAAAATCTGTATCCGCTGACACCTCTCCATAAACCGTACAGTTATCCACTAAGTACAATGCCTCTCTCGTTACTTGCTCGAAACTTGTACAAGCTTTCAAGTGCAAGTCCTTCTTGAGAGTGTCGTTTCTCAGTCCCTCAATAAAGAGAATAGATAGTCTGTCATCTTGCGGTCGTTCACGTACTGGACATCTCTCAATGTATTGTTTGAAGCGAAGTGAAGCTTCCTTCACTTTTTCGTGTTCTCTCTGTTTAAAAGCATATATTTGTGAGACCGTATTGTGCTTAATCCCTCGTTTTGAGAATTCCTCAGCAAACTCTCTTAGCAAATGGTCAATATCATGGAATCCCCCTATGTTCAGTGGTTGAAACCATGTCAATGCTGTACCTTCTAGAGTAAGACCAAATCCCTCGTATTGTGTATGGAAATGTGTTATCTGCTCAGCTCTTAAGACACATGTGCATACGGATCTCCTGAACCACCATACTTCTTTGGCATACACTTCGCTACTTGAGATGGTCTCATACGTCTATGGTATGCTACCAATCTCATTGCTCCTGTGTCCCGGCTAAAGCTTTCTCTAGCATCATGGACTTCATGGGTTACCCTTGTCGGTTCCCCTGCCCTGAATCTACTACTAGGAGGTAAATGTGATGGTTCCGCTTCGAACCTTGGACCTGGAGTGGTATATGTGTGGATTGGAGCTGCACTACCTCGATTCGTATCCATTGACTCTCTGGAATGTAATGATCCCATTGGTCCGGGCTTCGAGTACTGAGGTTGACTGAAAGAGTCAGCAGCCTGAGTTCTTTGTCCTCCTGTCGTCATTGGGTTTTGCCCCCCATTTGTTGGTGCTGGTCTTTGTGAGCTAGAAGTAACATAATACTGATGTAGTGGTCCCCCAAAGTATGTATATCCTTCTAATTCTTTCTTGCCCATTGTTGAGTATTGCCTGCCATACTTGTCGTAAGCGGCAATTTTCACTTCCGATCCCTCTGTGTAGGTAAAGACATAAAGTCTTTTTCGGTCTGTCAACTCTCCAGTGTAGGGTTCTTCACATCTATAATAGAGATCTGCTCCCCATTATTATATTTGTATAGCCCCACATAGATGTTATCAGTGTTGATCCTTGTAGTTTCATTCTCTCTTCTTAACCTCGCATCAGGGAAGTTCATTATTGGTGCCTTCTCCTCAAGTTCTTCATCTACTTTGGCTTTGGTGCCCATCAATCCCCACTTGTCCACAATTTTAGGGTTTAGGACTACCAAGTACATGGTACCCTCGTCATCTAGATATCTATCTCCGCTATAGCTCACAGGCACTAAGTCCTTGAACTCACTAGGTCTCTCTTCTATCTTTACACAATAGCGGTCCATTCCATTTTGTAGATCTTGGCACCTTGCTCATTGTCGTACTGGTATTTTATGAACAATAGCTTCATTGTGGCGGAAGGGTTTGATGATCCTGCTGCCATATTTTCTCTGTTGTTCAGGTTGAAGTGTTCCAAGTGTTCGGTGAAAATCTCGTAAGATCTCTCCGAAGAAGTATCAGAAACACTTCCTTCAAAGATCGGCTCTAATGGTTGCACCCAACTTTGGTTTACACTTCCCTCGGTTGATATGACACTTGCTGGTTCCCCTTGTTTTGGTTGGTTATTCTGGAGGTTCCTGCCCGATCTCAAATTCATCAATTCCCCTAAAGGACTTTAACTTTTCCGTCTCAGCAATTTGTTTTCCCCAAGTTTTTGTGGTCAGAATTGATCCAAACTGATTGATACTTGGTCAATTGTTTAATCTTGTCAGTTGGACAACTTCTGTTTCATCAAGTGAGAATTTTGTTGCAGTTATGCTGAAAAAGACATTATACGCGTATGATGTCTTTTTTCACAAATTTAGACTATTTTGGTTATGCTCACTCTCAGTAGCCTCCTTATGCTCTTTCCACTCACAAAATTCAGTTTGAACTCTGTTTGAGCAAGTTATGGCTAATTTAGGCTTTTCTTGGCAATTTTCCGCTTTTGACTTGTTTTTTTGGGTCAATTGTGATCCAAATGGGATGAAACTTGAAATATAACCTCTAAACAGCTATTACAATGGATCTGTGTTAGCAAAGTATCAAAATATGTCCAAAATTAGGTCAAAGACATCATACGCGTATGATGTCTTTTTCATCAATTTAGGTCAAAACTTGATATTTATGCTTCCTACAGTGCTTGTAACAATCTTGTCAGGTCAGATATCAAAAATAAGCAGTGGATGTGCCAAAAGACATTATACGCGTATGATGTCTTTTGTCCCAGATTTTGACTATTCTTGGTTTTAAGCCTTCTCCAATGTTTATAATTGAGTTTCAAGTGTTTTTGTCAGGTTTGTATGTAAAAACAAGATCTGAATCCAAAACTTCCTATTCTTTGCGTTTCTTGGACTCCGACTTGTCTTTTTGGGTTTCTTTGAGTGTTAATGCTCTTGTTTTAAGTTGAAATTAGGGTATAACCCCCCTTTTGAACACTCTGGTAAAGTCAAAATTTCTGTTTTGGTCTCTGTTTGGTCATTTAGACATCATACGCGTATGATGTCTAAAGTTGCAGATTTCCAGTTTTTTTGGCACGGAATCCTTCCTAAAGCTTTCTCTAGTGCTCAGCAACTCACAGATACACAGAAAATTTCTCTGACTTTTGTTTATTGCAAGTTTCACTACTAACTCGACGGTTTAGTGATCTAACATGCAATCAACCATATCAAGCAATTACTCCAATGATTATTAGCTCTAGATCAGGATCAAATGAAGTCCTACCTAAGCTATTCCTAATCATAAAATGGGTTTGGTAATTGTGATTTTAAAGAGATCCAGTGCCACTCATGGACTAGCAAATTCTTCTTCTATCAACAACTACTCAACACCAACAGAACAACAAACAAATCTAAGCTAAACTAAAAATACTGTCAACACGGAAGACCCAGGAATACCCCACTTCCTAGTATCTCTCGAGATCTTCGGAGTCCACCACTCCTAGATCTTTTCTAACTAAAGTATACAAAGTAGTTTATACGACTCACCTCGTAGGATTAGTCTAAGGTCACCTACTTAGGGCTCTCGTCCCCGGCAGCGGAGCCAAATGTTAAGGCGGTTACGCCGCTAGCGGAAGCTAAATAGCGAGAACTCAACCAACAATAGAATTTGTCAGACGAGGATGAAGCTTGACCCGCAGGCGCATGGAAACAACTAGGTGGGTGTCAAATCACCTACTCGACCTTCTAATGACAATCACTACTAAGGAAATCAAATCTAAGTTCTAAAATACGCAAGTGACTGAAATCCGTACTACGAACGAATGCTATACGAAACAGGATCTAGAATCATTGAATCGATCTCAAACTCAAGGGGAAGTCTATGCACTAGGTAAGAACAACACCCTAAAGACTTGAACTACAAAATCAACCTATAATCACTCCGTGCGGTAAACGCGTATGAAGACAGGCCGAAAAATACAGGTGACCGAAACTTGACCCCGATGGTACTAATGTGTAGCTCTACTCGTTGTGGTTCTATAGATATGCTGCACGCTCTATTCCGACACACGAGTTGGAAGAAAACTCACACCGAAGCTCGTAGGAACTTACCACACATAGAAGCCAATAGCGCGCACTCTTGGTATCAGTGCGTAGCTCTCGCCGTTGCTAACACAATGGCGGTGTCGCTTCTCCAATGGCGGCTCCGTAGCTCGCGTAGCAAGTAGATAAGACTCTCTCTCTCACTCACTCTCTCTCAGACACAGTCACGGCGCTCAAAAACTCACTTTGATTAATAATCTGACTCCCTTAGGTTACAAAACTTTGGCTTATATACCTCTGCCTTGGAGGTGAGAACATCTCTAACTAATTACATCAGCAAGTGAAATTACTTCGGGACTACAAGCTGGACACTCAATTGAGTCCCGTTACTTAATGAATGGCTCAATTCAAAATCAATGTCGGAAAGACATTTATTACAATCAATGGTTACAAAAATGATGAGTGTGAGCAAAAATGTGGGTGTGATCCTCTGCTAGTTCAACAGTGACATATTCATGTACGCTTTCTTTCATTCTTGGCCAATAGACTCCCAATTGTAACAAATTCCTATATGTGTTCCTTCTTGAACAATGAAATGCACATTCCTGAACATGTGCTTCGCGCAGATATATATTATATTCCTCAGGATTGATGCATAGTCGTAAAACATGATCATTGTCCAATTGATACAACCTTCCTGCAACCAATTGAAGATTCTTGGATTGCTGAATAGCAATATGTTTCTGGTTGTATTCTCTTCTATCGAACTCTCCTCCATAGGTTAATAGGTTAACGACATTTTGAGACCACTTCGGTATCATTTCTATGTTGAACAAGTACGCGTCTGGCATGTCGTCATCTACTCCTATAGGGTCTTCTCCATTCGTCAATCGCGAAAGATGATCAGCCCTAAGATGTGTTTTTCCTTTCTTTACTACTACCGTGAAGTCGAATTCCAGTAAGATAATGAACCATCTCACTATTCTCCCGGTATTGCATGGTTTATTCACTAGGTAGAGCAAGGCTTGGTGATCCGTAAAAAACACAAACTTGTTGGCTAGAAGATAATGCCGAAATTTCTTCACAGCATATGTCATTCCTAATCCTTCTTGCTCTGTTGTGGTGTAATTCTTCTCTGCATTGTTGAGCTGTCGACTGGCGTAACAGATAGAAAAATCCATGTTTCCTTCTTCTGGCTGAGCCAGAATGCATCCTATTTCATATGCCGAAGCATCTATATGCACATGGAATATCTTCTCCCAATCTGGTGATTTCAAGACTGGAGCAGTAATGAGTGCCTCTTTCAATTTCTTGAACGATTCCTCACACTCCTCTGTCCATTCAAAGTTCACTATTAGCCTGTAAAGTGGTTGGCTTATTATAGCGTACATGTAAATGAATCGTCTATAATATCCGCAATGTCCCATAAAGCTCTGCACTTGTTTCGCATTGGTCGGTCTAGGCATATCCACTGAAAAATTTCCAAAAATAGTAAGTTTTTGGCCACCCGACCCGTCCAGTCTTGACCGTCTCGAAAATCTGCACCCGTACCCCGAATTTGAAAAAAATGCATTTTCGGACCCCGGAGGCTGCTAAATATGGCAGGTACTCGGGCCAGTACGCCTTAGTTAGAGCTTCGTATGGCAATTTACGGCATCAAAATCCGATTCGTATGACCCGTTTTAGCCTAGAACCAAATTTCCTAAAAATTATCCGGGGAGGCATCGGGGGCCCGGGACTGTGTGGGAACAGGTCCCAGGCCACTCCAGATCAGCTTTAGCAGCTAGGGGGCGCCCTCTTGCTTTGTGGGAGTCTTGGGAAAGCTGCCAAGCCTGCAACTCAGTCTCAGAACCAGTTAACCAAGCCAACCTGACACTTGGTGGGCAAAGAACTGGACTTGCCATGCTTAACTGGAGAAGCTCCCAGATGCATTTAGCAACCCATATCGATTTTCAGCCTGTAGGAGCCTATTTAAAGACCTGCATACACACACACACACACACACACTTATGATCACACACACTCACACAGTGCATACACACACACCCACCTGATGACTTTGTGGGCGTAGGTTTTGAAAGGGAGAATGCAATCATTGAGAATATGCCTGAAGTGGGAAGCTTTACTTTGCTAAAGTGGCACATCCAACAGACAACCATGTTGGATTGGAGACCACTACAACACTTTCTTCCTGTTGATGGGATGCATCCTAGACGTGAGGATGTATCCAATGATGACAATGCTGAGAAAAAACTTGATGGTAGTGTTGATGACCCTTTGCTAAGGAAGAGACCATATAGTTTCATCAACATGATTCAAAAAGTGCAAGCAGCACCAGCTTCTACTTTTTATCTTTCAGCTGAGTCATTTCAAAGGGTTTCATGCATTGATTGTTGTGGAAAAAAATGCTATCAGATTGGAGATTATGATTTGGTGATAAGATTACGACAAGAATTTTGGGGAGAGTCTCAAAAAGCACGCACAAATTATGTATATGATGTTCCGTCTATATGCTATCAAAAAAATGAGAAGATGCAATATCAATTCAAGATAAATAGCTCTATTGTTTGCTGCAAAGCATGGTATGAGCTACGTGGAATACCAAAGACATAATTTTACCGCTACAAGGAAAATTTTGAAAACGATGCATGCCAATATGTGCATCATAACACATGTACATTGAGAAGAGGACTTCAACATACTAGTTTAGCAAGAGCACTATTAAATAAATTTGTGGATAACAACTCTGAGAAGATGCCACATAGAAGCAGAACACTACTAGATGGCTCAAGAGAGACTCAATTAGTGATTTCATCAATGTACAAACAAGTTGACATTTTAAGCAAAATCAACACAACACTGGACCAAATTGGCTATGAGAAGGAGTTATCTCAATCTTATTTTGGTAAAATTTGGAACAAAGAGTATCCACATGTCACTTTAACAAAGACAAGTGAGTTCTCTTTAAGTGCAATGTCTGTGTTCAATCAAGGCAAGGCTAGAAGCTAAACCTTCTCTTGAAGAGAGAGCTCTTCTCTTGAGAGAAAGAGAAGTTCACATGGCACAACAGAAGAGTTGTAGGCACTTATATTATGCATGGTGCACATATTCAGAAACTCAACCACAAAAGTATGTTTGAATAATCCATGATAAGATGGATCAAAAGAAGATTGCCATTCCTAGATTACGCATTGTTCCTAAGGGTGTGGATTTAGGATACAGTTTGCAGGTGGCTTTGATAGGTATGATCACTTATGGCCATGGAGAAGGTCATTATGGTCACTTTGTCTTGAATGGTTTGTGGCCAGCTAATCCAAATCTTACAATTGGCTCAATTGCTAATTGTTTACATAACATAGAGAGGATATATAAGCATCCTCTTGGTGATCTGGCAACAAATGGACTACCAAGGAGTAGTATCTCTCTACTACATGCTTTGAACTCAAGGGATGCTTTAGACCACCACAACTTGAGTGATGAGAAGAGGCCATCGTGCAACCATCGGAAGCTACATAAGCGGAATCGGGGTCAACATTTTGCAAGTTGTTAGAGAACTTGTTACTACAATTGGATAATTATGCAAGGGAAAACAAAAATGGATACTTATTTGCCTATTTGTCAATGCTTGTTGCAAGGGGTGTTTTCAAAACCATCCAACTAGTATTTTTGATGGTTGGGCATACACATGAGGACATAGATGCCATGTTTAGTAAGTTTTCAAAGAAATTGAGAGTTACACAAACATATAATTTTTCACTCTTGATGGATACATTGCGAATTAATTCATCTTCATCTCCGGCCCCATTTTTGCTTGAAAGATCCCCGATTTCAAGAAATATTGTGATGGACAAGACATACTTGTTGGACATTCCAAACCACTTCAATTTAGGTTTTTATGCAAGATGAGACACCAATGATGCACTATAAGGCACATGTAGGTGTATCAAGTTGGAGTGGAAGCATTTGCCTTTGGAAAACAAACATAGAAGGCAATCCAATGTTGCCACATGGAGATACACCTTTGGTGCCAAAAAGAAGTGATTTTAGGGTTGAAGAATTATATTAAGTTTTGGCAAAATCTAGGGAATGGTTCAAATGTGCCACGGTATTATAGACTTGTGTAGATTACTGGAGTAAGGTGATTGACGAGCTTGGAAAAGTAACCATATCAGAGGGAGGCTTGTATGAAAATTTTTGGCCAGCAACTCAGGACTCTTGTCACCTACAATTCACTACAATGAGCTTACAACAAGGAGCAGAAGGTTCCTAGGCCTTGAAGAGTTGAATGATCATTTTTGTGTTCCTCAACGAGATAGACCAAGGGAAGAGTTTGACCCTATGTCTGATGTGCACCAGGGTGACTTTGTTATGATAGCTCCAAGTGACATGGAAATCTATCCAGTTTGGCTCACAATGGATTTATTAGACATTGATAACAAGCCTACATCATCATACTACAAAAAAAATTTGATTCAATATTGGGCACCTTGTGCAAGAAAGAGTGGGATGACGGATACTCTAGCTTACACTAATTGCTGGAAGGGTTTTTGGGCTATCAACTACAGGGACCCACAAGTGTGGCAAATGGTAGATGCAATTGTTTGGTCATGGAGACCCAACAAAGAAGGATCATTCTCTAGAATTAAGATTCCAAAAAGGCATGCTCTAAAAGCTAAATCAAGTCTTGCTCATGCACATCAACCATGCTTGGATCAAAATTTGGATATGGCATCATATTTGGAGTAGATTATGCAGAGCTTCTCTTGTGACTATAAGAGTCAATTTTGTAAACAAGATGTCTAGCTATATCAACCTTTCTTTCTTTTATTTAATTAAGAGAGTTTCTTCAAATTCATGCTTTGTTCATCCTCTTCAATCCAATAAGATTTTCACTCTATCTTATCAACAAGTTTGTCTCCTTTTTTCCCACTTTAAGTTGGAAATTCCCAAATTACATGAATTTGGTCAATTTGGAGATTCCCATAATGCGGGATTTCTAGCATAATACCTAATATGGTCTTAGCACTATATGGCTTAAGGAAAGATTCTAGGCAATGGTATCAAAAAATTGATACCTTCATGGAGTCTCATGGATATAAACAGGGTCACAACGATCACTGTTTGTACATGAATGTTGAGCCAGCAGAGGATCACACCCACATTTTTGCTCACACTCATCATTTTGTAACCATTGATTGTAATAAATGTCTTTCCGACATTAATTTTCATTTGAGCCATTCATTAAGTAACGGGACTCAATTGAGTTTCCAGCTTGTAATTCCGAAGTAATTTCACTTGCTGATGTAATTAGTTAGAGATGTTCTCACCTCCAAGGCTGAGGTATATAAGCCAAAGTTTTTGTAACCTAAAAAGATTGAGATTATTAATCAAAGTGAGTTTTTGAGCGCCGTGACTGTGTCTGAGAGAGAGTGAGAGAGAGAGAGAGTTTTATCTACTTGCTACACGAGCTACGGAGCCGCCATTGGAGAAGCGACACCGCCATTGTGTTAGCAACGGCGAGAGCTACGCACTGATACCAAGAGTGCGCGCTATCGGCTTCTATGTGTGGTAAGTTCCTACGAGCTTCGGTGTGAGTTTTCTTCCAACTCGTGTGTCGGAATAGAGCGTGCAGCATATCTATAGAACCACAACGAGTAGAGCTACACATTAGTACCATCGGGGTCAAGCTTCGGTCACCTGTATTTTTCGGCCTGTCTTCATACGCGTTTACCGCACGGAGTGATTATAGGTTGATTTTGTAGTTCAAGTCTTAAGGGTGTTGTTCTTACCTAGTGTATAGACTTCCCCTTGAGTTTGAGATCGATTCAATGATTCTAGATCCTGTTTCGTATAGCATTCGTTCGTAGTACGGATTTCAGTCAATTGCGTATTTTAGAACTTAGATTTGATTTCCTTAGTAGTGATTGTCATTAGAAGGTCGAGTAGGTGATTTGACACCCACCTAGTTGTTTCCATGCGCCTGCGGGTCAAGCTTCGTCCTCGTCTGACAAATTCTGTTGTTGGTTGAGTTCTCGCTATTTAGCTTCCGCTAGCGGCGTAATCGCCTTAACATTTGGCGCCGCTGCCAGGGACGAGAGCCCTAAGTAGGTGACCTTAGACTAATCCTACGAGGTGAGTCGTATAAACTACTTTGTATACTTTAGTTAGAAAAGATCTAGGAGTGGTGGACTCCGAAGATCTCGAGAGATACTAGGAAGTGGGGTATTCATGGGTCTTCCGTGTTGACAGTATTTTTAGATTAGCTTAGATTTGTTTGTTGTTTTGTTGGTGTTGAGTAGTTGTTGATAGAAGAAGAATTTGCTAGTCCGTGAGTGGCAGTGGATCTCTTTAAAATCACAATTACCAAACCCATTTTATGATTAGGAATAGCTTAGGTAGGACTTCATTTGATCCTGATCTAGAGCTAATAATCATTGGAGTATTTGCTTGATATGGTTGATTGCATGTTAGATCACTAAACCGTCGAGTTAGTAGTGAAACTTCCAATAAACAAAAGTCAGAGAAATTTTCTGTGTATCTGGGAGTTGCTGAGCACTTGAGAAAGCTTTAGGAAGGATTCTGTGCCAAAAAACTGGAAATCTGCAACTTTAGACATCATACGCGTATGATGTCTAAATGACCAAACAGAGACCAAAACAGAAATTTTGACTTTACCAGAGTGTTCAAAAGGGGGGTTATACCCTAATTTCAACTTAAAACAAAAGCATTAACACTCAAAGAAACCCGAAAAGACAAGTCGGAGTCCAAGAAACGCAAAGAATAGGAAATTTTGGATTCAGATCTTGTTTTTACATTCAAACCTGACAAAAACACTTGAAACTCAATTATAAACATTGGAGAAGGCTTAAAACCAAGAATAGTCTTTTAGCACATCCATTGCTTATTTTTGATATCTGACCTGACAAGATTGTTACAAACACTGTAGAAAGCAAAAATATCAAGTCTTGACCCAAACTGATGAAAAAGACATCATACGCGTATCATGTCTTTGACCTAATTTTGGACATATTTTGATACTTTGCTAACACAGATCCATTGTAATAGCTGTCTAGAGGTTATATTTCAAGTTTCATCCCATTTGGATCACAATTGACCCAAAAAACAAGTCAAAAGCGGAAAATTGCCAAGAAAAGCCTAAATTAGCCATAACTTGCTCAAACAGAGTTCAAACTGAATTTTGTGAGTGGAAAGAGCATAAGGGGGCTACTGAGAGTGAGCATAACCAAAATAGTTTAAATCTGTGAAAAAGACATCATACGCGTATAATGTCTTTTTCAGCATAACTGCAACAAAATTCTCACTTGATGAAACAGAAGTTGTCCAACTGACAAGATTAAAAAATTGACCAAGTTTCAATCAGTTTGGATCAATTCTGACCACAAAAACTTGGGAAAACAAATTGCCGAGACGGAAAAGTTAAAGTCCTTTAGGGGAATTGATGAATTTGAGATCGGGCAGGAACCTCCAGAATAACCAACCAAAACAAGGGAAACCAGCAAGTGTCATATCAACCGAGGGAAGTGTAAACCAAATTTGGGTGCAACCATTAGAGCCGATCTTTGAAGGAAGTGTCTCTGATACTTCTTCGGAGAGATCTTACGAGATTTTCACCGAACACTTGGAACACCTGAACCTGAACAACAGAAAAAATATGGCAGCAGGATCATCAAGCCCTTCCGCCACAATGAAGCTATTGTTCATAAAATATCAGTACGACAATGAGCAAGGTGCCAAGATCTACAAGGATGGAATGGACCGCTATTGTGTGAAGATAGAAGATAGACCTAGTGAGTTCAAGGACTTAGTGCCTGTGAGCTATAGCGGAGATAGATATCTAGATGATGAGGGTACCATGTACTTGATAGTCCTAAACCCTAACATTGTGGACAAGTGGGGATTGATGGGCACCAAAGCCAAAGTAGATGAAGAACTTGAGGAGAAAGCACCAATAATGAACTTCCCTGATGCGAGGTTAAGAAGGGAGAATGAAACTTCCCTGATGCGAGGTTAAGAAGGGAGAATGAAACTACAAGGATCAACACTGATAACATCTATGTGGGGCTATACAAATATAATAATGGGGAGCAAGATCTCTATTATAGATGTGAAGAACCCTACACCGGAGAGTTGACAGACCAAAAAAGACTTTATGTCTTTACCTACACAGAGGGATCGGAAGTGAAAATTGCCGCTTACGACAAGTATGGCAGGCAATACTCAACAATGGGCAAGAAAGAATTAGAAGGATATACATACTTTGGGGGACCACTACATCAGTATTATGTTACTTCTAGCTCACAAAGACCAGCACCAACAAATGGAGGGCAAAACCCAATGACGACAGGAGGACAAAGAACTCAGACTGCTGACTCTTTCAGTCAACCTCAGTACTCGAAGCCCGGACCAATGGTATCATTACATTCCAGAGAGTCAATGGATACAAATCGAGGTAGTGCAGTTCCAATCCCCACGTATACCACTCCAGGTCCAAGGTTCGAAGCGGAACCATCACAATTACCTCCTAGTAGTAGATTCAGGGCAGGGGAACCGACAAGGGTAACCCATGAAGTCCATGATGCTAGGGAAAGCTTTAGCCGGGACACAGGAGCAATGAGATTGGTAGCAGACCATAGACGTATGAGACCATCTCAAGTAGCGAAGTGTATGCCAAAGAAGTATGGTGGTTCAGGAGATCCGTATGCACATGTGTCACTCTTTAAGCAAGTCTTAAGAGCTGAGCAGATAACAGATTTCCATACACAATACGAGGGATTTGGTCTTACTCTAGAAGGTACGGCATTGACATGGTTTCAACCACTGAGCATAGGGGGATTCCATGACATTGACCATTTGCTAAGAGAGTTTGCTGAGGAATTCTCAAAACGAGGGATTAAGCACAATACGGTCTCACAAATATATGCTTTTAAACAGAGAGAACACGAAAAAGTGAAGGAAGCTTCACTTCGCTTCAAACAATACATTGAGAGATGTCCAGTACGTGAACGACCACAAGATGACAGACTATCTGTTCTCTTTATTGAGGGATTGAGGAACGACACTCTCAAGAAGGACTTGCACTTGAAAGCTTGTACAAGTTTCGAGCAAGTGACGAGAGAAGCATTGTACTTAGTGGATAACTGTACGGTTTATGGAGAGGTGTCAGCGGATACAGATTTCGCATCCAGTAGCTCTTCCTCCGTAGCGAGCGAGACTACCACTAAAAAGAATGTTCAAACAACAACCATGCCAAATGTAGAGCAAATGATAGAAGATGCTCTAAAAAGGATGGCAGCATACCAAAAACCATTGCCAAAAACACTGAAATGGTGTGCTATTGAACAAAAATGGACAAACCATCCAACAGAGGAGTGCTATTACAACAAAGGGTATGTAAGGGAGCGTCAGTATGCACCTCCTGCTCAATTAGCACGACCTCAAGTACATCCAGTACCTCGATACCCAACGGGAAATGTACCAGGACCTATGGGGATAGAAAGACCGCAACCGGTATTGGGACAACAACCACCTTTACCAGGAGCAAGACCAGTAGGCATTAGATATGCACCAATCTTAGAGAATCAGGAAGAACAAGCCCTAGTGCCTGTTCAAGCCTATTATGAAGAATCTGGTGCACACATGTCTCCAACTGTGTATTACCCACCAGAAGAACCCAAACAACCAGAACCATGGGGCATGATTGGGAATGTTGGAACACCAACAGTTACAAGTGCTTCTGATGAAGAGAGATACAATTTGGATGCAAGAACATTGATGTTCATAGCTCATGGAGGGTTAACAAGACAAAGATCATCCTATCCACAAAGGACGAATCAAGTGGGACCAAGACCAGCACTAGGACCCTGTTACAAGTGTGGAGGTGACCATTTGATGAATGTTTGTCCACATACAGAAATCATTAGAATTAACGCTTATTGCACTGAGTGTGGGGTTACTCACTTCATTGAGGATTGTTCAAAGAATCCAAACAAAGTGCAAAAGACGACATTGAATATGCTAGAAACTATTCCTACCAGCAGTGGGTCTGAAAATGAAACTCTGATACCAATGCAAGTTGTTACTAGAGCTCAAGCTAAGAAAACCACTAGAGAACCTGAGAATGGAAAGTTAGCGACTGAAATGGTTAGTCAAGGACCGCGGAGTCAGAAAAACACATGGAAAGCTAGAAAAGCACGCATGAAGTTGAGAAAAGAAAGTGAAGACGCTATTCTAGCTGAGGAACTAAAGCAAACTAAAGATAGATTAGAAAAACTTGAGAGTCAAAACGGGAAACGAGAGATGAGCCCGGAAAGAACGAAACAAAAGAGTATCAAAGAAACAACGAGCTTAAGCTCAGGGGGATCAGTGCTAGTCGACAAAGTACACGAACCATTGGACGCACTGATGAGAGCTTAGGAAGCTAGGTTAAAGAACAACCAAACACAAGAACAGAGGTGGATGACATACCCAAACGTGGAATTGGAAAAGCAGAGAATTGAAATGTGTCAGAGAATGATCGAGACTGCACAAGCCTTATTAGAACCACCAAAAGAAACAATGAATTGTGGAATGGAAAACCCAATTCAGCAAGAGACTATCGTTTCACGGGTAGCTGAAAAGACTCCCAGTGCACAAAAGCCTGAAAATACACACAAGGATGACCGCATAGTGTTGAACACAACCGATCAGGAGATAGAGAGTTTTCATCCAGTCATACAGAGGTCTTACGGAAGAGATGAGGATTACAATGAATTTTGGAAACAAGTGAGAGAGGCAAACTTTGCAAACGAGCTAAGTTGCCAAGCTAATCAGACAAATTGGGAAAAGGACATCAGGAACCCTCCCATAGTGGAATTTGAGGCAGGGTCTCAAGTGGACTTGGATCTGCAATCTTACTCGGGAGATGGGGGCTCTGTTAGAACAATGGAGAGCAAACCTCATTCACTGAATACCTTACCTTCATACTTAGGAGAGTATGAAGCAAAATCCGAGATTAGAGCACTTCCCTCACGAAGAATCTCATCAGAAAAAGTCATGGACTCACAAGGATTGGTAGAGATCTTGTCAACACCAGTGACATGCACTATCACTCTAGCTGAGCTTTTGAGGCTAAGACCACATATGTGGACCACTGTAGGAAAATGCTTGGAGAAATTTGGGATGAAAGACCCAACATCGAGACTGCAAGAGGCTATACAAGAGCTGAGCAAACCACAAAAGAACGCTAAGCCTGTACCCTTAAACAAGGTCGGAGAGTATTGCGAAGGTGAAGAGGGGAATACCAAGGAGTAAACACGATGGCAATACTAGACAGCGGAGCTGGGGTAGCCATTGCTACAAAAGAAATCTGGAAAAAATGGGGGAAACCAGCAATAAGGAAGACTAGGTTGAAACTCCAATTAGCAGATGGACACATGGAGAAACCTATGGGGTTATTAGAGAAAGTTGTAGTGACTTCTTGCGGCATTGAATACGAACATACTTTTGCTATTGTCGATTTTGGCAAGGAGAATAACTATGATATCATATTGGGAAGACCATTCATGAGACAGTTGAAAATGGTCCAGGATTGGGGCTACGATCACATATACCTGAGAAATATGGAAACCACTACACGTGTGAACCTAAAAGACCATAGCTACAAAGATGTGAACCGAACACCGGTAGAGGAGTTTGATTCAGCTACTTTGGCGGGTTCGAATTTCCAGCTTGATTAGGTAAACCCAAGGAGTTATGGATGTGTGGAGCCTCGAAATGTGGAAGTCTGAAACGAGAAGAATATGTTTTAGAAAGGGCTATCGAAGACAAAACTTATATAGGAGAACCCTTTCCAGAGGACACGCTTGAACCATTAGAATGGACACACATTCTAGCAACCCTAGATGTTTGTGCAATTCCGGATGGTCCCACAACGAAATTTTGCGACAAGGACGGGTACGACGTGGTTCCGTACTTCATGTTGAGAACTGTACTCGAAAAAGAAACTGAAAAGAACGATACACTGGAAAAGGAAGATGAAGAGGAGGGGTTTCACGACATTCCCGATCATCGTGAGTGGGGAAATGAAGCAGACAACGAGTCAACGAACAATTCAAGCAGAAACGAAGAAACTATAACGGATGTCCGATTTTATGATTTTCCGAACCAAACTAAACAACGCCAGAAACGCTATAGAGCAAAGAGAAAAACAAAGGGGGTTAGAACCAATCCAATGCCTAGAATAAGAGGAAAAAATCAATTCCTAATGCTAGTAAAGGCAGAAGATTGTGTTAAGGACAAGATTTCTGGAAGAATGAGAGGCAATGATCAAAAGAGCTTACGAAAAAATAAAAAAGGCTCAAGAAATCAAGTTCAAAGGAATGGAACGAAACCAGAAACAAAAAAATCAGAAAAGAACAAGCGCAACAGAGAACACACGGAGTCCAAGCTAGAACGTAGAAACAAGTACAGAGAGCTCAAGAAAACTCTGAAAGAAGTTTGGACGACAGAAATTGAGAGTGGAGAGGACGAAAACGCCAAAATCAAGGAAAACATGGATGTTCCCTCTCACTATAGGAAATTCACAATAGAGGATAGGAAGGTGGTATTAACCCAACCTATTCGAGAGAGAAGGGAGAACGAATCTTATGACGGACCGGAGGATGAAAAAAAAGTTGATTTAGCAGCTCCAGGTGAGACACCTAGACCGGTGTACATAGCCACAGATTTGTCTCCACGCGAGGAAGAGAGACTTTTGAGTCTTCTCAGAGAGTATAGAGATGTGTTTGCATGGTCTTATAAAGACTTAAAGGGAGTTGACCCATCGATATGCCAACACACAATCCCATTGAAACAAGACGCAAAGCCTAGCAGACAGAGACCATACACATATAATGATACTTTTGCTAAGCGAATCAAAGAAGAGATAGATAAGCTAATGGAAGCTGAATTCATATACGAGATTGAACACACCGATTGGGTATCTCCAATTGTGGTGGTACCCAAGAAGAACGGAAAACTCCAAGTGTGTGTCAACTTAAAGAAAGTGAATGCTGCAACAATCAGGGACAATTATCCCTTGCCGATAATTGATTATGTTCTAGAGCGTGTATCAGGGAAAACAGCATACTCCTTTCTTGATGGTTTTTCAGGATATAACCAGCTAGCCATAGCACTGGAAGATCAACATAAAACAGATTTTGCAACGGAGTGGGGAATTTATGCTTATCGGGTTATGCCTTTTGGTCTAACCAATGCTCCCGCAACCTTCCAGAGGCTGATGACGCATGCTTTCAAAGAATACTTAAGGTTGTTTCTAGAAATATACATGGATGACTTATGTGTACATTCTCTTCTGAGAGATGAGAATCTAGAACACCTAAGAAAAGTATTTGAGAAATCAAGGACATATCGCATTTGTCTCAATCCTGAGAAATGTGTGTTTATGGTCCGACAGGGCAGAATTCTTGGACATATTGTCTCACAAAACGGAATATCCACGGATTTAGAGAAGATAAAAGTTATAGTGGATAGAAAATTGACATAATCATGTGAAAATACATACAAGATGGTCCCTTCATTCACAATGTGCATCATTGTGTCGTCCCCTTTAAAAGGACCCTTTGATTTCTCCAAGCTTCACGTATTGACATTTCAAACTTTGGGCTTGTAATAGGTATTGCATCTATAACTAGAGGATCAAGATGATCCCAACCAATGAAGAATAATACCTTAGGGTTAGCTTCATTGAAGACCTCCAATAATGTGTGTAAAAGTCCGTTTACCTTAGGTAAGCTAGGGCTGAGCTTGAGGCGGTAACCCGACCTAGCTCAAAGTGCTAGTCCTGCTTGTCATGCTTGATGACTAATGTGCTTAAAGTGCTTGAGGTGCTGAGATGCTTGAGGTGCTTGATGATTGAGATACTTGAGGTGCTTGACATACTTGAGATGCTAGGGTTGCACTTGAGGTGAGAACCCAGCCCAAGCTTAAAGTGCTTAAGGGCCAAGCTTGTGGTGGGAACTGGGCCTATGCATGAGGGGCTTGAGGTGTCAAAAAGTCAAATATTCAATCCCTACAAGGAGGGGGCGAGCCCTACATGAGGGGGGATGAGAGAGAACACCCACACACTCACACAAGGCATGCATGGTACAAAGAAAGCAGAAGGGACACTTGTCAAGTTCCTCCTCATGTTGCCCTCATGGTGTGCCTGAGGGCCAAGCTTAAAGTGCTTAAGGGCCAAGCTTGTGGTGGGAACTGGGCCTATGCATGAGGGGCTTGAGGTGTCAAAAAGTCATATATTCAATCTCTACAAGGAGGGGGCGAGCCCTACATGAGGGGAGATGAGAGAGAACACCCACACACTCACACAAGGCATGCATGGTACAAAGAAAGCAGAAGGGACACTTGTCAAGTTCCTCCTCATGTTGCCCTCATGGTGTGCCTGAAGCCTATTGGTTTGCCACCCAAGGGGTCCAATGATAATTAGGATGTTTAATTAATTGATTTTGCATTTATCAAGTCCTCTCTCTCAAAGGGGAAAGAGGGACACTTGTCTCAAGGCTACCCTTGCTGCTTGTAATGCCTCCTACTTGTGATTAGCTAGGCCTGGAGGGGTCCAATGAGCTTCAAGCATGAGCTACAAGGGGAGGTCAACCCAAGCAAGCTAGGGGGTTTCTTAGAAGGTATACTCACCCACACACACTCACAAACACTCTCATTGTGTGCTATGCAAAGTGCAAGAGCTCCCTCTCCTTCTCCAAGCAAGTAGAGGTTGAGCCTACACCAACACTCTTGGCTATGGAGTGCAAATCCAACCAAGAGCCATGCTTCAATGCTTAAGCTTGCCATCTCCTTCTTCTTCATTACTATGCTATTATGTATGCTAGCAACAAGAGTTATGATAAGTGAGGAACTAATTCTTTCTCCTATGAAATGTTTCTTCTTCCTCTTCCCTACCCTCATTCCCTACTAGCTCTCTCCACCTTCAAAGGTGTTTGAAGTCTTGGGACTGAGGTTTGGGATAGTTAAAGCTTTCTTCAAGTTTATTTTATGCTTGTGATGCATGAAGCTTTCCATATTCATTGCATCACCTAGGTTGCAAGGAACACAAAGATTGTATTGTAACAAGTCTCTTTTAATGGGAGAAATCATAATACAAATGCCTATTTGCTGGGAGAAGATGCGGAGATCGACCGCTTATAATATTCAACACAAGCTTTCAAGCCATCACCATCAAACTGTCCACCTCTTCTTCCAATTTCCAAGCACACACACTCACCTAGACTATGACACACACACACACACACACAGAGTAAACATAGAATTGACATAGACAATTTGTAAGAGAATGTAAGAGAGGTGTAAGAGATGGAGACTAGGCTAGAGAGTACACAGCAAAATAACCATAGCTTAAGAGAGTAGAGAAGAGAATCTGCAAGAGAAAGGCCTAAATCCAGACCCAAACTCCACGGCACCTCTCTTGTGGAGTTGGTATTTAATATATTACTTTGAGTTTAAGGTGCCAAAAATTGAGGCCCCTCTTTTACAACCACTTTACTTTTGCAAATGAGTGAAGCTCATTAGTTCTTGCATGACCCATAAGGGGAGTTCCCACTACAACTATTTTCAAAGCCATAGTGGCTTATTGAAATGATGTTCTAAGATACTGTGCAAATATAAAGTGGACAAGAATAGATGCCGTCGCCTCTTCATCAACTCCCCGCATTCCACTCTACAAAATCATCATCAACTCAATTAGTAAAATAAATAGACAGCACATAATTAACCATTACGCCCAGCTATCCCAATTGCAGCTAACCACTACAACAGGAGGGTGCCCAGTCTCGTAACACTATTGGAGGGGGGGACCTACTCCACATAAATCCGGTCCTCAACTGTTATCATGTTCTCTGAATTCTCTCTCTTGCAAAGTTATTGTTCATGCCAAGTTAACTAATTGCTATGATTATGTTGCTATCTTCAGTTATGTTCACCCGTTATGCTCACAAAGTCATTTCTCAAAAGTACTCTCATTAATTTCCGCTACTATAAAGTTAAATAGGCCAATTCCATTACAATCCCCTTGTTCATCAACAGTGTAGCTTTCATTTGTGTCAATTACATTGTCATTCATTATGGATTTCTGCAAAAGAAGCTTAGGCCATTGAACAGCACTCCGTAGTGAGCTTTGGAGAGATGTAGTATCCATTGTAGAAAAAGGGAGGACCACATCCTTCAAACATTCCTCCACTAGTATAGATACATTTCCTTGCCCTATCTTTGTACCACCACAAGTGGAATCAGGATATGTTCTACACACACAACCAATACCAACAATTTCATTATCAAGTACCATATGCACTTTCTCCCCAGATTCAAAGTCCATCATGTAAGTTGAAAAGAAACACCTCGTTAAGTTCATATTTATAGATGAATTCTCTTTGAAAAAAAATGTATAGGTTACATTACACATTACACAAGGGTTGTGAATACTATAACTCTATAGACATTTCTATATTAGATCATAGCTTGGACAAGTGATGGACCTAGTTGTAATGGCTAGTGTCCAAGGTGCTATTTTAGGAACTTGCTTGTCAATGTCCAAGTATCTCCTTCTTCTTCAAATGGACGTAAGGTGGGACAAGGGGGGATCTTGAAACCAAAATCCCCTTTCTATATGAGGTAAAGCTTGGATAAATGGTGGACCTAGTTCTAATGGCTATTGTTCAAGGTGCTATTGTAGGAGCTTTCTTCCCAATGTCCAAATATCCCTTGCTTCTTTCAATGGAAGTAAGGTTGGACAAGTGGTGGAGCTTGAAACCAAAAGTCCCTTTTTCCATATGAGAGCAAAGCTTGGACAAGTAATGGACCTAGTTTTAATGTCCAGGGTCCAAGGTGGTATTGTAGGATCTTGGTTCCCAATGTGCAAGTATCTCTTGCTTCTTTTAATGGAAGTATGGTTGGACAAGTGATGGATCTCAAAACCAGAAGTCCCTTTCTATATCAGAGTAAAGGTTGGACAAGTGGTGGACCTAGTTTATGTACAAGGTGAACTATTGTAGGGCCTTGGTTCTCAATGTCCAAGTAGCCCTTGCTTTTTTTAATGGAAGTAAGGTTGGACAAGTGGTGGAGTTTGAAACCATAAGTCCCTTTTATATGAGAGTAAAGGTTGGATAAGTGGTGGACCTAGTTTTAATGGCCAGTGTCCAAGGTGGTCTAGGATCTTGGTTCCCAATGTCCTAGTATCTCTTGCTTCTTTCAATGCAAGTAAGTTTGGTCAAGTGACGGATCTTGAAACCAAAGGTTCCTTTCTAAATGAGAGTAAAGGTTGGACAAGTGGTGGACCTACTTTTAATGACCAATGTCCAAGGTGAACTATTGTAGGGCCTTGCTTCTCAATGTCCAAGTAGCCCTTGCTTATTTTAATGGAAAAAAAATTGGAGCAGTGGTGGATCTTGGAACCAAAACCCCCCTGCTTTATTTGAAAGTAGCTTGGACAAGTGGTGGACCTAGTTTTAATGGCCAAGGTTCAAGGTGAACTACAAGCAGTTGGTCCAATGGTTGGAGAAGTAGTGAATATTGAACCAACTATAATAGAGTATATCTTGGACAAGTGGTGGACCTATAAGTTTTAATTAATGCCTATAAGTATATCTTGGACATAAGACAATTTCAAGGCCTTACTTCCCAATGTCCAAGTAGCCCTTACTTTTTTCCATTGAAGCAAGGTTGATAGTAGGGCCTTTATTCTCAATGTCTGAGCAGTCCTTGCTTTCTTCAATGGAAGGTTGGAGAAGTGGTGGACGTAGTTTTAATGGACAATGCTGAAGGTGAACTACTAGATAAGCTAGTAGCTTCCTAAAGTTAAAGAAGTACTTGCTTCAACAAGGACAAGTGGTGAATCTTGAAACCAAAACCCCCTCCCTATGTAAGAGTCTCGCTTTGACAAGTGGTAGACGTAGCTTTGATGGGAAATAGCAAAGGTGTACTACAAGAAAGCAACATTGCTTTTTAATGTCAAAGTTGAATGAAAAGAGGTTTGGAGTAGTGGTGGACCAAGTGGTGGATTTTCACATAGAAGACACCTTGCTATATTAGATTATGGCTTGGAATTGTGGTGGAGTCAAGATTTGGGGCAAGGTCCAAGGTGAATTATTGCATGACCTAGCCCTTGCTTCTCTTGATAAGCAAGATTGGACAATTGGTGAAATTTGAAACAAAAACCCCCCAGCTTGCTATGACTAGAATAGCTTTGAGCATAGTTTAGGCATGTTGTGGATATGGTCAATGTCCAAGGAAAATTTTGAGTTTTGAGCTCTAAAATAGATTCATTTTCCACCACTTATTTATGTTGATTGTCCTTGATGAGTTGTGAAGCAAGGAAAGAGACTAGGTTTTAGATACATAGCTTATTTAAGCTAGAACACAATTGAGAATGTGGAATAGGGTGGTGCAACAAGAGTTTAGATTGGGGTTTGGTGTAGCACCCCAAGTGGGGTCGTGCGGGGTTTGGGGTAGCATTCCAAGAGGGATCAAGGGGCAGAAGCCCCTGTGGGGTTCAGGGCAACACCTCGAGCAGGGTCGAGGAGCAACAGCCCCCACAGGGTTTGGGGCAGCACCCCAAGCGAATCAAGGGGCAGCAGTCCCTGTGGGGTTCGGGGCAACGCCCTGAGTAGGGTCGAGGGGCGGCAGTCATTGCGGGGTTTGGGGCAGCACCCCAAGAAGGGTCAAGGGGCAGCAGCCACTGTGGGTTTCGGGAAAACGCCCCGAGCAGGGTCGAGAGGCGCCAGCCCCCGCGGGATTTGGGGCAGCACCCCGAGCAGGGTCAAGGGGCAGCAGCCCCTCGCGACTGACGGGTGGGTCGAGGGGCAATGTCCCACGCCTTTTTTTTAAAAACAAGAAGTTTTTATTATAAAAACCCAGTGAGGTTTTATCTATTTTTAACATGATAAGGATACAAGAATTTTTACTTGTACGTTCTGCCAAATTTTCTTTTTTTTTTTAACTCGGTTGGCCCTCAAAACAAAAGCAAATCGCTCAAAGTTTGATGAGTTTTAAGTAGTACACATGGCATTTTAGATAACCCTACCATAGAATCACACAGCGAATCAAGCAAAACACAGACGAAATAGGGGAGATTCTTTCTCTCACGCACAGAGAGATTTCTTGCTCGCGCACACAAGGAAACCATAGCGCATGCAAAACAGGTTGTGCACAGCACGATAGGGGCGACATCGCATTCAAAAGAGGGACTACTGGCTTGCGCACATACAAGGACCACGTCGTGTGAAAAAAAGAGCGTGAACAGCACGACAAAGGCAATCGCACTCAGGGCTTTGACATCATAGAAAGCAGATTCTTTTATTGTTGTGTAAATCGAAAGCGTTTGACAAGGTGCATTTCATCTCTCTCTCTCTCTCTCTCTCTCTCTCTCTCTCTCTCTCTCTCTCTCTCTCTCTCTCTCTCTCTCTCTCTCTCTCTCTCTCTACCTCTACATCAAGTTTCTGTCTTTATGTTTTGCTCTTTAAGAAACCAAAACGGTTCTCTTTCTCTGTGTTGCCTTCTTACACACACATATACATGGATGTTTTGCACACACACACACAACCCACACATAAACATGATGAAAATTGGTTTCCTTCACACTGTTCACCTTCCTTGCTCCCATAAAGACCCACATACACACCAAATCACACATATTTACATAGATATTCTATCTCTCTCACACTTACATATACGCAATTCCAAATTTCTAATTCTTGCTCTATTTATCCTACTTCCATCGGTAATAAATATTTATGTAGTGTATGCATATTATGAATATGACAGGTAGTGTGTTCAATTTTCCTATGTATGTAGGTACATATGTTTATGTATATGCATGGTAGAAATGTATACTATCTCATGGGGATATACATACAAAACATTCAAATACATATGCTTGTACATGACATATTATGGATACATGACTGTTTGGCGGACGAAGCGACGAAACTGCGGTTTCCAAACAAAGAGTCACATTTTTTAGGGAATCTACATTTTTGCGGAAATCTCATCCTTTGTAAAAGAGCTTCTCTGAGCTGAGAACTTGTAAAAGAATTTATGATTATTTTTCTGGGAGCAATTGTATAGTAGAGAGCCAGTTAGAAGTTTATGAGCTTTTTGGCCGGACAAGCCATTTGTAAAGACCTAAAGTATAAAGGTCAATTTTGTAAGTTTGAACATTATCTTTTTTCATGAGAAACTGAGAAGTCAGCGTCGTACGTTTTGAGAGCTTCTTCTTGCTCCAACTTGTAATCTTCGCTATCGTGGCTACGGTAATCCAAATTCAAATTCGTTTATTGCATTGTGTTCCTCTTACTTTGCTCTTCCATTCAAGTGTAATCATTTAAGATTCTGTGTAGGTTCTTGACTACAATTTTGAGGCCTTAAATCGTTGTTTTGAGTAGTTATATGTGTATTTTATGTTGTTTTGACCCTAGGAGAGGCTTTAGGGACCCTAAAACGACCCATTAGGATCACCTGCTCGTTGTTTTTGCTGACTTTGGGATGAAGGATCGCGATCGTTGTACCTCTCTAGAATGCTATGACAATGATAGGATATATTCTTGATAGTCCCCTGTAGCTTCCCTTCAAGTTTCGTGCGAATCCGACATGATTTGCATGGTAAACGGGCGTGATGATTGTAGAGCTGTGTAGAAGGACATAGGCAGATTACTTGGCTTTAGTGTGTTCGATTTTCTTGTAGAGTTAGAAGCTGCATCTCTTCGAGTTCACTTCATTAGGACTGACACCTTAGTGAGTTTCCATGCCTCATCCTGGTCGCTTCCCTTGTATTGATATTTTATGTTGATGCGTGAGAGCTATCCTATGGACGTCCATCGCGGCGACCCGCAAACATTGGTGCCGTTGCCGAGGAATGCACCTTAGGTGATGAGTGACCGAGTGAGCAGTTAGCTTCCTTGAAAGAAGATTAATCCACAAATCCATTTTACACCTCAGTTTGGTTGTTAGACAGGGGTTTAGAGCTTAGGGGAGTCTAGAGTTAGTGGACCAGCTAGATCCTCTCTTAGGAGATTTAGGGAGCTATGAGGGAGAGTGTTCAAAGCATGTTTGCTCTTCAATTTCTCTAATTCGATTGAGTACTAAAATTTCACCCAAAATCTGTCTTGTTTGTTTTGTTTGATTCATTTCTTTATGTTCTTTTATTTCTGTACTTAGGAGTAGGATAAGTAAATCACATTCTAGTCAGATTTGGGACAAAAGTTAGAGTCGAGAAGTCAAAAAACCATAACTTTGGCAAAAAGGCCATAAGACTCTGAAATTTAGAAAATTTGACCAAACGGGGTTGATATTGATCCAAATCACAAAGTGGTAGCACAAAACACTGGGAAACACTTGTGAGAGGGACCAGACAAAATTTCATCAAATTTGGCCCATGTACTACGATTGCGATCGGTGTACCTAAGTGCCAGATTTTGACCAGATTTCATCTGTGGGATCCTCAGGTGTATACAAACATACAAGTCTAAAGGACCTAGAGCCAGAAACCTGAAAATACGTGTCAAACCATCTGAATATAGATCCATGTCAAAAAACTGCTAAATTGGTATAGAAATTGACTTTCAGTAGACCAAAATACATCAAAACTGGGAAGAAACCATATAGAGGGATCGCATGTACATAGGACAACCCCAGATAGATTTCAAATCCCAAAACAAACACCAAAATCAAGTCAAACTGACAAATTCAGGAAAACAGACACCTCCAACCAAGAACTGGCTTGACTTTCAGGAGTCTAAATACAAAAGTATGAGGTGGGTAGCCTTAAAATAGCCTAGTGAACAAGCTGGTAAAGTTTCATCAAATTTGGGCTCAGAAGTACGATCACGATCGGTGTATTTCTAGCCCAGATCTGACTCATTTTTGACCTGTTCCTAGACCTAGACTATTTAAGATACCAGGAGTTGTCAAAACCCAAATTGGACATACTGTCAATAATCTGCAAGCAAAAGTGTGTTGAAGTCATTGTGAAATTGTTGAATCTACTGACAGTTGGAATGATATAGTGATCTCATAGACATCAAGTATATTCATTTGCAGAGACCGATCAAGTAACAATCCATGCAGTCGCGAGAGTTGGAAGATCACTCCATCTCCAGGTAAGAGGTTTGGATTCAGTCGGTAATTCCACTTTCTTCATGTTTTTGAGATCGGAAAAACAAATCAACAACCAACACCAAAATTTAGTGGATCAAGCAAGTGTTTTATCAACAGAGGAGAGTGTAAACCAAGGTGTAGTACGACCGTTAGAGCCGATCCCAGAAGGAAGTATTTTTGATACTTCTTCAGAGAGATCTTATGAGTATTTCACGGAACACTTGGGACATTTAAGCCTAAACAAAAGAGAAAACATGGTAGCAGGACCATCAGAACCTTCGGCCACGATGAAGCTATTGTTCATCAAGTATCAATATGACAACAAGCAAGGTGCCAAGATCTACAAAGATGGTATGGACCGCTACTGTGTGAAAATAGAAGATAGACCAAGTGAGTTCAAGGACTTAGTTCCTGTGAGCTATAGCAGAGATAAGTACCTAGATGACAAAGGCATCATGTACTTGGTAGTCCTGAATCCTAACATTGTGGACAAGTGGGGATTGACGGGCATGAAGGCCAAAGTAGATGAGGAATCTAAGGAGAAAGCTCCAACAATGAGCTTCCCTAATGCGAGATTAAGGCGAGAAAACAAAACTTTGAGAGTCAACATAGACAACGTCTCATTAGGGTTATACAAATATAATAATGGAGAGGAAGATCTCTATTATAGATGCGAGGAACTCTACGTCGATGAGTTGATAGAGTGGAAAAGACTTTATGTCTTTACCTACACAGAGGGAGCAGAAACAAAAAAATTCGCATATGACAAATATGGAAGACGATATGCAGCAATCGATAAAAAGGAGTTGGAAGGATATACGTACTTTGGTGGACCACTCCACCATTATTATGTCACTCCAAGCCCACTGAGACCAGCACCTACAACTATTGTGCCAGACCCGATGGCAACAGGTGGAGAGAGGACTCATGTAGCGGATTCTTTCAGCCGACCTCATTATTATATGCTAAGCCCCATGGGAACATTACGTTCCAGAGAATCAATGGCTACGAATTGAGGTAGCGTGGTTCCCCGGGGCAGTCACTTATCAAAAGACCCCTATATCACGTGCGTTCAAGAGGTAATTAATAATACCCCAATATACATACTATACTTACACTGTGAGCCTATTTAAAAAACCCCCACCCCCCTCTGTATGTATACATTTTTATACATTTTGGTCTTTTAATAATCCTCTCCGGTTAACTCACGTGATATCATACACATTCTAAAAAGTGACCGCCGCCCCGGGCGTGGTTCCTATCTCTACACATACTGCAGTAGGTCCAACATTTGCAGCAACACCATCACGTTTGCCTCCTAGTAGTAGATTCGTGGCAGGGGAGCCAACGAGAGCAACCCACGACATCCATGATGTACGAGAACAATTAAGTCGAGACGCGGGAGCATTGAGATTGGTCGTTGACCAAAGACGGATGAGGCCATCCCAGGTAGCGAAGTGTATGCCAAAGAAGTATAGCGGATCAAGGGATCCCTATGCCCATGTGTCGCTCTTCAAGCAAGTCTTAAGAGCATAGCAGATCACTGAATACTCAATATGAAGGATTCGAGCTGACCTTGGAAGGGACAGCCTTAACGTGGTTTCAACCTTTGAACCCTGAAACTTGTCTGAATATTGAACATGTATTGCGGGAGTTCGCGGAAGAATTCTCAAAAAGGGGTATAAAGCATAATATTGTATTGCAAATATATGCTTTTAAACAAAAGGAGAACAAAAAAGTGAAGGAAGCATCCTTGAGATTCAAGCAATACATCAAGAGGTGCCCAGGGAGAGAATTACCGCAGGACGAGAGATTGTCTGTGCTCTTCATTGAAGGACTTAGAAACGAAACCTTAAAAAAAGACCTTCACTTGAAATCTTGTAGCTCATTTGAACAGGTTACAAGGGAAGCGTTATATCTTGTTGATAACTGCAAAGCATATGGGGAAGTGTCAGAGGATACTGATTCAGTAACCAGTGGCTCTTCATCTATTAAGAGTGAACCCTCTACCAAGAAAGAGGCTCAGGCTTCTTTGATGCCGACAGCTGACCAAATGATAGAGGAAGTAGCGAAGAGAATGCAGCAACATATGAGATCAAATCCAGGGATGAGACAGCCTTAGATGAGAAAATGTGACATATGTGGGGGAGATCACCCGACACCGTGGTGCACACAACAGTCGAAAGCACCAGTTGCGAATGGACGAGTATTGAAATGGTGCGCCATAGAGAAAAAATGGACAAACCATGGCACGGATGAGTGTTTTTACAACAAAAACTATGTGAGGGAAAGGCCGTATGGACCTCCAGCAGGACCACCCCAGCCACCTCCTCCAAGATATCAAGTTGGGTCGAATGCGAATATGGTAGCAGGAGCAGACATACCTCAACCTGTGTTGTGTCAACAACCTCCATTACCACAATAAAATAGGGCCATGATTAGGTATGCTCAACCTTACGAAGCATCACCAGGAACAAATAGTATGCCTCAAATTTCTTATTACAAGGAACCGATTGAGCCTTACGTAACTGAACCTGAACCACAGATGTACGCAGACGAAGCCTATCAACCGTGGGGAAATAACGAGGGTATGGCACCACCAACGTATGTAGCACAACCTTTGAGGGACCAATATTTGGTGGACGAAAGAACGCTAATGTTCATTGCGAACCAGAACTACAAACCGAGAGGATATCCTAATAGGGTAGGACAACCTATGGGATCACCTCCTCAAAATCAACAACCAATTGGACCGTGCTATAGCTGTGGAAGTACTGATCATTAAGAGCGTAATTGTCCTTTCAAAGGCGAAAGAGTGAAAAATTTTGGGTTTTGTGACGGGTGTGGTGTGAATCACATACTGCCAGATTGCCCAAGGAATCCGGACAACAAAGGAAAAACAACTATAAATATTGTGGGGGTGTTACCAAGTGCAAGAAGTGGATCAGAAACCGAACCCATGATCCAGATCAATGTGGTAACTAGAGCTCAAGCCAAGGATGTAGAGAACAAGACATTGGAAGAAAAGGTCGAGATTCCAATACCCACAGAAAATGAGAGTTTATCTGTGAGATCCCAGCGGAAATCCTAGAAGGCGAAACGAGACAGAATGAAAACAAGAAGGATAAAAACCCAAATTTCCATGCAAAATGAGTTACATGAAACAAAAGAGAAACTGAAACAAGAAAGAGATGGTAAAACTGCTAAGGACAACAACATGCCGAAGAAAGCATCCTCAGGGGGATCAGTCTTGGTCGAGAAAGTGCTAGAGCCTTTAGATGCTCTATTACAAGCGTATGAAGCGACGCTAAAAACCAACCAAACCCTAGAACAGAGATGGTTGACTTATCCTCAACCAGAAGTGGAAACGAAGCGTTTGGAAATGTGTAAACACCTCATTGAAACAGCCCAGGCATTGATGGAACCTAATGCGATTGGAACCCCAGAGCAAGAAGTGCTAATTCACAAAGAGCGAGAAAAACTAAAGGTCGACGAATCAGAACAAGCAAACGAACCCAGGCCTGAAACGAGATTTTCATTGGATCATCGAGTGGTGCCGAACACCACTGATGGTTCTAAGTCACTGACTATAATGCCAATTTCAAAAATGGAAGAACCATGGCCACAACACTTATGGGAAACCATCAGAAATAGAAAGAACGGAAGCGTGACGCTACAGTCTGCACTCATTCCTGAAGTTAATATGGACAATGAATTTTATCCAGGAGATATACAATCATTGTATGGAGATGCAGGAACGGAGGTTTTGTTGGAAATCAAAGCTCAATCCCTGAAAACCCTGCCTTCATTTATAGGTGAACACGAGGCAAAATTGGAGATAAGATTAGTTCCATCCCAGATGAGAACTATTCCACAAATGATTGACTCAAAAAGTCTTCAAGAGATGTTGTCGACACCTGTAACATGCACAATTACCCTGTCAGAACTCTTGAAAGTCAGACCACACTTATGGGAAGACATGGGGAAACATTTGGAGAGCAAGGGAATAAAGATTCCTCTTGAGACAAACCCTACAGTAGAAGAAAACAAACGGAAGGGTCAACCCAAAGCCCAACCTGTGCCCATAAACAAGGTCAGAGATTATTGTGAAGGTGAGAAAGGTAATACAACCTTACCTATCGAAGATCAAGATATAAAGACGATAGCTATCCTAGACAGTGGGGTGGGAGTTGTGATCGCTACAAAGCAAATCTGGGAGAACTAGGGTCGTCCAACTCTCAGAAAGACGAGAATGAAACTACAACTTGCAGATGGGTATGTAGAGAGACCATTGGGAATCCTGGACCAAATAGTTATAACTTTGTGTGGGATTAACTATGAGCACACATTTGCCATGGTAGATTTTGAAAAAACGAACAACTTTGATATTATTTTGGGGCGACCTTTTATGCGTCAACTCAAAATGATACAAGATTAGGGGTACGACCAAATTTACCTAAGGTATGAGAAGCTAATAACAAAAATCAACATGAAATATCACAGCTATAGAGACGTTGCAAAAACACCAGTGCAAGAATTTGATTCAACCATAGTGAATGGAAAAGAAATACGTGCATGGTTACAAACGAAAGCACATGTCTGGATGTGTGGAGCATCCGATTGTGGAGACTTAAGAAAAGAGGAATGTGCATTGGAAAGATCCGTAGAAGACGAAGCTTATCTCCGAGAACCTTTCCCTGAACATTTATTTGAGCCATTTGGGTGGACTCAAATATTGTCCACCTTGGACGTATGCGTTAACGGATGCACACCTACAAAATTTTGTGACAATGAAGGATACGACCTAGTAACGTTGCAAATGGCTAGCGTCATCCTTGAGTCAGGGTTAGATAGCAAGGAACAGGAAGAACCACTACGTGAGACTGAGTGTAAAAGAATAGTTGATGAGATATCTATAGTGGACGATAGGAATCGAATAGAGGAGGAATTTACAAATTCACTAAGCGATGACCTCCCATCACTGGGTGATGAAACCCAGATGATAGATGCTGATGATGAAAGATCAAGTGGATCAGAGACGAATAGGAAGTACATATCGAGACTAGACAGGTTTTAAGAATTTCCTAACCAAAAACCTATCGACAAGAGCGGTATACATCAAAGAGAACAAGGAAATCAAGAGCGAATAAGCATAAACCCATGCCTCTTGTCAATGACAAAACGGGATATCTAAGGCTTGTAAAAGCTAACGATTGTGTCAAAGACAAGGTCACTGGCAGGTTTATCGTAACTAAACCATGGAAAAACAACAAGAAGAACAAGCGCGAAAAGAAAACTGAGACACCTAAGAAAAGGGAAACGATGTCTAGAATGACTAAAACAAAGAGGAAAACAGAATACAATAAACTCAAACGGACCCTCAAAGACGTATGGACAACTAAAATGGAAAAAGATGAGGGCACGAATTCTGACAAGATGGATACACCGTCCCATTCTAAGAAGTATACCATACAAGATAGGAAAATCATAGTGCAACAACCGATGAGGGAATTGAAGGAACCTGGTACATCATACGACGGTCCTGAAAAATCCAAACGAATAGATCTAGCGGAGCCAGGAGAAGATCCAAAACTTGCATATATTGCCACAGATCTTACTGAAGAAGAGGAAAAGATTTTGATAGCTACTCTTAGACAGTATAGAGATGTGTTTGCATGGTCATACAAAGATCTTAAGGGGGTGGATCCAAGTATCTTTCAACACACAATACCCCTTAAGAATGACGCTAAACCAAGCAGATAACGTCCTTATACTTACAATGAGACATTTGCAAGGAAGATCAAGGAGGAGATAGATAAGCTGAGAGAGGCAGAGTTTATTTACGAAATTGAGCACAGTGACTGGGTTTCACCGATTGTGGTGGTCCCAAAGAAAAATGGGAAGTTGAGAGTGTGCATCAATCTCAAGAAAGTAAACGCTGCTACAATTCGGGACAACTATCCCCTACCCATTATTGATCATGTAATAGAAAGAGTGGCGGGAAAAGAAGCTTACAATTTCTTAGATGGCTTTTCGGGCTACAACCAACTCGCAATAAAGCCAGAGAATTAGCACAAGACATCTTTTGCAACTGAATGGGGCATTTTTGCATTCAGGGTAATGGCTTTTGGCTTAACGAATGCACCAGCCACATTTCAGAGGCTAATTAGTCATGCTTTTAAAAAATATCTAAGACAGTTCTTAGAAATTTACATGGATGACTTGTGTGTTCACTCTCTCGTAAGATTGGAGCACATAGAGCACTTGACCAAAGTGTTCAAAAAATGCAGACTGTATTAGATTTGCCTGAATCCAGAGAAATGTGTCTTCATGGTAAGACAAGGCAAAATATTGGGACATATAGTGTCCAAAAATGGTATTTCGACAGACATGGAGAAGATCAGCGTAATTGTTGATCTACCACGACCAGTAAAGGTAAAGGAGGTACAGGCATTTATGGGCCATTGTGGATATTATCGCAGATTTATCTACTTATACGCTATAATTGCAAAACCACTTTACGCGTTGATAACTAAATTTGAGTGGACAGATGAGTGCGAGAAAGCTTTTCAAACTTTGAAGCAAAGATTGATATCCGCTTCAATTTTGAAGGCTCCGGATTGGGAAAAGATATTCCATGTCCACGTAGATGCATCAGCATTTGCTATAGGATGCATACTTGCACAACCTGGAGAAAACAACATGGATTTTCCAATCAGTTACTCCAGTAGACAACTAAACAACGCAGAGAAGAATTACACAACAACTGAAAGAGAGGGTTTGGGTATGATCTATGCTGTGAAAAAGTTTAGACATTACCTACTTTCTAACAAATTTGTATTCTTTGTTGATCACCAAGCATTGCTATACTTGGTAAACAAACCTTGCAGTACAGGACGGATTGTACGATGGTTCATCATACTACTCGAGTTTGACTTCACGGTTGTAGTCAAAAAAGGAACTACACACCAAAGAGAGGATCATTTATCTAGAATGGTGCATGGAGAAAACCCTGTAAGAGTGGAGAGGATCATTTATCTAGAATGGTGCATGGAGAAAACCCAGTAAGAGTGGATGATGATTTGCCAGATGCATATCTCTTCAACATAGAAATGGTTCCAAGATGAAGCGAGGATGTAATTCCCTTCACTATTGGGTCATTGACTTTGACAAGACAACCATCTACCATTGCAGCATCTAGATCATTGGTAATGTTGGCTGGAAGGCTATACAAACAGGGATCGGATCAAATCCTTAAGCTTTGTGTTGAGTCAAGAGAACGGAACATGTATCTACACCAGTCTCATGTGCAAACCACAAGGATTCACAATGGGCATGCACAGACGTATCAAAGATTGATGAGAATGGGTGTATATTGGCCAAAAATGCAACAAAGTGTTTATATGTATATCAAATCATGTGATAGCTGCACTTTTCAAAAGACAATAGAACACGCGACTCTATTCAAATTATCTGTAGCGCCCCGATGGAGTAACTACATGTTGAATACCTCACCACCGGGCTACTACCTGAAGGGATGAGTAGATCACGTATCAAAATGATCACAAAAGAGGCAGAAAGATATGTATTGATTGAGGAAAATCTTTATAAGAGGGGAAAAGACAATCAATTGAGAATGTGTGCAACGGAAGAGGAATACGTTCCTATCTTAGAGCAAGCACATGGCGGACAATTTGGAGGACATTTCTCAGCTGACAAAACGGCCAAAGCAATTCTTATTGCTGGCATATGGTGGCCCACACTATTCATGGACGCCGAAGAGTTTGTGCAACAATGTGATGATTGCCAGAGGACAAATATTCCTAGAGCACGAGATGACATGCCCTTGAGGCCAATGATGGGGGCAAGAGCGTTTGCAAAATGGGGAATAGATTTTGTAGGACCAATTGCGCCTCCAGGATATAAAACGCACGCTCAATACATTATTGTGGCAGTAGATTATCTCACAAAATGGGTTGAAATGAAAGCAACAACCAAAAATGATGCGAAAACGACAGCACAGTTTTTGTATGAGAACATTTTCACCAAGTATGGCTTATCAATAGAGATAGTGAGCGATAGAGGGACTCATTTTGTCAATAAATTGATCGAATTCCTATTGGATGAATTCATGGTAATTCACAGGAAGTCAGCTCCCTATCATCCACAAGCAAACGGCCAAGCAGAAAGTACGAACAAGATTTTGGTGACAATTCTCACGAAAATTGTTAGTGAATCGAGAGGCGACTAGGATCAGAAGCTGCATTCAGCTTTATGGGCATATAGAGTAGCGTACAAAACCTCAATCGAAACGACTCCGTTCAACAAAATTCAAGCAATTTTGTCACTTGAATTTCTTATCCCCACACTTCGGGTAGCGAAAGAATTAGAATGGACGGGTCATGAATTATCCGATCAAATAGAAAACCTGGAAAAACTGGATAAAACTAGATTGAAAGTAATTGCATCAATCTACGCGCAAAAACAAAACATGAAATCATTCTTTGATCAACATGTTATTAGCAAGGAATTTGCTACGGGGGACTACATCTTAATGTATACCCTGAAACAACATTCTCGGAAACTCAAAAAGCGAGGCAATGGACCCTATGTGATTCATGACATATCATCTAGCAGTGCCATTAAGCTTGCGACATTAGAAGGAGAGGAGATGTCAAATTGGATTAGTGGCTGCAGATTAAAGAAGTATAACCTACCACTAACCTCAGAGATGCTTGCCAAAATCCACGCTACGAAGGAGCGCAAGAACAAAGCAATTGAGACACGAGCTCAAGCACGGGAGAAGGCCAGGGTCAGGATTTTAAAGCGGAAACAGAAATTGCAACACCAAGGACTTCCTCAACCAGCAGATACGGCTCAAATTCCTCTTTCCATAATTCACACTGATGAGCAATGGGAAATAGGGATCGATCTTCGCATCAATGTCAGACTTCCAAATGGCAGATATCAATGAGCATTGATCGACATAGGGGCAAGAGTCAATGTGGTAAATTTCTCCACTTACAAGATGCTTACCGATGAACCCTTAGTGCAATCCAGACAAGAGTTACAAGCCGCAAACGGGGCAACCATGCCAACATTGGGGATAGCAAACTTACCAATCAATATTGATGGAAATAGTTGCCCTCATCAATTTTTTGTAATGAAAGACGGAGAAATCAGAGAATCAATATGTTTAGGAGTTCCATGGATGAGAACATACAGTGCAGTTATTGAATGGTCTACAAACATGCGTTGATGTACACACACAACTCTAACACGTACATGACTCCATTTGCCAAAACAGATCACTCGTGGCCGATAATCCCCGTCGACAAAAAGCAATCAGCTCATCAGCCAGAAACACCAAAAACGGATGTTCGGAAAGTTTGGATAAAGAAAACCGTCATGCAAAACAAACAGAGACAGATATGGCTACCCAAGGCACAACTTCGGATGAAAGCAACACCATGTCAAAGACCTTCAAGAGCTAATCCAGAGTAGAAATGGCAACCAAAGCTAGAGACAACCAAATATTCAGAGACAAAGATCGAACGGAGGCCAAAAAGTTAACACAGCAAGCCTGAACTAACAAAATGGCAATGGAAACCTAAGAAAATTCAAGAATCTACATCAAAATCGGCCAATATGACAAAAACTAAATACAAATGGGTTCCAAAAATAGTTGCCATCAAAAAACCCACAATCAAGGAGAGAGCAATAAAACTACAAGCTCTTTTGTTCCATAAACAGATAGCATCGCCATCCAAAGCCACTGAATATTACGTTCAGTCCTCGCCTCTTGCACAACACTTTGTTTCCCAATGCATTGTCTCAAACATGAGGATAGGGCCACATTACATGGCAGTGCATAGACACAGATTTCAAAACCCATGCACATGCACACGACCTTCATCCGGGACGACTCAGTTTAGGAAGGGGGGAGTAACTGTTGAATCTAGCAGCAGTCAGAACCATTGAGGGGTCCAAGGTGTATATATGTACATAATGCGTGTGTTTGTTGTGTTCTTCATTTTATAGAGTTCAATTTCGAACAAATTTGATCAAAATCTGGCATTTTTTAGCGTTTTTATCATCCAACCAACATAATAATGAGCTGGAATGACAAAATCTGGAGCATTGGGATTCTTCTAATGAGAACATATGCTTAGGGATGAGTATAATAATTTTTTGCTAATTTTCGCCAGTTAATAAGTATTTTCAATTTATTTCGTTTGATTTTCGTTAATAATATTCCAAAAATTAAAAAATATAGCCCACAGTGTCAGAATCAAGTTCTAGAAGCAAACGCCAAAGTATCATGATAAGGTTATCAAGCGTGGAAGATATGAAGCTAATATGAAGATGTCGAATTTCAGCCTTAATGAGCATGACCACATTTCGCTAGAATCGCATCAAATGGTCATACAACGCCAGAATGACTAACGGTTCGATCCACAGATGGTATGTAGATTATCTCGAGATCAAAGGTAAGAAAAATCAGCCCTATGTCACGAAAACCTCGGGGAGATATAGGTCAGGTAGGCCAAAATTCTAGCTCATTGTTCATTTTCACATTTTGAGAGAGAAGAAGAGAGCTTCTTGACCTAGAGCGAGCTGCCACATTTGTACCCCGTACGGATGGTAGGAGCCACCATTTCATACCAGATTTCACAGGTATGTTCCTTATCAAGTAAAGATCGGTTCTATTACGCATGCAAGCGCGAATCATTTCACAAACGAGAGAATGGATCAAATCAAAGTCGGATTGAGTCAAATAGGTCAAGGGCCCTTAGAGGCATCAAAACAAAACTTTTTTCAAGCATAGAACACATCAGTGTGCTCCCCACAATGCCAGGAACCAGGCCATATGATCAGTTCTCAGTTTGGTGGTGGTACAACGATCGCGATCGGTGTACCCCACTGACCAAACTTGACACAGAATTTGCAAAAAACCTCCCCTCAGCTTCACCAACAAATTACAGGTGTCAGAATTCAATTTGGCAATTATGGTACGATCGCGATCAATGCCCCCAGATGCAGGTTTTGAAAATTTTGGTTGTCTAGGCTTAGAAGTCAGTGAAAGATACATTCTCTTGAATTTTCATGGAAAATGCACCAATTTTGCTCATAGAATGGGTCAAATTTGTCAAACACAACCGAAACGGGAAAATTTGACCTACAACTACCAAAATTCAACTGAAAATTATGACGGGGGGTTTGAAAGGCATACATGTCCGACTAGGAGTCAGTACAGTAGTGGAAAACCCCGAATGGATCTCAGAGTCTCCTACAACAACGCAGATGACCATTTCACTCCCGAGTGATCACACAAGGGAAGAATTTGGCCGAACTAATGTCAAAGACTAAAAGGCGACTTAGAGATACCCAACTATCCCATTCGTATCCAAAGAATGCCTGAACAAAGCACAAGTCTGGAAAATCTCCAAAGACAGGGTAAAAAGTGCCTCATCATGTCAAAATCAGACAGCGGAGTAGGCTGGTGATAGCAACACATCATGGAAGCAGTAAAAGCTCAAATATTAATATCACCCAACTCTAGGCTCCAACCAAAAATCATCAGGAAAACCAAATATGGTTAGACTTAGTAAAATAAGGTCAAAGAGTAAAAAATTGCTCTACTTTGTTCATTTTAAGTCCAAACTTGAAAATAAATCATCAGTGGGCTAGGCAGGCATAGGAGACCAAGGCCATCCAGTTTTCACCAAAAAAAAGCCCATGTACTACGATCGCGATCGGTGTACCTCAGCATCAGAATTTGACCAAAACCTAACAGATCCCTTGTACACATCTTGTTCAAGTCACCCATCAAGTTTCAAACCAATTGAACATGAAGAACCCATGAAAAATCAAAGTCTAGTCCAAAACTCCCTTGTAACCCAAAATTGGGACTTACAAACTCAAAAGTGGTTCAAATAAAACACAGAGTGGATCAAAATGACCCTCTATCTATCAGCAAACCACTCATGTGATCAGATCTCATTTTGGCCTCTGTACTACGATCGCGATCGGTGTACCTCAGGCCCAGATTCGGCTCAGATTTCAATCAGTCTTAGCTCTAGTCTCCCTAGTCCCACTGGTGAAATATGGACAAGAATGGATGAAATTTGTTCAAGCTATGATCAATTTTAACTTTTGAACTGCTTTTTACTAAAGGTCTAAATGTTACTGGTTGCGAAAGGAAAATCCTGACAGCTTGTGATTCTACTCACACAGAATGCCTCGCAAAACGAAAGAAAGGTAGTGGACAGTTGCACCATATGAAGTGGATGAGCTCGCTACAAATGAAAAAGCTCACATCTCGGATGAAATACTAGCTCAAATCTCGGCTCACATTTTCATTGCGAAGTTTAGGGATGCTGATGGTGACATGGTAAAGAAAACTATCATGCCACGAGAAATATGGAATCTCCACCGAAGGTCAGAGGTCATAGAAGCAGTGCGGGCTATACGTTTGGAGCAGTTTTTCATATTGCAGCCATTGGGAACAGACTTCATGAGGGCCCACGAGCTCATGAGCTCGGTACAATATGATGGGCAAGCAATGCTCACCGACAAGGATGGTTCGAAGGTAAAGGTAAAGATCACGAAAGAAATCACCAACGAAGCTTTACATTTTCTTGCAGGGCAACACGACTTGCTGGCAAAGACAAAGTCACTGGATAACAAGAAGGCATTCATCAAAGCAAAATGAAACAAGTACAAATACAGTGACATGATATACGGTGAGCTGGAATTATCGATGAGGTTGATCTCTCAGCATTTTAGAGTACAAAAGCCTCCTCGCTACACCGAGCCAATGTTGCACATCACTGTGGTCATGGCTCTAGCAACAGCTGAAAACCGAACCATCCGTTGCGATTATGGTTCTTACATCTTGGAGAACTTGATCGAAGCAAATTTGAAAAGCTCGACAAAGAACAAAAGCTACATGAGTGCAAGGCCAATGCTAACAAGAATAGCATACCAAGCTTTGGGAATGATTGAAGATCTACCGGCGACCAGTTCTCAAACGGCCCTGATTCAGAAAGCAAAGCTGGTTGCTCATTCAATTAGGACGACCAATGGCGCAACATCATCGCGCTCGGCCAAGGCATCCAACAAGAGCTCAAGCGATGAAGAAAAGACGAAGACTGAAGATGAAGGAAACTCTCAAGGGTCTAACGACAAAGGGCCGTCGGAGTTTGAACAAAGCGAGGAGGAAGACACCAGCACACTACTTGAGAAAAGAAAAATGGAAAGAAGTACAGTGCCACAGTCTGACCTTCAAAAAGCATATGCAGAGGCCCAACAAAGAGTTGAGGAAAGAAGGACCAAGTTGTGGGCTGACAGACAGGCAAGGGCTACCGCAACACAACAAACAGAAAAACAAAGGTTCGAGAAGGAAAGACAAGAAAGAATAGAAAATGCAGCTCGCAAACGGGCTGAAAAGCAAAGGTTAGAAGCAGAACAAAAGGCTGCAGAAGTGGACATTTCTTCGCAATCCACTGAAGGAACAAAGGAGAAATATGTGGCTGATGATACAAACCAAGCAGAGCAATTAAAGAAAACTCAAAGAGAGAGGAATGTGGAAGCGCGACGGACGGAGGATTTGACCCGCCAAAGGATCATAAAGATTTTAAAGAAAAGAAAAGCGGAAGCTTCTGCTTCACGGCCAAGGGAAGACGCAACGAAGAAGAGGCGTGAACAAGAAACGGATAAATCACATCCTCCTCCCTCGCCTAAATTGCCACCTCCTCCTCCTTCGCCAAAGTCTCCTCCTTCTCCATCAACCAAAAAACCACCACCTCCTCCTCCTTCATCCTCACAAAGAGTCATTGCCTTCTACAGAAGCAATAGGGTACCAAGAAGCCTGTCAGGCTATTTTTTATTTTGACTACAGGAAAACCTTACAGGATTTAGAAAGACAATTCCAATGCCAGCACGTGGTGCTGAGAGAAAGAGAAAAGCAGGTACAAGAAGCCCAACAAAAGCAAAAAACTGGGCAAGAGGAGTTAGAGAGCCTACGGGCCCAATTGGAACTCACATGAAGGAAAGAGACAATGAGCGACAATAGGCTCAGTCTCTAATCCGAGATCTGGTGGACGTCAAGACAGAGTTGACCACCAAGGAGAAAGAATGCCAAGGATTGACAGAAAAGGTACAGAAAGCAACTGAGCAGCTTGCTTACAAAAGTTCAAGGTTTCAGAGAGTTAACAGTTCATACCTCACTATCAAAAGTACTCTGACGACCTTGATGGCTAACCAGGAACATGCTGAGGCATTGGTCTCCATGTCAGACAATTCCATAGTAGTGAACACCCTAGCAACGCTGAAAGGAGAGCTAGAGCAAGAAATACTATAGAGGCATCTTCTCTTATCGGGAATGATGGCCCAGACGGCGGCCAATGAGCAAAAGGTAAAAGAGTTGGAGCAGCAACTCGCACAAGCAATGGCCGAGCTAAAGACTCAGAAATAGATCAGCGAGACACTACTGAAAGAAAAAGAAAACCTGATTTCTCAACAGCAAATCAGGACAGACACAGCCAAGTGCAACACCTGCTTTCAGAACAAGAAATGCCAGACTTGCCAAAAACATCCCGCCACGGAGAACAAGGACAGGGATCGGCCGAGGTCGGCCTGGATATTAGAGATGAGCTCACTGAAAGCATCAAGGACATGCCAGAGGGACCAGCAAAAGATTACATGATTTATGAAAAGAAGATAATGGAGTCAGCGGTCGTGGCGTTCTTACAGCCTGAAGAGCAGGTGGAGGGGTTTGGCCATGAATACCTACCTTTTCCCTTGATATGCCACGAAGCAATCCTATGGAAGGAAAATATGTGGCCAACCCTGCCACGAAACAAAGATGGAGATTACGAAGGAGTAGCACTGACAACTGAAGAAGCTCGGGCTCTCATTGAAGATCACCCAAAGTGGAGGCAGAAGTGGTTGGACAAGCGGCCACAAGATCTAACCAACTACCACAACGCTCCTCAACACATTCAGATAGATCCTACTTTCTACCCAGTCCCTAGAAGACATACGTGGAAGGATTTTGCCACATGGAAAGGCTCAAGGCACCAAAAGTTGAACTACCCAGTCCTGACAGCACAGCATCCTTTTATAGTAGCATATGTAGTCAACACACTGAATTCGGCAATCACCTTGCTACGGGATGTCCCCGATGTGGCCTGTCAGACGCTAGTAAAGATAGCCCGGATGATCGTCACCTGCATCCAGGTGTTCAAAGACACTGAAGGCGAGGATCACCCATGGAATCTGTTCTTGAAAGGGCATAGAGGGATCTGCTGGAATCTCCAAGATTTGCCGCCACGACATATACTGATGGCAATGTACTCAAGGCTAATGTACCTACCTTCACACTACTTGCAGACTTTTGACGAGGCCTTCGTCACAGGTTTCTTCGAAATCGACTCAAGGATCTTCCACCCTATTGCGAAGGACCTCAAGACACGGTACGTAGCGTACCAGCACACTTTAAGTGAAAATACTTTAGACAGCATCAAGAAGCCCTAGAACCTGTCGTCCGAACACGGAGCTTTTCGGCAACACTTGCTTCCTTGGAGCCCCGCCAACGACCGAAGCTCTGAACATGCACGAGGGCGAGCAAGGATAAGGAAGGGGGGAGTGTTTGGCAAACAAAGCGACAAAGCTGCGGTTTCCAGAGAAAGAGTCACATTTTTCAGGGAATCTATATTTTTGCGGAAATCTCATCCTTTGTAAAAGAGATTCTCTGAGCTGAGAACTTGTAAAAGAATTTATGATTATTTTTATGGGAGCAATTGTATAGTAGAGAGCCAGTTAGAAGTTTAGGAGCTTTTTGGTTGGACAAGCCATTTGTAAAGACCTAAACTATAAAGGTCAATTTTGTAAGTTTGAACATTATCCTTTTTCATGAGAAACTGAGAAGTCAGCGTCGTACGTTTTGAGAGCATCTTCTTGCTCTAACTTGTAATCTTCGCTACTGTGGCTACGGTAATCCAAATTCAAATTCGTTTATTGCATTGTGTTCCTCTTACTTTGCTCTTCCATTCAAGTGTAATCATTTAAGATTCGGTGTAGGTTCTTGACTACGAGTTTGAGACCTTAAATCACTGTTTTGAGTGCTTATATGCGTATTTTATGTTGTTTTGACCCTAGGAGAGGCTTTAGGGACCCTAAAACGACCCATTAGGATCACATGTTCGCTGTTTTTGCTGACTTTGGGACGAATGATCGCAATCATTGTACCTCTCTAGAATGATGTGACAGTGATAGGATATGCTCCTGATAGTCCCCTGTAGCTTCCCTTCAAGTTTCGTGCGAATCCGACATGATTTGCATGGTAAACGGGTGTGATGACTGTAGAGCTGTGTAGAAGGACATAGGCAGATTACTTGGATTTAGTGTGTTCGATTTGCTTGTAGAGTTAGAAGCTGCATCTCTTCGAGTTCACTTCATTAGAACTGACACCCTAGTGAGTTTCCATGCCTCATCCTAGTCGCTTCCCTTGTATTGATATTTTATGTTGATGCGTGAGAGCTATGCTATGGACGTCCATTGCGGCTACCCACAAACAATGACATATATAGGTATACATAAAAAACAAGATTGTACAAATAAGTATGAAAATTTCAGTAGTTGACTTACTGGTGTCTTCCAGTGAAGTTGCTTTCTTTGGTATTTTGCTGCTTTCTGTCCAACACCTCTGTAAATCTGATTCGTTATTTAATTTATCAACAAAGGTAACGTAGCTTAATGAAGATGATAGTTGAAACTAGAAGAGGCTCATAGATAATACATGAAATGAAAAATTTACCTACTATTGAGATGAAATAAGATAGGTTCTTAGTATAAAGAAGGTTATAGATTGAGGTTAGACAAGTGGTGGACCTTGCTCTAATGCTATAACTTCTCCCTCAAGTAGAAAATTTTGAATTGAGCGAAAAAAATTTAATTTAAGCGATAAGATTTGAATTTTGAATCCAAGCGGGAAACTTTTAATTTAGGTCGGACAAGTGATGGATCTAGAAACCAAGCAAGCCATGCTGCTAGATATAATAGCTGATGATAGGTTGTACATGTGGTGAACCTTGCATTGATTCTCCATGCTTATCTTAGGCTATGGTCCTTGTGGCTGTCTATGCTCTGTTGGAGCTTAGATTGGACAAGTGGTGGACCTTGTATCAATTCCCCATGCCTAGCTTAGATTGTAGACCTTGCGGTTGTCTATACTTTAATGAATCTTAGAGTGGACAAGTGGTGGACCTTGTGGCTATCTGTGTGTCAATAATAGAGTTTAACTTGGAGAAGTTTCAGAGATTGTCACTCTTTTTGCTTCAATGATAGAGTTTGTCTTCAATGATAGACCTTGCATCATTTTAGCTTAGACTAAGGATCTTGTGGCTCTGTATTGTTCAAATGAGCTTAGCTTGAACAAGTGGTGGACCTTGTGGCTCTCTATGCTTTGATGGGGCTTAGATTAAATAAGCGGTAAATCCATGCATTTTTCTTCCATGCCTAACTTAGACTGTGGACCTTGCATCTCTCTATTCTTGATTGGACCTTAGCTTGGATAAGTCATAGACCTTGTCACTTTTTACGCTTTAATGGGACTTTCTTAGACAAGTGGTGGAACCTTGCATCCATTCTTCATGCCTAAATTAGATTGTGGACCTTGTGGCTCTCTATTCTTCAATGGATCTTATCTTGGACAAGTGGTTGACCTTTTGGCTCTCTATTCTACAATAGAGTGGGTCTCTATGCTAGAATAAATCTTAGCTTAAACAAGTGGTGAACCTTGTGAATCTCTATGCTTCAATAGAGCTTAGGATTGGATAAATGGTGGAACTTGCATTAGTTCTCCATGCATATATTAAATTATGGACCTTGTAAGTATTTATGATACAATGGAGATTAGGTTGGACAAGTGGTGAACCTTGTGGCTCTCTATGCTTGAATATAGCTTAAGCTTGAACAAGTGATGGACGTTCCATCATTTATCCATGCTTAGCTTAAATTGTAGACCTTCTATCACTCAATTCTTCAATAGAGATTATCTTGAATAGGTTCTGGACGTTATGGCTCTCTATTCTTCAATGAAGCCTACACTCAATGCTTCAATGGAGTTTAGCTTGAAGAATTGATGGACCTTGCATCAATTTTCCATGCATAATTAGATTGTGGACATTTTGGCGCTCTGTGCTTTGGTTGGACCTTGTGGCTCTATATGATGTAATGAAGATTAGCTTGGACAAGTGGTGGACCTTGTGGATCTCTATCTTCAATAGAGATTAGGGTTGGACAAGTGGTGGACCTCGTGGATCTCTATGCTTCAATAGAGCTTATGTTTGGACAAGTGGTGGGCTTTGCATCAATTCTCTATTCATACCTTACATTGTGGACCTTGTAACTCTCTATGCTAAAATGGATATTTGGGTGGGATAAGTGGTGAATCTTGTGGTTCTCTATGCTTGAATGAAGTTTAAGCTTGAACAAGTGGTGGACCTTGCATCATTTCTCCGTGGTTAGCTTAAATTGTGGACCTTATGGCCCTCTATGCTTCAATGGAGATTATCTTGAACAAGTAGTGGTCATTATGGCTCTCTATTCTTCAATGTAGTCGTTCTCTATGCTTCAATGGAGCTTAGCTTGGAGAAGTGGTGAACCTTGCATCAATTTTCCGCACATAGCTTAGGTTGTGGTCTAATAGAAATATCATCCAGGATATGCAAACACTACACTTTGATTTCAAATCCTTGTACTTCACTAGCTTCTATTGTCTCTTGATGATTTTTGCTTGAATTCACTCTAATCATGCATAAGGGAACTAGGTAAAACCCATTCTCATCGCAAAATGTGGTAGGTGTGATCTCATTGACACACACATCTAAGGTGGTCAAAATGTGAATCCATTGCAAGGGCTAAGTTCTCTCTTCAGGAAAAGGCTCAGCTCATTTATATAGTCCAGATCTGCAAATGGTCTTGCTTTCTTTTTTTTGTCCTTGATCAAGCCGTCATATTCAAAAGCTCCAGACATTCATAGGTAAAATTTAGAGTTCAACCCCCCCCCCTCCCGGTACTTTAAACTCTATAGCAATTGCAAAATCAAAATCTTCTACGGGTGTTGTTCGTACATCTCTGTACCTGTGGTCATTCAAGTTGATGTGTGTAGTGGTCTCCATGTGGTGCAAGTAGATGTAATCATAACCCCAATTTTGAACCATCTTTAAATGGCACATGCATGGACTTCCTTGAGTACTATCACAGTTATTCTTAGTACCAAAATCTACTATAGCAAGCATATGTTCATACTCAATTCCACAAGAAGTCATCACTAGTTGTTTCAAAATTCCAATAGGCTTGCAATATAGCCATCAGCTAATTACAATTTCATCCTAGTTTTCCTAAGGGCAAATTTTCCCCATTTTTCTCAAATCAATTTCGTAGCGATGGCAACCCTTGTTCCATTATCCAAGATAGCAAGAGTTTCTACTTCTTGGTGCTCTATGGGCAATGTGGTATTTCCTTCATCTCCGTTGTAGTAATCTCCAACCTTGTTTATGGGAGCTAGTTTTGCATTCTTTGTGGGTTGGTTCCACTCCTCTATTTCAAGGTCTGAAGGTTTGACTGGTTTCTTTATGCCCATTTTCTCAAGACATTTTTTGACATCATTCCACATGTGTGGTCTGATTTTCATCAATTTTTCCACGATTAGAGTGCATCTCACTGGTGTAGACATAAGTTCTTGCAACCCCTAAGAATTTATGACTGGTTTTAAGGCCCCTCGTTGTGATGGTAGGACCATAACATCAAATTTTCCTTTGTAAGGTCCCAAGTAGGGAGGTACTCCTTAAAGATGTCCTCTCGACTATCCTCTGATTTCTCTATACCTTGATCACCATACATTGACTGAATGTCAATGCCAAACATGCCTTTGTCAAGGTCAACTTCTGCAATGGGTGTTGTCCCCTCATTTTAATTCTCATCTCTTGCTTTCTTGGCCATCTTCCAAAGTACTTCTAGCCAATTATATTTGACCTCCGGCACATTAGGTGGTAGTTGGTAGGTAGAGTTATCTGTAGTGCTCTTAGCTACTTGATTTGTTACGTGTTTCTGGTATGTGTCTATGCGTTCCTTTTCTAGATGGTGTTCCAACTCCTTCTCCTTGTCTCGTTCATCTATTGTTTCCTTTTGGTTTTTCAAGTCTGTAGATGGCTAGGGAACTATCCTCTCTTGGACAGGCATTGCCGATGGAGGCTCCATAAGAGTTTGAGCAGTCTCAATCAACTTTCTGCACATCTCCAGCCAAAGCTTTTTATATTACACATTAGGATAAGTCAACCATCTATGTCCCATTGTTTGGTGATTGTCTTTATCGTGTGGCTTTTAATTGATTTTTCACTAACAGATTTGTGAGAGTCGCTACCCTTCTTCTCGTCTATTGTGTTATGTTTTGCCTGTGCTCTTGTCACTGCTTTCAATGGTTTTTTTTTCTCTAGATCTAATCTGCTCAAAGATGGTAAAACCTCCACAATGTTCATCGTCACCTTTACTTTTTTGTTTGGGTTTTGAGGGTAGTCTGGGTCTAAGTGTTCAATTCTCAAAGACCTTTGAGACCTTGTTTTAGGGGTCTTTGAGGATATGGCTTCAGTCTCACCTTGGGTAGCTATGAAAATCACAGTCCCTTGACTTAAGGTAAACCCTTCACCTTGATTTAAGTTACCCCTCATCAACTCTAAGGTTCTAGAGGATGAAACCACACTTTCTTGGTCATAGGATTCCATGACCCTCTGTGGACTATGATGATAGTGTCTATGGTGTTACTCCTTATGAAACATATGAAGTGGCACTAAAGCACTCTCTTCCAAATATTGATGTGGATATGCGTACCTCACTGCTGCTTCATCATTTCATGGTAGTGGTGATTGATGGCCTAACACAGGTGTTGGACTTTCTACTCCTAGTTGTGGATTCATTGGTCCTGAGGTGTATCTTGGTGGTGGTGGTACTGGTTTATTGGGTTGATACTAAGGGTTTGCTGGCATGTTCTACTGATATTGAGGGTTAGGTGGATACGGCCTCTCCCTAACTTTCCCTTGATTATAGTAGCATTCCTCAATGATAAGATTCATCCACTTGTTTTCAATGGCACACCAATTTTTCTTAGGATATGGTTGAGGTAGCATAGTACATTGTGGTGTCAAATGATCTCCTCCACATGTTAAGAATTGCATCAATGGTGCTCCTCTCTAGTTTTTAATCCCCAACTTTTGTCCCATTCTCCTCATAAGATCTTTTGCAAGCTCCTCGATGTTCATGGGTGTTTGTTGTTGCAGTGTTGTTTTTGTAGTTCTTGGTCCACTAGCTACAATTCAAGAATCTATTGAATTCATATCTACGTCCCTTGATATTTCTCCATAGATCTGGTAGTTATCCACTAAGTAAAGAACTTCCTTTGTGACCTTGTCCAACATCATACACTTCTTCAAGTGTAAGTTCTTCTTGAGGTGTTTGTTCTTGAGTCCCTCTATGACCAATACTACCTGAAGATCCTCATGAGGTTTCTCATGTGGTGGACACCTCTCAATGTATTGCTTAAATTGCAAAGTGGCTTCTCAAACTTTCTCATCCTCTTTTTGTTTGAAAGAATGAAGTTGTGACATAGTATTGTGCTTGATTCCTCTCATGGAAAACTCCTGTTCAAAATCATATAGCAAAGCTTCTATATTCCCATAGTCTTCATTTTTCAAAGGCTGAAACCAAGTGAGGGTAGTGCCTTCCAAGGTCAATCCAAAACCTTCAAACTAGATGTGGAAATTTGTTACGTATTCAGCTGTTGTTGAGTGTGCATGGGGATTACCTGATCCATTGTATTTCAAAGCCATGCATTTCACAACTTGGGACCGGTGCATGGGTCTTGGCTTAGTGACATATCTCATTTTCCATATACACATACCTATATTGGCATGTCCCTTACTATCCACCAAAATAGGTTGTTTCCCCGTTTCAAATTGATAGACATACATGTGCATTTGTTTCATGTTGATAAGCTCCATTGGACTCACGTATTCCCTGGTGTAATAGTCCTCCCCTTCCTTGGTTGTAAACTTGTACAGTTCCATGGTAGGACCATCTACAAGCACTCTTTCCAACTCTTTCATGGATATGAATCTAGCTCTTGGATCATTTTCCAATGGAGGTCTCTCAATTCCCTTGTAAACTTTATCTTTGGTTCTATTCATTGTTGACGGGCGAGCGTCAATGACATGCATTATGCTTCCATTGGTGTGTACACATATATGTATGCATATATTTTTTGTATTTATGGGCTCCACAGTGGGTTCCAAGTTCTACTCTGATGATTAGATGATCCTAGATACTTGCAGCATGTTATACATTTTTTGGCCGGCCGCCCATTTTTAAAAGCCCTTGTATATAAGTCAATTCACAAGATGTGAAAGGGCATTCTTAGAGAAGAGAGTGTGAGGGAGTGTGGGGAAGAAGAAGAGGAGTGGCTATGGAGCTTGGATCTTCCACGTCATATGTAGTGGTCATTGGGATTAATGGAAGCTAAGTTCTCTCTACATTCTCTTGTCTTTCTTTCAAGCTTATGTGTGTTAATGGTGTATGATTAGTGTTAATCTTCTCTTCTCTCTCAAGTTTTCCCTCTTGTTTGAGCATTCTTGCTTCACATGTGTGCTAGATTAGAGTGTGTGTGTGTGTGTGTGTGTGTGTGTGTGTGTGTGTGTGTGTGTGTGTGTGTGTGTGTGTGTGTGTGTGGGCTGCATACATTTCTCTCATCGAGCTTCTTTGTGTATGCTTAATGTGTGATTAGAGTGTTTGTGCTTGAAATTAGAGCAAAGGGATACACCATTGTCTGCATGATTAGAGAGTTAGAGTGTAGATTGAGAGTGTGTGTGCATAGATCTTGCTTCATCCGCTTTCCCTCTTCTCCTCTCTTGCTTTACCCCTTTTCCTAGAGTCCTCATTCCGTCACATTAGGTGCATCCATGCCTCCATGCACTAGCTGGGTTCCGATCCACCGGATTGACATTATATCGGTGGGTTGTGCACTGTGCTATGACCGCCAACATTGGCGCGTTGCCGGTGATCGAGCGCCTAAGCTAGAGGATCACCCGCTTGATGGTTTGAGTTTCTAATTTTAATTAGGAGTAGGTGTTGGTGATGGTGAATTGTGGATTTATGGTGAGATTTGGTTAAGAAATTGTGATTAATTTGTATGTTTTTCTCTCTTTTGTTCACTAATTTTCTACTAATCCGCTAACAATTGGAGTGCTTTATATATGTGTGCCTAATTAGAGGCTTAAGCATCACTCTTTTGATAAGAAATTGCAAAAAAAATTGAGTGAAATCGAGTGATTTTTTAGTGTGTAATTAGGGATTTTTTCCTAATTAGGCTCTCTAATTACTCTCTAATCACACGTGATTTTTGTGTCACACATAGCAAAATCATTGATTTGAAGTGTGATTATCATTCTTATGTGTTTAATTTGATTGAAAATGATGCTACACATGAGATTTTGTGCTTGATTGATTATAAGTGAATTGTGGTTAAGCGGTTGCTAGTACACACACATGTGTGTGTAGGCGTCAATTGGAGTGGAAAATCGACGCGATGCTTACGTTATTGTGAGTGCATTAACCCATTCATTTGCTGATTTGATTTGCAATTTTGATTAAATATAAATTTCACAAAAAATTAGTGCAAATCTAAGTGCAATTAGTGTGCCTATGTGTAGGCAAAGTGCACATTTTTTAGTGCAAATTGTGGTTTAATTGGTGCCAATTGGGTTCATAAAAAACATTGGATTGCTTGATGTTGTTATGATGATTATGGATCAGTTTTTTTCATTGCTAAAATTACGTCGAAATGCTGCCCAATTTTTGATAGAATGTGTGTGCATTGATTAGCGATTAGTGCTTGATTATACGTGTGTGTGCACACTTAATTGGGCTTGTGATTGATTGCAAATTGATGTGAAATTGGATGAATTGCAAATTTCAAAGTGTGATGATCAATTGTATATACTTAATTTTGCTTAATTCTATTGCTAATTATGCTAATTTTTAGTCAAAATTAGGCAAAAAGAGAAGCAAAAATCGACCTAATTTGGATGCAAAATGCATAAAAATTTGATTTTGGGTGTGATTTTGAAGTGTTAATTGCAAAAAATCTTCACCAAATTGAGAGCGTACGCACTTCACGACCTATTTTTAGCTTTGCATGCGCATAGGTCTCACTTCTCGAAATAGTGTGTGCATTTACTTGATTTAGGTGTGTGTGTGCACTTACTTGATTTAGGTGTGTGTGCATTTACTTAAATTGGGTGTGTGTGTGCACTTACTTGATTTAGGTGTGTATGTATTTACTTAAATTGGGTGTGTGTGTGCATTGCTTGATTTAGGTGTGTGCATCATTTAAGAGGGGTGTGTGCCATCCTCAATTTGGGTGTGTGTAAAGTGTAGTGCACAAGCAAACAAAGGGGGTGGAGGGTCAACCACATGTGCATGCTTGTTTTTAGGTGTGTGGAAAGGGAGTAAAGTCAACAAAAGACAAAGCATGTGAGAAAAGAATCTAGGTGAGAGAGAGAGAAACAAAGTCAACAAAGATAATAAAAAGAGTGTGAAAGCACAAGAAAACAAAATTTGATTTGCATGGGTGTCTGAATTTAAAAGGCCTTTTAAAAAAAAGAAAAAAAAAACTTAAAAAACAAAAAAAAACGATTTTTTTATTTTATTTTTTTCGCTTTCTTTCTTTGCTTCTCACATATATTCCATATGCATCACACGCTCCACATACTCGACGCTCACGCGCTCTTCTCCTCTCTTGCTTTACCCCTCTTCCTAGAGTCCTCATTCCGTCACATTAGGTCCATCCATGCCTCCATGCACTAGCCGGGTTCCGATCCACCGGATTGACATTATGTCGGTGGGTTGTGCGTTGTGCTATGACCGCCAACAGTCATCCCCATAGTCTCTCATCAATACATTGGTCTTCACAGTCAATATCCATAACTTTCTCTCAAAAATCAGGATTTCCCAAGTCCTCTCAAACATAGCACTTATGTTGGATGTCTACATAGATTCTGGCTCTCTTACCATTAGTGTCATGGTAGTACATCTATTTGGTCAGGGGAAGTTCTGGCTTCTATGAGGTGCCTTTCCCATTTCTCTCACTATGGTAGCTCATTTTAGGTGTTTTGTCTACCATAATCACAATCAAGCCTAGCTTAGAAGAAGTGTTTGAGACCACTTCCTCTTGCATAGTTGTTAAGGGTTCTAGGCTCACTTGGTTGACACTCTCTTTGTGGATCTCTTACTCACTTGGTCTTTGGGTAGCCTGACACCTAACCGGTACTAAGCTCATGATCTCAAGAACATGAACGATTCAATAATTTCAAACCTGACATATTACCTAGAATTATTTAGGTCCTTGGTGCTTTCTTTTGTACTCCAACTCCTCTTTTGCACCAATCTCCCTTCATGTACAAGGCTCAGTAAAAACTTGAACACGGATGGATTTGAGACAAATTGGCACTTGATGTACACAAAACTTTAGTCAATTACAAGACTTCATGCACAACTTCAATGATCATTAGACCTAGTAATGCCCTCCATGTCTTGTTGTTGGAATTAGGGTTGCAGAGACATGCACACAGCTTGGAGAAGATGAAGGAAGCTCAAGGCACACAATAAAGAGCGTGTTTCTTAGTGTGTAATCGAAAGATAGATAGCCCTAGAGTGATGGACGTATATACAATGCACAGGGGAAAAAACCTCCTAAAGAGTGAAAAAATGCCTCGGCGCTCCTAGTGTGTTCACACACATCACTACCACATGTATATGGTAACAAATCCCCCCTAGAGTGATGCAGTGAACAAGAGCTGGCACATGAGTGAAGGGGAGTGCCATACCCTGAGGACACGATGAGTCCACAAAGGGGAGTAATCCCAAAGCTTTGCAGAAAGCTTCAACCTGCTCACGAGACAATGCCTTTGTGAAAAGATCTGCAAGATTGTCCTATGTTGGCACATAAACCAAGTTGATCTCTCCTGCGGAGAGCCTCTCCCTGACATAGTGGTAATGACCTCAATGTGCTTTGTGCGAGCATGAAAAATTGGGTTCCTCGAAACTGCTAATGCGCTCTAACTATCAGTGTAGATAGTGTTGGTAGTGTCCTATCCAACACCCAAATCAGCCATAAGGCATCTAAGCCATACACACTCAACCGTAGCTGTGAAGACTACCCTATACTCAACCTCACAACTTGAATTGACCACAATAGGTTGATTCTTGCTCAACCATGATATACATGAATTGCCAAGCATGAAACAAAAACAACTTGTGGACACTTGCGTGTCAAAACAACCAGCCCAATCTGAGTCCCAAAAAGCATGTAAGTTTGGCGGTAATGATCCCCCCTTGGGATAAAAAAGCCAAGATGTAAAGTGCCACTAAGGTAGAGGAAAATATTCTTGACAGCCTGCCAATGCTTAGACCTTGGGCTATGCCTAAATCTGCTAACCTGTGAGACTGCAAACTGAACATCCGGCCTCCTATTGCATACATAAATGAGCCATCCAACAGTAGTTTGGTAAAGAGTGACATCAGCGAGATCACCAGCATCATGTAGACTCAACTTCAAACCTGTTTCCATGGAAGTGGCAATAGGTTTGCAATCCTCAAGTCCAAACTTACATAGTAATGTCTCTATGTAACTTTTCTTACACAAGGCAATACCACCATCACACTGCTTAAATTGTATACCCAAGTAATGATGCAACAGCCCCAAATCTTTCATCTTGAAAGTAGCATTCAAATCAGCCTTAAATTCAGCAATATGTCTCTCATTTGGTCCAGTGATCAGCAAATCATCAACATAAAGAACCACGATGAGAAGTACATCACCCTCACGCTTTACATACAATGTGCTTTCTGTTGGACTGTTACGAAAGCCTTGTTTGACCAAATGAGTGTCAGCTTTCTCATACCAAGCACGAAGAGATTGCTTCAACCCATACAAAGCCTTGTTACATTTGCACACTTTGTCCTCTTGTCCTTTTATGACAAAACCGCGAGGCTGCGTTACATAAACTTCCTCAAATATGTCACCATTCAAGAAAGCAGTAACAATTTCTTATTGATGTACATCCCAACCGAAACGAGCTGCCAATGCACATAGAAAACGCAGAGTAGTCATACGACAAGTGGGAGCAAAAGTCTCTTCATAATCAATGCCTTTTTGCTATGCATAACCCTTTGCAACAAGTCGAGCCTTATCGCGATCGATCTCACCATCTGGCTTGCGTTTTAACTTGTAAACCCACTTCGTACCAATGGTCTTTTTGCCAGGAGGCAAATCACATAAAGTCCATGTGTCATTTCCTATAAGTGCATCATATTCTGATTGCATGGCAGCCATCCAATTTTCTGAATTTTGTGCTTCATCAAAAGACAGAGGCTCCTCAACATCATGTAAACTAGACAGAGCCAAAGCATAACAATCTGATGCATAAGATGCATGGCGAGATCCTGAACGAGTACGACTAGACAAAGGTGCATCCAATTTTAGATCACGCAAAGTGTGCACCAGCCATTTTGGCATACCTCTAGCCTGCTCATTTTCAGCCCTTTCCTAATCAAGTACATCATGGACATCTGCATCAGTAATAGGCTGATGTGTAACATTTTTAGAAACCCACATAGGCTGTACATTTGCCTCATTGGAACTTACACTCGTAATTCCACTACTAAAAAGAGGCAACAAAGTGTCATAAATGTCGTGTGAGCTTACATTATTGTCTCTAAAGGTGCATCCAATTTTAGATCACGCAAAGTGTGCACCAGCCATTTTGGCATACCTCTAGCCTGCTCATTTTCAGCCCTTTCCTAATCAAGTACATCATGGACATCTGCATCAGTAATAGGCTGATGTGTAACATTTTTAGAAACCCACATAGGCTGTACATTTGCCTCATTGGAACTTACACTCGTAATTCCACTACTAAAAAGAGGCAACAAAGTGTCATAAATGTCGTGTGAGCTTACATTATTGTCTCTAGTACATGACAGCAAGGGCTGAACAGAATCTTCCACGAACACTACATCTCGTGAAACCAAAATACGTTTTGTTTGCGGATGATACAAGTTGTAACCTTTGCTTTCAGCACTATAACCAACAAAAATACATTTGACATCCTTATCATCCAATTTTCTGCGTTGTGTTTGTGGCACCAAAGCATATGCTCAACAGCCAAAAACATGCATGTGCTCAATAGAAGGCTTTCTATCATGCCATGCTTCATATGGAGTCATAGACTGCAACGCTTTCATAGGACACCTGTTGAGTACATAAGTGGCACACATGACAGCCTCGAGCCAAAAAAGAATGTGGTAAAGCTTGACTCTTGACCATACATCTTGCCATTTCCGTAAGAGGCCTATTTTTCCTCTCAGCAACACCATTTTGTTGAGGTGTGTACGCATTGTACACTGGTGTTTTATCCCACGACTAGCCAGAAATGCATTAAATTCATGAGACATATACTCCCCCCCTCGATCGGAACGGAGGGTGCCCATAGTACATTTTGATACATTTTCAGCCATAGCCAGAAATTGTTTGAAGCACATAAAAACTGCGGACTTCTCTTTAAGGAGAAATACCCATGCATGCTTGGAGTAATCATCAATAAAAGTCATGAAGTATAGGTAATTACCCAAGGATGGAGTTTTTATGGGCCCACAAACATCACTATGCACAAGCTGCAATCTGCATGTGGCCCTAACTGAACCATCCTTTGGAAATGTAGAACGCTGTATTTTTCCCAAAATACAGCCTTAACAAACATGTTTGACAGGTGCTTCAAGAGGCGGCAAAGAAGCAACCATATTAGATTTCTGTAAACACGGAAAATTGGAAAAATTCAGATGACCAAAACGTGCATGCCAAAGCTTTGCATCTGAAATAGCCCTTGAATCTTCAACTGCATTTGCAAAATTTTGTCCACACTTGTCATACAAGGTGAGCTTATACATCTCATGACACAAAAGGTCAGATGCAACAATTTCATCACCAAAACTGAGATCATGAACTATACATCTGTCATCCACAAATTTGACTACAATTCCAAGTCTAGCAAGTGCGGATATAGGCAAGAGATTCTTTTTGATCCCACGTACATAAAGTGCATCAACAAGTGTGAAAGAACTACCATTTGCAGCAGTAAGCACAATCTTTCCAACTCCCTGAACCGGATAAGAGGAATTGTTGGCACAAGTGACTGAATTCCCATGAGGGACAGACAGAGAGAGGTGAACATTTCACGATGTGAGGTAATGTTCTTTGTAGCACCTCTGTCGAAATACCACACATGTGAATCTGTAGCAACTGACAAGCATGCATCATGGACAGTAGGATTGTAAGTGCACTCTACGCTAAAATCCCATTCTGCATCAACATCAGCATCACAATATCCTTTCTCAAAAGACTCAACAATGGCTGCATTTGTAATGGAACCAGCATTTGCAGTGGAACCGCCTCTTTCTTCTTAGCCTCTTTGGCCTTCAACTTAGGACATTGCTTGATCAAGTGATCATTTGCTTTACAATAATGGCAACGCATCTTCTTTTGCCCTTATCACCAGAGTTTCTAGACGAATTTCTGTCAGCAGAAGCATTAGAAACATAATTTTTGCCACTCGCAGCAGAAGCATAAGAAGTGGCTGCATTGTTGTTACCACCGTTTCTTTGAGAAGCAATAAAAGCCTTTTCAACTGCACGCTACCTAGTCCTGTTTTTTCTGGAAAGTGACTCTTGCAACAGCAATGTGAATAATGCATCAAACTTGACAAGTTCGGGATTTCCTTGGGTCGTAAGTGTGAAGAAGGAGGAGTTACATGATGAATCAAAAGCAAACAAATAAGAGAGCTCAAAGCAACACGAAAAGCCTGCACCTAAGAGTCGTATGCTCCAAGGAGATAGGAGAGCACATAAGGCACTCGGTTGTGCCAATTCTTAGGCTTCCTTTTTGGAAACATTTTAGACAGGTTGTAGAGAAACTCAAATAAATATGTAGTGGAACATTTTCTAAAGAGCACATAACATTTTGTAAAGAGTTTACAATATCCCTGATTGAAAACCAACATGCTGCATAACTATAAATCGCTTGTAAAATCAAACATTTTGATTAAAACTAAGGAAATACAAGTGATTTTAACAAAAGGCTTTCATTGTAATAATTTCATTGTCTCCAAGTCAAGTGTAGCTCCCAGTATAGTTTTACAATTTTTGTTGCAATAGTGGTAGCCCTTGGATATGTCTCTGCATGTTTGGTCCCATCTAATTTTGTTGAAATTAGCATGTGAAGCCCTAAATCATAATCCATGCCATCTTTTAGATTTACACCTAAAGGGCCTAAAAGTTGAATGATGAAAACTAGCTCAAAGTATGCCTCTACCTTCTCTTCTACTTCCTCCTCTACCTTCTCCTCCTCTATGGTCTTCTGCTTATCCCATTTTCTCTTTTTCTTCTTCTCCTTGTTCTTGCTCAGAGGAAGTAAGGAAGAAGAGGATGTATCCTTACCCATATATCTATTTGTATTGCCCATTGTAAGTGTGGATGGGTGATTTTTGATAACTTGCTTGATCTATTTATAGTGTTATGAAGCAAAGACTGTGGTACAATAGCACTTTCTTTTTTTAACATAAAACCATACAATATTGAGGGCATGACATTGGCACAACTTTTTCCATCCAACCATAGAAAAACTTTACAAAATGGAAACCAGCAAGATGAGACATTTGCACCAAACCACTAATTGTCAAAGTTAATTGTCATTGATATCAAAATAGTTTGTACAAAATGTCAATTGTAGGAAACAATTGATACAAATTGAACAACACTAGCAATAGTGTATGACTCTACCTAAGGAGTATGCTTAAGCTTGGTAGTAGATAGGCAATCCCTTTTAGCACTTCTTTACATAGAAATTTCTTTCAATCCTTATCAGGACCTACAAGACATATTATAAAAAAGGAAAAGTAAGACTATACCTCATAGAAGAAAATAATGGTAGAAAGAGAGACATCATTACCTACAAACCTTTCTATATCTCAAAGGCAAAAGCTGTAGGAAAATATGCCTATGAATTGTGTAGATCTTGCCTAATCTGGTGCAATGTGCACATGGATCTTATCTTCAAGGTGGTCATTTTTCACTGTTCATCCACATATCAATGCCCTGGAACATAGAAATGATTATAAGAATACCCCCTTCTCTATCAGAGACCCATGAGTTCTCCCTTTGTAAAGCTCCTCCTCAATGGAGGCATGCTAGACACCCAAAATGGAACAGTCCAGCAATTGCCATTCCTCTATGCTTTAGGGATAGAGATAAGTAAGAAGCATAGTAGCACAAAACAAGCAAAAAAAGCAAAAAATTCCAAGAGCAAAGTACCACAAACAACCCAAAGCAAAGTGTAAATAATAGACACCATATGAATCACTTGTTGCTATCTATGTGCAAAGGAAGATTAGAGCTCTTGGGATGGAAATGAAGCTCCTAGTGCATGTAAACATGCTGCAAACTTCCTTTAGTGTCTTCTTGGCTCTAGAAAGCCTAAAATTTTTCACTCTTTTTTTCCAACATAACAAGAATTGGTTTTTTGAGGAGTCTTTTCTTCTCTTGCTCTATTGCATTATAATCTATCTACCCTTGGCTATGGATATTGGGATCCACTATTTGTGCTCGTTTAATAGGTGATAATGGTTTCAATGGATGTTCTAGGGTGTTTAAACCAATTGGACTTCATTGCTTGAGGAAGATGACACGCTAAAGATGAAGGTCAGGAGAGGATAGGAGGAAGAGAAGGGAGAAGAAGGTGGTGGAATGAGGAGAAAAGTGGGAATATAAGGGAAAAGGAAAAGAAGGATGTGAGAAGATTCAAAAACACTTGTTGGTCGGTTGAAAAGAGACCTTTTGAGGTAAAAGGACCACATTGTGGAAAGCTAACTTATATTTTCTTTCCAAAAGAATTTATTTTAGAAATTCAAAAGTAATTTTTAAAATGAAGATTCCATAACAGAAGCCCTACTCTCATTGGCCTAGAGCACTCTCTCTCTCTCTCTAAACGTTAAAAGGAAAAAAAGACACCTCAAAATTTCCCTAATATTTCTAGTCTTTGTATCTTGTTTCCATTTCTATTTAGTCTTTGTTTGATCTTGTATTTGAAGTCTTCATTCCTTATCTGATATGACTAACTGTAATAATTCAACCTAGAATAACTGTCAAAAGTGACTAGCTCATTCCATTTTGGCAATCACGGTGGTTAGTTGAATGGCTCTTGACAAAGAATCTATCTCCTCATTGGATTCTGAGTTAGTTGAATTCAGTCATGCCACCCAAAAGAGTCGGACATGGTTGAAGGCCGACAACCATGTTCATGGAGGACCTAGATGTGTTGGTACCATTAAGAGGCCCAAAGCATGTTGATGATAGTGAAGGTAAGTAGCAAGAAGAGTTGCAAATCAACACAAAGGAAGTGGGAGAGGAAACATGAGCCAAATAATGAGATTGAAACTGATGATAATGACAAGTGGGATGTCATACGGATCATTATAGCAAAGTACAAACCAAAGGCAAGAAATTAATTTCAAAGGGCAGATTCAGACATCATGAACGTCCACTCACTTGAAGATTACATTTTTAGTGTTCAAAGGGGGTAAAAAGGATGACCAGGTGTGCATATTCATGCATTTGAGCAATATGTTGAGCCAAAAGATATCGATGACGATGAGTGGGGGGAGTACTTCCCACAGACACTAAAAGACACAGCTAGGAAATGGTATTATCATTATCCAACATGACAGCTTAGAACTTGCATCAAGTTGATCAAAGCTTTTTGCCTCAAATATTTTGATGATAATAGGGGAGACGATGACATCCTTTGTGAATTGGATAGAATTAAGCAAGGAAAATTTAAATTGGAAGCTATGTTGAAAAGATCAAGGAATTGACTCAACAATTGCACAAACCCCATCAAAGAAAAGAAAGAGGTCTTGGTCCTCAGTGGATTCAAAAGCAAGAAACTGAGGGAATAGGAGTTTCCAACCCCAACAAAGAAGTTTAATGATCTCATTCAAAGAGCATTAAAACTTGAGCAGCAAGCTAAGAAGGAAAAGAGCCATAAGAGTTGAAGAGATTCTAGTGACAATGACACAACTACTCTAGCTCCTTTGATAATGATTTATATGATAAGACTAAAAGCAAAAAGAAAGGGTCGAGGACAAGGAAGCTGGAGGAGATATTATAGCAGATAGCCAAACTGATGGGAAGCTAGAGATCTGGTGCTCAAAATGTAGATCCAAGGATCAGAGGTCAGATGAGTGTACCCAGTGTACATACTGTAAGGCATATGGACATGTGTGGAACAATTGTGGAATAAGAATTCACCATATCAAGAAGGGTAAATATTTCTTGATGATTGCACTAATTAATCCAGAGGTGGTGAAAACAAACAAAGCGACTAGTTTCAAAGAGAATGAAGCCAATACAAGTGCTGGATTTGGCACAAGCAGGTATGAGGGGAGCAACTTCTTGATGATTGCACTAACTAATCTAGAGGTGGTGAAAACAGACAAAGCAACTAGTTCCAAAGAGAATGAAGCCAATACAAGTGCTAGATTTGGCACAAGCAGGTATGAGGGGAGCAATGGTCAAGAAAGGGTAAGAGATGATTTTGGCAAGATAATTTTCAGTTGCTATACATGTGGAAAGTATGGAAATTTTGCAGCCTAGTGCCTTGATAATGTAAAACCAGAAGGGACTCAGCAGAAGCCAAGAAAATGAGTCCCAGTTTGTGTGATCACCAAAAATAGAGAAGTGGTGATTGAGCAGCTCCTAGATGAATTTGAGAAGAAATCGAAGCAGGTATAACAACTAAATAAATAGGAACAATAGAGATCTACTTAAAAGGAAAAAGGAAAGGAAAAGGTGGTTGAAAAATGGCAGGAACAAAGGGATTTGGCAGGAAATATTATATAGAATTTGGCAAAGAATTTGCAAGAGAAGCCAAAGTGCTTGGAAGCCAAGACCAACCAGAGGCTGCCACCTCAGTTGAGTGGCTCACGAAGAGAATCTTATCATAGAATCTGATGAGGAAAAGATAGGAAATGAACTGGATGAATTTGCAATAGCTGCAGTTGGAAGTTGTTACCATATACATGTGGTAGTGATGTGTGTGAACGTGTACACTAGGACCGCCGGGGCATTTTTTCCCTCTTTAGAAGGTTTTTTTCCCCCGTGCATTGTATATACGCCCATCACTCTAGGGCTATCTATCTTTCCATTGCACACTAAGTAACACACTCTCTATTCTGTGCCTTGAGCTTCCTTTGTCTTCTCCAAGCTGTGTGTGTTTCTCTGCAACCCTAATTCCAACAATTGGTATCAGAGCAGGTCACGTCCTCCCGGGCTTAGTCGCCAGCTGCTCCAACACATGCCTGCTCACTTTCTCCAATTTTAGTGAGCTTTGGTGAGCGTTCGTAGGTCGACAAATATTTTGGGAATGATCAAAGAGCTCGATCTGCTCAGAATTTTGATTTGGGCTCATTTCGGCATCCGTTTCCACTACAGGCAGTACTGCACAGGCTATTTCGTCATTTTGTGCAGAATTTTTGTCAGTGCCGTTTTCTGCATAACAGGTGCCTTATAGTCTTCTACGGTTTGTGCTATATAGCACAGGTTGTTCCCGCTCCGTTTCTCCTATTTTCGGGCAGTTTTCACATCAGGTGTAGCATTTACCATGGCTGACAACAACAACACAGATGTGTTCAAGATGTTTGCTGCTGAGGACAGGTTGGATGGGGACAACTACCCTATGTGGGCTTATATGATGCAACATGTTTTTATGTCAAAGGGTGTCTGGAACATTGTGTAGGGCATTGATGTACGTCTTGGTTCTGAGAATGTAGGCGATGTTGAGGATGTTGCAGGTCTTGCTGCAAGGATTACAGCTATTAGAGTTGTTTTGCCTACGGCAGGACAAGCTCGTTGGGATGTTAAGGATGCACAGGCTCATGCATTGATTGCGTTGTCTGTGAAGCGCACCATTGCTCCTCACATCCGTTCAGCAAAATCTGCAAAACAGGCTTGGGGTATTTTAGCAGGTCTTTATGCAAGCCGCAATGAGGCTAAAATTGCTTTGCTGCGTAAAGAGCTGGAGTCGAAGATTATGCATGAGGAAGATGATATGGACACTTTCCTTGCTAGTGTCAAGGATATCAATGAGCAGCTTATTTATGCAGGTGAAGTCATTTCAGACAGTTCCCTAGTGCAGACTGTTCTTGATGCCTTACCATATTCTTACCAGACTTTTGCTAGTACTTGGAGACTTATGACCCAAGGAAATCCAGAAGTTCTCAAGTTTGATGCATTATGCACATTGTTGTTGCAAGAGTCACTTTCCAGAAAAAACAGGACTAGACAGCGGGCAGTTGAACAGGCTTTTATTGCTTCTCAAAGAAAGGGTGGTAACAGCAATGCAGCCACTTCTTATGGTTCTGCTGCGAGTGGCAAAAATTATGTTCCTAATGCTTCTGCTGGCAGCAATTCGTGTGGAAATTCTGGTGATAAGGGCAAAAAGAAGATGCGTTGCCATTATTGTAAAGCCAATGATCACTTGATCAAGTCGTGTCCTAAGTTGAAGGCCAAACAGGCTAAGAAGAAAGAGGGTGGTTCCACTGCAAATGCTGGTTCCACTACAAATGCAGCCATTGTTGAGTCTTCTGTGAAAGGAGACTGTGTTGCTGATGCTGATGCAGAATGGGCTTTTAGCGCAGAGTGCACTTACAATCCTGTTGTCCATGATGCATGTTTGTCAGTTGCTACAGATTCACATGTGTGGTATTTCAACAGTGGTGCTACAAAGCACATTACCTCACATCGTGAATTGTTTACCTCTCTTGAGTCTGTCCCTCATGGGAATTCAGTCACTTGTGCCAACAACACCTCTTATCCAGTTCAGGGAGTTGGAAATATTGTGCTCACTGCTGCTAATGGTAGTTCCTTCACACTTTTTGATGCACTTTATGTACCTGGGAGCAAGAAGAATCTCTTGTTTGTATCCGCACTTGCTAGACTTGGACTTGTAGTCAAATTTGTGGATGACAGATGTACAGTTCATGATCTCAGTTTTGGTGATGAAATTGTTGCATCTGGGCTTTTGTGCCGTGGGCTGTATAATCTTACTTTGTATGACAAGTGTGGACAAAATTTTGCAAATGCTGTTGCAAATTCAAGGGCTATTTCAGATGCAAAACTTTGGCATGCATGTTTTGGTCATCTGAATTTTGCCAGTTTGCTGCGTTTGCAGAAATCTGATATGGTTGCTTCTTTGCCACCTCTTGAAGCACCTGTCAAACATGTTTTTGAAGGCTGTATTTTGGGTAAGATGCAGCGTTCTAAGTTTCCAAAGGATGGTTTGGTTCGGGCCACATGCAGGTTGCAGTTTGTGCATAGTGATGTTTGTGGGCCCATGCAAACTCCGTCCTTGGGCAATTACCTGTACTTCGTTCCTTTCATTGATGATTACTCCAGGCATGCATGGGTATTTTCTCTTAAAGCGAAGTCCGAAATTTTTATGTGCTTCAAACAATTTCTGGCTATGGCTGAAAATGTCTCGAAATGTACTATGGGCACCCTCCATTCCGCTCGAGGGGGGGAGTATATGTCTCATGAATTTAATGCATTTCTGGCTAGCCGGGGGATAAAACACCAATGTACAGTGCCTTATACACCTCAGCAAAATGGTGTTGCTAAGAGGAAAAACAGGTCACTGACGGAAATGGCAGAATGTATGGTCAAAAGTCAAGCTCTGCCACATTCTTTTTGGCTTGAGGCCATCATGTGTGCCACTTATGTACTTAACAGGTGTCCTACGACAGCTTTGCAGTCTATTACTCCATATGAAGCATGGCATGATAGAAAGCCTTCTATTGAGCACATGCGTGTTTTTGGCTGTTTAGCATATGCTTTGGTGCCACAAGAGCAGCGCAGAAAATTGGATGATAAGGTTGTCAAATGTATTTTTGTTGGTTATATTGCTGAAAGCAAAGGTTACAGGTTGTATCATCCGCAAACAAAACGTATTCTGGTTTCTCGGGATGTAGTGTTTGTGGAAGATTCTGTTCTGCCCTTGCTGTCATGTACTAGAGACAGTAATGTAAGCTCACAGGACATTTATGACACTTTGTTGCCTCTTTTCAGTGGTGGAAATACAAATGTAGGTTCCAATGAGGCAAATGTACAGCCTATGGGGGTTTCTGAAAATGTTTTAGATCAGCCTATTACTGATGCAGATGTACATGATGTACTTGATGAGGAAAGGGCTGAAAATGAGCAAGCTAGAGGTATGCCAAAATGGCTGGTGCACACTTTGCGTGACAGTAAATTGGATGCACCTTTGTCTAGTCGTACTCGTTTAGGCTCTCGCCATGCATCGTATGCATCAGATTGTTATGCTTCGGCTGTGTCTAGCTTACATGATGTTGAGGAGCGTCTGTCTTTTGATGAAGCACAGAATTCAGAAAATTGGATGGCTGCCATGCAATCAGAATATGATGCACTTATAGAGAATGACACATGGACTTTATGTGATTTGCCTCTTGCCAAAAAGGCCATTGGTACGAAGTGGGTTTACAAGTTGAAACGCAAGCCAGATGGTGAGATCGATCACCATAAGGCTCGACTTGTTGCAAAGGGTTATGCACAGCAAAAAGGCATTGATTATGAAGAGACTTTTGCTCCCACTTGTCGTATGACTACTATGCGTTTTCTATGTGCATTGGCAGCTCATTTTGGTTGGGATGTACATCAATCAGACATTGTTACTACTTTCTTGAATGGTGACATATTTGAGGAAGTTTATGTAACGCAGCCTCGCGGTTTTGTCATAAAAGGACAAGAGGACAAAGTGTGCAAATGTAACAAGGCTTTGTATAGGTTGAAGCAATCTCCTCGTGCTTGGTATGAGAAAGCTGACACTCATTTGGTCAAACAAGGCTTTCGTAACAGTCCAATAGAAAGCACATTGTATGTAAAGCGTGAGGATGATGTATTTATCATTGTGGTTCTTTATGTCGATGATTTGCTGATCACTGGACCAAATGAGAGACATATTTCTGAATTTAAGGCTGATTGGAATGCTACTTTCAAGATGAAAGATTTGGGACTGTTGCATCATCACTTGGGTATACAGTTTAAGCAGTGTGATGGTGGCATTGCCTTGTGTCAGAAAAGTTACATAGAAACATTGCTATGTAAGTTTGGACTTGAGGATTTCAAACCTATTGCCACTCCCATGGAAACAGGTTTGAAGTTGAGTCTACATGATGCTGGTGATCTTGCTGATGTCACTCTTTACCAAACTGTTGTTGGCTACCTCATTTATGTATGCAACACGAGGCCGGATATTCAGTTTTCAGTCTCACAGGTCAGCAGATTTATGCATAGCCCAGGGTCTAAGCATTGGCAGGCTGTCAAGAGGATTTTCCGCTACCTTAGTGGCACTTTACATCTTGGCTTTTTTTATCCCAAGGGGGGATCATTGCCGCCAGACTTACATGCTTTTTCGGGGCTGGTTGTTTTGACACGCGAGTGTCCACAAGTGGTTTCTGTTTCATGCTTGGCAGTTCATGTATATCATGGTTGAGCAAGAAGCAACCTAATGTGGCCACTTCGAGTTGTGAGGCTAAGTACAGGGCAGTCTTCACAGCTACGGTTGAGTGTGTATGGCTCAGACGCCTTATGGATGATTTGGGTGTTTGACAGGACACTGCCAACACTATCTACACTGACAGTCAGAGCGCATTGGCAGTTGCAAGGAACCCAGTTTTTCATGCTCACACAAAGCACATTGAGGTGCATTACCACAATGTCAGAGAGAGGCTCTCAGCAGGAGAGATCAGCTTGGCTTATGTGCCAACACAGGACAACCTTGCAAATATTTTCACAAAGGCATTGTCTCGTGAGAAGCTTGAAGCTTTCTGCAAAGCTTTGGGCTTACTCCCCTTTGTGGACTGATCCTGTCCTTAGGGCATGAAACTTCCCTTTACTCATGTGCCAGCTCTCGTTCACCGCATCACTCCAGGGGGGATTTGTTACCATATACATGTGGTAGTGATGTGTGTGAACACACTAGGACCGCCGGGGCATTTTTTCCCTCTTTAGGAGGTTTTTTTCCCCCGTGCATTGTATATACGCCCATCACTCTAGGGCTATCTATCTTTCCATTGCACACTAAGTAACACACTCTCTATTGTGTGCCTTGAGCTTCCTTCGTCTTCTCCAAGCTGTGTGTGTTTCTCTGCAACCCTAATTCCAACAAAAGTCTTGCTGAGGAGACGACGCAAGTCAAACCAAACTTGGTCACAGCTGGAAATACGGACCTTGGGATGGAAAAGGATCGAGAGCAATCCAAATCTCCTCCAGTCACTAGATGTAGGAATCCAATTTAGCGGCACTACAAAGATAGGCACTTGGAAGAGAGGTCTTCCAACTTAGATGACATTTCTAGTAAAACAAGCAGGATGAAATATGTGTGAACAAATTTAGAAGCTCACAATTGGACTTTATGATATCAGAAGAACCATATCAAAAGTGGTGAAGCTCATAATGAAGAATAGAAAAGAAGTAGTGGAAGCCATGGCATGAGACTCATCAGCCATAGGAGATGATGAGGATCCTGTTATTTAAGTGGACTACAAGATTAGAAAGCAATAGGAACCATTATCAGGAGTTATAGTGGATGCTGGGGCAGGGGTGAACATCTTCGGGGAAGAGCATCTGAGACTGAAATTTGGGATCTAAGATCTTAAGCCAGCACCTTTCAGAATCAAAATGGTTGACCAAAGAGTGGTTTAGGCTACTGGCCAATTTGAGAACATGTAGATTAGAGTTGGGAAAGAGAAATTCAAAGCCAACTTCTTTGTGATACAAGGAGCATATGGAATGCTATTGGGTGGACCTTAGCTCAGTGAGAGATACCCCTCCCTGGGGGTCTATGCACAAAACCTTTACACAATTTTCAATATACATCAGAGTTGTAGAAGCGTTTGCATAGGGGAGGAGTTCTCAGTGTCTGACCAAGCATGGAGTTTAGGCCATGAGTCGGAATGCATCCATAGCTACCTAGCGACTAGTGCTACCCCTGAATGGGTGTTATGAATGAAAGCGTACTCAAGAAAAATATAACATTGGGGAGGGTAAATATATGTGTACACCACGTTGCGGGAAAAGAGAGAGACAGAATATAGTGGAGGGTGAAATAAAGTGCACAGAGACATGAGAGAATATAGTGGAGGGTGAAATGAAGTGCATAGAGACGTGAGAGAATGACACAAGAGAATCTTTAAATGCCCCATCTAAATGAAACAGTCAACCATGTATTAATGCAATGACAAAATCTAGTATACCATAACATGAAAAAGTTTATGACAAAATAACTATCAGAGCAGTGGACCCTATGTAGGGATCGACTGGTCCACCCATCCATTTCCGCTCTACTACGGACAGAGAGATTTCACTTCATCGCCAGAACACCTCCAACCTACCTGAGCCAGACATAAGCTGAGGCCGCTTCGCCTCCCTCCATGAACTTGAGCTCTGAAAGGATCCCAAGTACCAAGAGGTGGTAGGGTATCAACACCAACCATATCAGTCTAGGCGCCACGCCTCATCGGTGCCCAGCACCGATGAGGCGGTGCCCAACACCGGGTGTTTAGGCAAAGCCAAGACAAAATCCTCGACGCGTTAGCGGTGTAGATCATTCAACCCCCGACGCACTAACCGTGTAGATGAGCCTAACAAAAAAGAAGAAGACTTAAGCAACACCACAATCCAGCAAAGGCCCAGGTCAATGACCCTTTAGTCTAAGGCTAAGCGACGTAGGTTATCCTAATCTTAAAGCGACGATGCCATGAGAAACATAACACATGAGTCCAATCACAATAGCACTTTCCATATGCACAAACAATCTTTTCCAAGCATCTACCCTTACACGTCTACCATAAACCATCTCGATCACTTCATGATCCAATCCAAAATCATAATCCATAATCCAATCCCATCACACTAGTGAGCACTCCACCCAACTTGGGTGACGCATGACCAATCCTGTGCATTACCACTTTAGAACATAACATAGTTGCAAAAATTTTGGCAGCATAACCAAATCGAGAAAGAAAAAAAAACCATAAGCCTCACTGGCTTCCACCATAAAATTTTAACCATAATCCATGAGGGAATCTCAGCCCTTAACCATACATCATGATCACACTAATCCAACTCCCACACTTGGAGGTTGACATAACCCTGCAATCAATTTGGAGTCCATACACATGTGACCTTTAGGACGTGATTCTTTCATGCATAAAAAGAGTCCAACCAGCATCTAATCATGATATAAAAATCCAATTTTGACACCATCCAGCCATGCAAGGTTGATGCATCACATCTACACTTCACCTCTCTAGCACATAGAGCTAGTTTTAACCTAGAAAGGAGGAAAGCAGTCCTAACCACATGCATGAGGCATCCACATCATTCATAAGTTCCCATACATCATATGATAACATTCCATCACCGTAAACATGATACAAAACAGCTCCGACCTTTAGGTCAACCATAAACCATAACTTCACACATATGCAAAAAATAATTTTTGGCATTTTTGGGAGTATGCAAAACATGCAAATGAGAGTATTTGACCTCAAACCAATGCATCAAGCTCAACTCCATAATATAGACTATCACTCTATCACATCACTTTACCCATATGGTACTCATGCAACAAACGGTAACCCCAAAATAAAGCCACTTTAATCATATCTGCCTATGCAGTTCGGGATGTTTAACCATATACTCTCACATAAGTTTATGGCCATCTAATAGTTGAAATAAACTCACCAAAACAAACCATAAAACATTTTAAAAATAGCTCGGTTAACTCACAACATCATATGGTACCCCCCCTAGTAGCTCCCCTATACGTGTAAGTAAAACCAGTTATAGAATGATTAATAACTCGCATTCTCGAGGTGATAACGTCATATGGTACCCCCCTAGTAGCTCCCCTATACGTGTAGGTAAAACTGGTTATAGAACGGTTATTAACTCGCATTTCCGAGGTGATAACGGAGACCTAAATTCATTCATCATCAAGTTTCATCAAGCTTTTCAATTGTTTAAGAGGATTTGCCCATCCAGTGAATCTATATAATGGTTCTCCAAGGAGCCTAGAATCAAAAAATTTGGTCATGCAATGGACACCAAGCTGTTTTTTGAGCATATCTCTTAGCTCGTGCGTGTTTTTCACATGAAACCAAAGAGAGAAAATGTTTTAAATGATGTGATTTATCTTTGGTATGAAGGGTTCGGGCTGTTTCATAACAATTTGTGATTTATGACCAAAACAATGTTCATACCGCCTCTATGACGTGAAACAAAAAAGCACTTTTTATGCACGCACGTGATCATAAATGCATCATGTGCATAAATTAGCGTGTTAAACTTGATGAAATAATTGTGGGACAACTTGATACGTGCTCGGTTAATCCATACATGCACTCATATACGAAAAACAATCATCGAGAGGGTGACTACTCAGAAAAATGACATAGAGAGAGAGAGAGAGAGAGAGAGAGAGAGAGAGAGAGAGAGAGAGATGATGGCTATGGAGTTTAGAGCTTCTCACCGTGCTTTAGAATTGATTAGGGGCTGTCGGAAGGCTTCTTGCTTTGTCACAAGAGAGCGTTGATGAGAGCTACGTAGAGGTATCGGCCACGAAAGCTTCCGGAGAGCGCGTACACCATGAAACGAGAGAGAAGATAATAAGCAAGTAGAAATAGAGTATCCCTCTTCTTCTTCTTCTTCCCAAGAGAGAAGAGCTTATGGAGATGGTGATAAAGATCTTACACTACTCTGTAAATAGATACATATAGCCTTGTGGTAGTAGACGCAATAGAGGGCACTGAAAATTGAGCACTCTATGCCAATTTATAAGTTCTGCAACTGGTTAGAGTGATGCCCAAGCTACAGGTAACGCTAATTTTGCAGCTAGGAATAGCTTCTTGCTTTTGGGAACTTTCCTAAAAACAAGCCTTTGCTTTTGGTGGTCAACTCTCCCACTTACCATTCAATTTTTACAACAATTTGGCCAATTGAACAGTATCGGGCCAACTAATGGAAACCGTAGCTAGACTATGCCGCATCGTAATGTCCTGACATAATTATGACTTTCCCGTACTGTCTTGACATATTTACGGTACCACTTTTTATAAAAATAATTCTCGTAAAAAGCCCGTTTGGTCCCGTTTTTACTCCAGGTGATCATTTTTAAATCCGACGGAGACTAAAATTAATATTTTTACATCATAAAAAGCACATTGCTTTTCAAAAACATCAAAAATCTCCAACCTTGTTTTTTGCAAAAAAGCACCTAAAAGCATAAAAAACACGAAAACTGCACCAAATGTCCGTCTAACCTACTGGAACATGGAAACGACCATGCTTTTCACTTTAGAACCTTCCGTACTGTCAAACAAGCATCTTAAGTCAAAATTTGGTGAAATAGATATTGAAAGCTATTTTTCTTATTTTTAGAAGAGACCCAAAAATTGGGGATCTTACATCCTCCCATACTTGAAAAATTCGAGGTGTCCTCACCTCGACATGAAATTTGGATAATTTAGTCTTATTACATCATCATGTTCCCAAGTGACATCTTCCTGCGGATACGTTGACCATTTAACAAGGTGTTCAGTAATGGTTCGATTACATAGAGGCTTGGTTTTGCTCTGAAGTATTACTTCGGGATATACTTCAAAAGTTCCATCAGTAGATGTAGATAATAGAGAATCATCAAGAATATGTTGCGGATCAGGGACATACTTCTTGAGTAAGTTGACGTGAAAAACATCATGTACCTTTATGTGTGGTCGTAAGAAGAGTCTGTAAGCTTGATCATTAATCCGCTTTGTGATTATAAAAGGTCCGTGTGATTATAAAAGGTCCACAATATTTGGCACTCAGCTTCTTACACTTACCCATTGATAAAGAGCTACGTTTGAGTTTTACTCTCAGAAATACCATATCGCCCTCTTCAAAAAGTCTTGTAGATTGTTTTGGATCAGCATGTCTATCTTGAGCAGTCTGAATATCTTGTCATATAAGATCGGTTTGTAGTTGCATTTCATCCAAAATTTCTTTGGATGATTGAACTCGTATGAGTGGGTATGTCCATTTGAGTGGAGTAAGACACTCTTGTCCGTACAATTCTTGAAAAGAAGACATCCCAATTGAGTGTTGGAATGAGGAGTTATACGCAAATTCAACCAAATACAAATATCTAATCCATTTACTCTGCTCATGCATACAATAATCTCTCAACATGTGTTCAATGATTTGATTTGTTCTTTTCGTCTACCCATCAGTCGAAAGATGATAAGCAATATTAAAGGCTAAATGGGTTCTTGTAGTTGAGAATAAGGCTTTTCAAAAATTAGAGGTGAGCTTCGCATCATGATCAAAAATTATCCATCAAGGTAAACCATGATACATAAAAGAACCTTTCATAAAGACTTGAGCTATATCCTTAGCCGTAAACATTGTCTTGGCTGGAAACAAATGGGTCATCTTTGTAAGCATATCAACAACCACAAAAATAGAGTCATATCCCAGAGATGTAGGAAGTCCTATAATAAAATCCATGGATATTCATTCCCATTTTATTTGTGGAGCATCAATAGGTTGATGCTTACCGGGGTATCGAACTCATTAAGCTTTAATACATTGACATGTTAAGCAACTTGTAACAGTTCAATACATCACACTTTAGTCATGGCCAAAAGAAACTCTTTCCTACAGTAGAGTAAGTCTTAATGTATCCTGGTTGTCCTGCTATAGGTATATCATGAGCTTCCTGTAATATCTTAAGTTTGATTCCACCTTGGAATACAAAGATGGTTATCAAAGTAAAGGTCATCTCCTTCAACGTGAAAGCCTTTGATTTGCTTTTCTTGCTTCTCTGTGCAATTATTTAGGTTCATCAAGTATTGGATTTTTAAGTAATACGGGTCCTGAGTTATACCTTCTCGAATAAGGTCAATTAAAGAAGTAGTAGAAGTTGTGACAACTACTACAGTACTCTTCCTACTCAAAGCATCGACCACAAGATTTTCCTTCCCAGGTTTATATTCGATTCCAAAATCATATCATGAGCTTCCTGTAATATCTGAAGTTTGATTCCACCTTGGAATACAAAGATGGTTATCAAAGTAAAGGTCATCTCCTTCAACGTGAAAGCCTTTGATTTGCTTTTCTTGCTTCTCTATGCGATTATTTAGGTTCATCAAGTATTGGATTTTTAAGTAATACGGGTCCTGAGTTATACCTTCTCGAATAAGGTTAATTAAAGAAGTAGTAAAATTTGTGACAACCGCTACAGTACTCTTCCTACTCAAAGCATCGGCCACAAGATTTTCCTTCCCTGGTTTATATTTGATTCCAAAATCATATTCGCATAACAACTCCATCCATCTTCATTGCCACATATTAAGGTCAGGTTGAATGTAGATCCACTTCAGGCTTTTATGGTTGGTATATCACCATACTTTAAGAGCATGCACAATGGAAAATAATTCCAAGTCATGTTTAGGATAATTTAGCTCATGTATAAGTAACTTACGAGATTCATAAGCTACTAGTTTTCCTTCTTGAGACAAAACGCCACCGATTGCTTGTCCACTTGCATCAGTGAGCACAATGTCTTTGAGAAGTTTGGAAGCTGTGGTATTGGACCATTCACCAAAGCTTCTTTGAGTTTCTCAAAACTAGCTTGAGCACGTTCATTCCAAGTAAACATTTTAGCCTTCTTAAGCGTATTAGCCAATGGAGAGGCAATCTTAGCATAACCTTCAATAAATGTACGATATCATCCTGTCAAACCAATAAAGCCACATACTTCTCGTATTGATTTTAGTGTAGGCCAAGCTATCACAGCTTTGATCTTACTTGGATCAATAGAAACGCCATCTTTGGATACAATAAATCCAAAATATTCCACTTTGTCAGTGAAGAAGGTGCATTTGCTACGTTTCGCATAAAGTTGATTTTGACGAAGAAGTTCAAGTACTTGCCGCACATGTTGTTGGTGTTCTTGTTTGTCTTTTGAGTAAACCAGGATATCATCAAAGAAGACAAGAACACAATCATCAAGCTGCTCTCAAAACATGTCAATCATAAGACGATTAAAAGTTGTAGGAGCATTGGTAAGTCCAAAAGGCATAACTGTAAATTCATAGTGTCTCAAACGAGTATTAAATCTTGTCTTTGGTATGTCCTCCTCCTTGATTCGGATTTGGTAATACCCTGACTTAAGATCAATCTTTGTGAAGATAGAAGCTCCATGTAATCGGTCAAGCAGTTCATCAATCCTTGGTATTGCATACTTATTCTTGACTGTTACCTAGTTGAATCCACGATAATCAATACAAAGACGTAGAGTACCACCTTCTTCTGATTAAAGAGAACAGAAGTACTCCATGGAGAAACGTTGGGTCGAATGAAGCCTTGTTCAAATGTTGAGTCAAGCTCCTTGAGTTTCACAGATTCAAGTACTGACATTTTGTAAGGTCTACAAGCAATTGGTTGAGCTCCTAGAGTAAGCTCTATTGCATGATCAACATCACGCTTGGGTGGTAACTGTGAAAGTTCTTCAAGAAATACATCATCAAATTATGTTATCCATTCAGGTTTAAGTGAATCTATCTGCTTCTCTTTAGGGTTAAGGTTTACTGCATAAATTCTTTCATTTTTCCTATGACTCTTTATAGGTTTGGTAAAGTTCATCAATCTGAGCTTAGGCTTCCCCCGCTTCCTAGCAGTAACTGTAACCCTAGAGTTTTGATCATTTTGAAAATTCAATGAAGCATCTTTACAATGTATGTGAGCAGCATTGGCAAAAGTATAATGACCATCCAAAACAAAATTCAAGGTATCCACTGAAGTAGAAGATGTAACCTTTCTACCCATATCTAATTCTACTGTAAGGTCTAAATCAGGGTGTTCAGGCAATATGAGGCTTCTGATGCACTTAGGACATATGAAAGAATGTGTACTCCTTGAATCAATCAATAAGGTAAAATGGTTACCTTGATATGCCGCTGGGGTTTGAATTATTGAAAATTGTTCATTCACTCCTTGATGTTCAATTGTAGCATGAACATACAGGTTTACCTGACTTCCTCCACCTCTAGCACCTTGAGCTCTATTACCTTGAGGTCTTTGATTTCCTCATCTAGCCCCTTGAGCTTTATTACCTTAAGGTCTTCGTTGAGGTCTTTGATGAGGTTGATTGTTAGCATTTCCATTATTGTTATAGTTGACAGGTGGTCCATTCCGAACAAAAGGTGGATTACCTGGTTTAAAATTCCCTTGGTTTTGAGGTTTTCTTTGGTTTTGATTAAAGTTTTGTTGATTGAAGTTCCTCTGAATTGCTGGTGGTCTGGGTCAAGTTTTTAAAATTCCGATTCGGAATGAAGTTTCTATGTTCATGTTCATTATTGTCCACCACTGTGAAGCTTGAATTGTTAAATGGACAATCTTTGGATTGATGACCAGGACCAAGACAAGTGTAGCACAAATAATCATGTCTAGCCTTCATACATAATAAGTTCTCTCTTCTTTGCTGTGAATTTCCATATCTTTGTTCCTCCTCGAGATGAGGTCTTTTGATTTCACAAACGGGAATAGGTTCTGGTTTCCTCTTTCTAGTAGTAGATAACTCTATTTCAATAGGTTTGCCTGCATCAAGGACATCTGCAAAATTTGTTAGACAAAGACTCTGGAGTATAGTCTTCATAGGATTATGTAACCGTGACACGAATCGAGCTACCCTTGACCTCTTGAGTCATCCTTGCTAGAGAATACTTGACAAGGGTTAAGAAATGTTGATAGTATGATTCCAAATCTTTGGTTCTTTGAGTACAGTCAAGAAACTCATTCATACGGTTAGAATAATAAACCTTGTTCTAATAGTTTTTTTGAGTTGTGTTTTAAGGTGATCCCAAGTTGCAACATTAGGATCAACGTTGTTTTCTACATAATGGTGTCTCCACCAACGCTTGGCTATCTTCTCTAGTTTGAACTTAGCGATGATAGCTTTGTTTACCGCTGACGAATGGGCTAAATTAAAGTAGTCATCCATGCACTCAATCCAATCTTCAAGAACTTTGCCTGCGTCTTTGCCTTCCCCGCTAAAATTTCCAGGTTAAGACTTACGAAGCATAGCATCGATGTCTCTATCGATGATGGTGTGCTGAAGAAAAATAGGCGCATTTGCGTTAGCAGGATTAGTTGAATTTCCTCTAGGAGGCATGGTAACTTACTGCACCATATCAACCAAGGTCACACTTAGTAAAATATTCTATTCCGCTCGAAGTCCTTAAATCAAATAAAATAGATAGTTAAAGATAAGATGAGAGGGAAATAGGAGAAAGAATAATGAATAAATTAATCCAATTTCTATATCACAGAACTTTGGGTTTTCAAAAGTCTACAAGGTGTCTCGAGAGTTTCTAATAAATCTTAATGGCTCTGACATAATGTACTCGGTAATATCCGCCGTGACATCCTTCCACCAATGGAGTATATTTGTCCCATTCCTTGAGTATGTCCGATGGTTAATTCCAATAATCCTTCATGATCTTTGGTTGGAACATCTCTTCATTGGCTTGTGAGTCATACCATTCTTGAGTAAGAGATTTGTTTGTTAAAGATACCCCCATTTCAGTGTGAGCAATCATCTTCTTGTACCCGAAGTAGTCATCAAAGAAAGCGGATTCTTTTCGAAACACATCCGATGTGTCCCATGCTGCTAAGCTATGAATGATATCAAGCTCGGAAGGCATTTGGTACAATGAAATCCGTAGACATCAACCTTTTCTTCTCTTCCCCGTTATGAGTGGTAGTGACAAGCCTTTGCACTTCCACTTCAGTTTGGAAATGCTCTTCCACCATAAGGTGGGAGAGTACATCCGCCCATATCCCTCGAGGTAAGATGTAAGTCATCTACACACACACCCTATCACTCAAGTTAGTTATAATGATAAAACCAAGATTCGAAGTCAAATAATATATCCTCAAAACAATATGTGTTGTATCAACATCAATTGTTTATAACCGCAAAAAAACCAAAAAGATGTATAGTGTTTGTAGGGAGATACATAAATACAAAAGGGTCCTATGAACCAATTCTTGGTTCCTACAATTGGGGTTCTACCCTTATACTTGTTCGCATCTCGGGTGTCAAAGTCTAACACTTTAATTTGTGCACTAAAAGTCACGTATTTCTTCTCGTACCATTCTTCCCCCGTGATACATCCTTGGGTAATAATCCATTAAAGCAATTTACATTATCATGTTGTTCATTCACATCATTTCTGTAGAAATATCTACTCAACTTTATTGCCATTGGTTGTGCTTGGGCAAAGTCACTAATGCACCTTGGTTTCTCGTAGTCATCAAAGGTAATAGTAACATTGTGGGAATTGTATCTGAGAATAGGTCCATAGACTCTATTGAACCAATCCTGGAATACATAATAGAATTGGTTGCCACCATTTGACTTCTTCCATACTCTGATTATGACCTTCTCACAAAAGTCGTATCTTTAATTTAGCATAAGGGACTTCTTCTTACTAAGTATGAGTTCACGACTTGGTATGTCCGAAAGAGAGCATAAATTAAGGTACAGAACATATCCTTGCACTTTAACATCGCCTTCTTGGATCTTTTCCTTTACCCAAAGTTGTGGATTGGTCATAAACCTAGTGTTAGATGTTCAGACAGAGCTTCAATATATAACTCCCATGCTACATAAGTGTTGGGTACAAGGTAATCTCTAGTCCCTTTTGAAACTTGAACCACTTCAATTCCCCAATGGAGATTGAATCCAATCGTATAATTGAAAAATATTTTTTGTGCAAAGTCACTCGGGAGTTCATCTAGACAATTAAGAAGATCCATCTAAAACAAGACAAGGAGAGACAAAACTTAGTACACATGTGAACCGAAACTGAGTCTATACTTCTTTTATTCATCAAAATTGATCTTTAAGATTTAATTACAATATTATGGTGTCTTGGAGCTAATTCTCTAAATATTCTTTTAACTCTCATAACAAGGTATTCTCTCATACCTCCCACGTGACAACGTGGTCTGTAGTTATCTTCTAGTTTTTCTTTTCCTATGACAGCCACAAGAGCTTCAAACTTCTTAGCAACTTTGGCAATCCTTAACATTTGGGAGCGCATCGCCAAGTAGTAGAACATGTCTTCTAGGTCTTACCATATTCTGAGTTGAAGTAGTCTGAGGTTGGCAAACCAATCTCTTGGACTCTCGTCAACATAGATGAAGAATTGACGGAAGGGTTCTTGGTGACGGGTAAGGTAGCTACGGTCAACACTCTTCCAACAAGTTGTGCTTCCTAGCATGCCAAAGACTTTGGTCCCAATTTCTAAGTAAAAGAGTTCCCGTTCATCCCTTGACAACCGTGTCGCCATATTGTTGAACACTACGGCCAAAACCTCATTCCCCTGGCTAAAGCATTTAGATGTCACTCTTGGAGCCGTTCAAAGAAACATTCAAAGAAATTATAACGTTGTTGTTTGAACACTTCAACCACTTTACCATAACTCAAACCAAACACTTACACTCAAGAAGACAAGTCAAACAAGTACCACCAACAAGTGTCACTTATAGATGCATCATGAATACAATAGCTTTTCTCAAACAGCATGCATGAATGGGTGCATGATGCATAACTAGCCCGACTAGTATTATGCTTTAGGCCATCCCATAACCCTAAGCATTGGCTCTGATACCAGGTGAGAGATACCCCTCCCCGGGGATCTATGCACAAAATATACAATTTACACCTTTACACAATTTTCAATATACATCAGAGTTGCAGAAGCATTTGCATAGGGGAGAAGTTCTCAGCACTCGACCAAGCATGGAGTTTATGCCGTTAGTCGTGGACTGTATCCAAAGGTACCTAGCAACTAGTGCTACCCCTAAATGGGTGTTATGAATGAAAGCATACTCAAGAAAAATATAACATTGTGGAGGGTGAATATATGTGTACACCACATTGCAGGAAGAGAGAGAGAGAGAGAGAATAAAGTGGAGGGTGAAATAGAGTGCACAGAGATGTGACCAAATGACAATAGAGAATCTTTAAATGCCTCATCTAAATGAAATAGGCAACCATGTATTAATGCAATGAAAAATCTGGGTATACCATGACATCAAAAAGTTTATGACAAAATAACTAACATAGCACCGGACCCTGTGTAGGAATCAACCGGTCCACCCATCCAATTCTGCTCTACTATGAATAGAGAGAATCTCACTTTGTTGGGAACGAGCCAGAACACCTCCAACCTACCTGATCCAGACATAAGGTGAGGTCGTTTTGCCTCCCTCCATGAACCCGAGCTCTGAAAGGATCCTAAGTATCAGTAGGTGGTAGGGTATCAACACCAACCATACAAGTGTAGGCGCCACGCCTCTTCAATGCCTAGCACTGGGTGTTTCGGCAAAGCCAAAGCAAAATCCCCAACGTGTTAGTCGTGTAGGTCATTCAACCGACGCACTAATCGTGTAGATGTGTCTAACAAAAAAGAAGAAGACCTAGGTAACACCCCCAATCCAGCAAAGCCTCAGGTCAACGACCCTTTAGTCTAAGGCTAAGCGATGTAAGTGATCCTAGTCTTGTAGCAATGCTGGAATGAGAAACATAACACATGAGTTTAATCACAATAGCACTTGCCATATGCCTTTTTCAAGCAGCTAGATTGTGCAGGGTCTCTACCCTTACACGTCTACCATAAACCATCTCGATCACTTCATGATCCAATCCAAAAATATAAACCATAATCGAATCCCATCACATTGATGAGCGCTCCACCCAACTTGGGTGAGGCACAACCAATCCTGCATAACCACTTTAGAGTATAACATGGCTGCAAAAATTTCGGTAGCATTTTGGCAGCATAACCAAATCAAAAAAGAAAAAAAAAACATAAGCCACACTGGCTTCCACCATAAAATTTCAATCATAATCTATGAGGGAATCTCAGCCCTTAACCATAAATCATAATCACACTGAACCAACTCCCACACTTGGAGTTTGACATAACCCTGCAATCAATTTGGAGTCCATACACATGTGACCCTTGTTACCATATACGTGTGGTAGTGATGTGTGAACACACTAGGACCGCCGGGGCTTTTTTTCCCTCTTTAAGAGGTTTTTTCCCCGTGCATTGTATATACGCCCATCACTCTAGGGCTATCTATCTTTCCACTGCACACTAAGTAACACACTCTCAATTGTGTGCCTTGAGCTTCCTTCGTCTTCTCCAAGCTGTGTGTGTTTCTCTGCAACCCTAATTCCAACAATTGGTATCAGAGCAGGTCACGTCCTCCCGGGCTTAGTCGCCAGCTACTCCAACACACGCCTGCTCACTTTCTCCAATTTCAGTGAGCTTTGGTGAGCGTTCGCAGGTCGACAAATATTTTGGGAATGATCAAAGAGCTCGGTCTGCTCAGAATTTTGATTTGGGCTCATTTCGGCATCCGTTTCCACTACAGGCAGTACTGCACGGGCTATTTCGTCATTTTGTGCAGAATTTCTGTCAGTGCCGTTTTCTGCATAACAGGTGCCTTATAGTCTTCTACGATTTGTGCTATATAGCACAGGTTGTTCCCGCTCCGTTTCTCCTATTTTCGGGCAGTTTTCACATCAGGTGTAGCATTTACCATGGCTGACAACAACAACACAGATGTGTTCAAGATGTTTGATGCTGAGGACAAGTTCGATGGGGACAACTACCCTATGTGGGCTTATATGATGCAACATGTTTTTATGTCAAAGGGTGTCTGGAACATTGTGTAGGGCATTGATGTACGTCTTGGTTCTGAGAATGTAGGCGATGTTGAGGATGTTGCAGGTCTTGCTGCAAGGATTACAGCTGTTAGAGTTGTTTTGCCTACGGCAGGACAAGCTCGTTGGGATGTTAAGGATGCACAGGCTCATGCATTGATTGCGTTGTCTGTGAAGCGCACCATTGCTCCTCACATCCGTTCAGCAAAATCTGCAAAACAGGCTTGGGATATTTTAGCAGGTCTTTATGCAAGCCGCAATGAGGCTAAAATTGCTTTGCTGCGTAAAGAGCTGGAGTCGAAGATTATGCATAAGGAAGATGATATGGACACTTTCCTTGCTAGTGTCAAGGATATCAATGAGCAGCTTATTTCTGCAAGTGAAGTAATTTCAGATAGTTCCCTAGTGCAGACTGTTCTTGATGCCTTACCATATTCCTACCAGACTTTTGCTAGTACTTGGAGACTTATGACCCAAGGAAATCCAGAAGTTCTCAAGTTTGATGCATTATGCACATTGTTGTTGCAAGAGTCACTTTCCAGAAAAAACAGGACTAGACAGCGTGCAGTTGAACAGGCTTTTATTGCTTCTCAAAGAAAGGGTGGTAACAGCAATGCAGCCACTTCTTATGGTTCTGCTGCGAGTGGCAAAAATTTTGTTCCTAATGCTTCTGCTGGTAGCACTTCGTGTGGAAATTCTGGTGATAAGGGAAAAAAGAAGATGCGTTGCCATTATTGTAAAGCCAATGATCACCTGATCAAGTCGTGTCCTAAGTTGAAGGCCAAACAGGCTAAGAAGAAAGAGGGTGGTTCCACTGCAAATGCTGGTTCCACTACAAATGCAGCCATTGTTGAGACTTCTGTGAAAGGAGACTGTGTTGCTGATGCTGATGCAGAATGGGCGTTTAGCGCAGAGTGCACTTACAATCCTGTTGTCCATGATGCATGCTTGTCAGTTGCTGCAGATTAACATGTGTGGTATTTCGACAGTGGTGCTACAAAGCACATTACCTCACATCGTGAATTGTTTACCTCTCTCGAGTCTGTCCCTCATGGGAATTCAGTCACTTGTGCCAACAATGCCTCTTATCCAGTTCAGGGAGTTGGAAAGATTGTGCTTACTACTGCTAAGGGCAGTTCTTTCACACTTGTTGATGCATTTTATGTACCTGGGATCACGAAGAATCTCTTGTCTGTATCCGCACTTGCTCTATAGACTTGGACTTGTAGTCAAAGTTGTGGATGACAGATCTACAATTCATGATCTCAGTTTTGGTGATGAAATTGTTGCATCTGGCCTTTTGTGCCGTGGGCTGTATAAGCTCACTTTGTGTGACAAGTGTGGACAAAATTTTGCAATTGCTGTTGCAGATTCAAGGGCTATTTCAGATGCAAAACTTTGGCATGCACGTTTTGGTCATCTGAATTTTGCCAGTTTTCTGCGTTTGCAAAAATCTGATATGGTTGGTTCTTTGCCACCTCTTGAAGTACCTGTCAAACATTGTGCGCTCCTTGCCGCACTGTTGAAGCAAGGGACTTGCCAATACACCGTATGCGAGCCACAAACGGCTCCAAGCACACAACAAGCCTAAACTAGCAAGCTCAAGAAAACAAAGGGTGTGTCACTCACCGCTCTACGCTCGCCTTCGTGGTGGATTCCTCGCCGCGATGAAGAAGAAGCTGCAGTCGTGCCGCGCTCAACCGCTTCGCCGCCGTCGTGCCTTCGTAATGCTCGATCGCACACACACTCTCCCTATGTCTCTCTCTCTCACACACACACACAAGGAGGTGAAGAAGAAGAAGATGGAGATGGAGCAAGAGCACTCTTCAATTGCACAAATGAGAGAATGAGTAAAAATTAGGTTTAGTTGGCTTTTATAGGAGCTCACCCCATTCACACTTGGGCGCCCATGCTTAACCAACTAATCCCTTGAATGTCCAAGTTAAAGTGCGCCTCTCATCGACGATCACTCTACCTTTCCCTATTGGACCGACAAGCCCGGTACCTGACTCTAAATCATACATAATACACGTCTGTCGTAGGTGATGGGGTGTCCGTGAGCCGTGAGGGTTAACATGCCCCCCTTCCTGATGTAGATTCCGTCCTCGGAAGCTATTGAGTTGAAGCTGAGTTGAAGCTGGATCGTCGAGGTGGAAGAGCATTTGAAATGAATGTCCTTAGCCTTCTTCAGTCACTGCAAAATCAAACAACATTGGCACAGTAATTGCATTCTCTTAAAAAGCATATGCAGTTTTAGGTAGACAAATTGATTGGTCAAAGAATTTCAAACAATTTGTTAGCAATGAACATTAAATTGCAATGTAATCAAATGCATAAACAGATGTAAAGACAAAAAATTAAACAAGTCTGGGGTCGCTAATTTGACGGTCGAAAAGCACTAGAGATCGAATATTAATACCATGGGTAAGCTTCTTAATTTTCTGTGGTCAATTAAGTTGTTTAATCGCGAGAGCCAAGTATTCATGTTCAAGGGCTGACTAGAGGCTATATCTAGAAAACCTTGTAGTTAAGCTACCATAAAAGGAATTTCTCATGAAATCATCGCCTGACTGATTACTTTTTCTTTGACCCCCCAAGGTCTTTTCACATTGATTCAATTATGATGTGTGTGCTTATTTTGTATGCCTTGGGTTTTTTGCTTTTCAAGGAAAAGCGCCCACACTGGGAACCTCTAGGGCTCTAGTACCATAGGCGATACATGTGAGTGAAGTACCAAATCAAGCCGAGATTTCTCTTCCAGCTTAAAATTTTACATTGTGGCACTTTGATTTTTTGTTTGTTCATTTTCAGCATTTAAATTTTGTAACTTTGGGGGGTCATATAACACTGTTACCCTCCCCAGGCTCATCACATTAGTAAACTCCCTTTATAATACTTAAGCTAAAGGTCAATAGGTTTAAGCCCACTAGAAAGCCCTAGTACATTTCATACAATGCTGCCTAAATCGGATTAAGAACCTACGTAACCATTGATTATTAGGAAGGCATTCCCCATGGTATTAAGAGAAGATTTCTAATACCTAGCTTGGTCAAACTAGCTTAGTCGGACTGCTTGATTTTTAAACCTAGACAAGTGATTATGACAAAACATTACATTGAATTAAATGTTTGATACTAAGCCAATGCGCTGAATATTATGCTACCGATCACAATCAAAGCAGACAAACATGGATGCAAAAAAGATAAGGGCAATGCTAATGGATAAGAAACACCTGTTTGTGTTGATGGTCGCGCTTGATTTGAAGGTTCCATGAAGGTCCAAATCCTAACCACAGCAACACGCTCCTGTACACACTAGGAAACAAAAGGAATACCTCCAGGAGGCACATCAGTGGGAAAAGAGAACTTCGCTAATCACTCAACTCTAGAACAGAAACGCTCCTATCGTACTAATCTTACTTACCCTCCATCACTCAAGTGATGAGGATCAAAGGTGTTTCATGGCATAGGTTTCTGTTTCACTGTACCAGATGTGACATGTGTAGGTCTGAGTCATTGTTTTGACTTTTAATGTGCATACTCGTTTGCTAATTGCTCTTGCTCTTTATTTTTTGTTTTTTTGTGAGTATAAAGCTTTATATGTACATTCCCTAAGATTGGAATTGAGAGGTCAGGGAAAAAGGTTGAGAGGGAAACAAGTGAATGATGACTGTCAGCAAACACTCCCCCCTTCCTTGGGTAGATCATACCATTTGAAATGAGCTTGTCACCCTTTGAAACCAATTGTTCCAGTTGGTAATAGGTGAGGATTTTTGCCAGTAGTTTTCTATTACCCTAGGTGCCTTGTCAAGCTGCAAGGGTGGTAAGGTACTCTCCCAGGATTGAACTTGAAGTGGTTCATCAGGTGATTCTTGAACACTGGGAGGTGTGGATTCTTTTGTAGCTTCATTGAGGTCCACTACTATAGATGGAGGCTGTGTAGAAGCTTTTACCTCTATGGATGTATTACATGATAAGCTAGAATCTTCATGGGACTCCCCCCTTCCTGAGCTAGGTGGAACAAATCGTTCTTTCTTTGGTACCCAAACTAGCTCGGGAGCAGGTGTGTAGCATTCTGTGATTTTTTTCTTTCCACGATCATTGATTCGTTTTGGAGCTACGGGATTGGGCTCACTTGGGTCAGGTGATAGGTAAGAGCACAATCTACGTTTTGGCACCCAGATTTGATCATTTCCTTGATAGTAGCCTTGGGCTTCCAATAGTCGTTTAGGGATCCATCGCAACATTTTCTTACTTTTCTTGGAGTGAGTGGTACGTTTCTTACAAGGCTTCTGTTTTTTAGCACTAGCTATGGTCACTAAAGAAGCTTTAGGGACCCACTTGTATGTTTTCTTCGTTACATTAGGATGAGTCTTGTCGGAAGCGATATGCATTGCTTGTAGCATATTTAAGGGTATAGGCATTTCATCCCCCTCAGGTGTTACCCAGGTCGTCCCTCTATTTCCCCAAGTGTCTATGGTTGATGCTAGGTGGACCCAGTCTACATTGTCTGATTCCGTCATACCCGGTAACACATCCATGTAAGGAGAATCTTGGCCAATGTCTGTATCCTTCTTACAAGTGTAACAATATTGTAGTGGGGCCGAGTGAACTGTGGTGTCAGAGCGATGATCAATAATGGTTTTACTCCCTAAGGGGTGTACCTTACCAGTCACCAAATCCACTCTAAGGACAGAGTCTTGGAATTGCAAATAGACATGATTCTTAGACCAATCGTGAACCATTTGTGCTTCCCTCATGAATGGTCGTCCTAAAATCATTTCATATGACATAAGGTGTTTAGAGAAATCCATTACAATGAACGTATGTCGTACCTTGTGTCCTAGAACTTTGATCTTAAGATCCTTGAGCATCCCCATAGGTTTGGCTATGGTACCGTTTGCCATCTTTACCACAATGTTAGTAACACTGAGGCGGGGTTTTCCCATGGATTCCCAACAATCTTTTGTAACGATGCTAACTCCCGCACCACCATCAAGAATTCCCTTTATAGTTAATCCCTTGGTAGTGATGGGTAGGGTCGCATTAGACTCGTCGCCTTCAAAATACTGCCCTAATTCGTTAATGGGTACCTCGATCACAGACTCGTGTCCATCTAAGTCAAGTGATTGCACATGATTTTCCTCATCAATCATAATCGAGTCAGGACTATTTGGTTGCGCAAACTGCGGTAATCCCGTTCGTAGCTCTCCGTTAAGGAATGCTCGAAGTGCAAGGAATAACTCAGGATCTCCATACAGCTTTGCTATGATCGTGGTTCGAACCTCAGAAGACATGAAGTCCACTAGTTTGGCAACATTCATTGGTGTTTTGCAGGGTGTAGGTCCTTGACTAGGAACTGGTGAGGATGGAATCTCATATTCCTCAATGGGATCAGGTATTCCTTCGTTAAACATCCTTTCCAACAAGAAGGGTGTATGCTCACTTTCTGATGTCCTATCCTCACTCCCTTCTTGGATGATACTAGATATGGCTAACGGTCTATGGTTCATGTGGGGTGGATGAACTTGCGTGGGAAACACTGTGTCATGAATTTTGACCTGCATGGGTTCTGGTTCTAGTTTCCTTTGAGTCTCCTCCACTAAACCTCTTAGATGTTTCACCTGCTTAATCTCGTCTACTGGGTTTGGGTACGTCCCAATCTTCTTTTTACGATTCTTCCCTTTTTGCCCCTGCGGTTTATCTTGGGGGTCTTGGATTGGATTTGGAAACACTTGTGGTGTTTTCAGAGGCTCTTTATGATTTTCTCTTATTCGGTTTTCATTTGGTTCCATGTTACGGTTTTCTTTGTCGGTCTTTCCCTTTGTGGTATTGGTTCTAGTCTCCATTGTGTCGACTGAATCTGAATCATCCTCGAGGTCATTCATATACACGGGGTCATCTCCTGTTCCTATGTTTGTTTTGGAACTTGGCTTTGAATTTTCCGTATTCTGCGACTTCTTCCTTCGTGTCTTCTTTTTCTTTGCTTGGATAATTGACGCGGTATCTCTCTCTTCGAGGATATGTCCTGGCCCTTGAAGCATGGACCGTGTAATCGCATAAGCGGGTGCGACGGGTGGTATTGGTGATGTCACACTAGCAATTTCGACCAAATTCAGGGGTGTGATTTTAGGCGCATTTGGGTTATAGGGGCATTGGGCAATCAAGTGATCTATGCAACAACGATTACATGTGAGTATTGGCATTGCAGACGTGCTCCCTTGATTCATTTGCATCTGTGCAGCATTCTTTTGCAGCCTAATAGGGCACTCCGCTACTCGATGTGGTCCACCACACTCGTAGCATTGAAGAGGTGGCCTCCTAGCCTGGGTGTTGATATTTTGACCTCTGGATGCGAGAGCAGCAGCTTGATAAACTGGCTTGACTTGTCCCCAACAATCTTCCATGTAGTATATAGGACATTCTTCCAATGTATCAAGTCCGTAGGCAATACTAGTGTCTATTTCCTCCTCACAACCATCTGCATAAGCATTAGATGGCTCGCAACCCACTTGGTTCATAGGGGCGCGACTCTTGGATGCGGGGGCTGCGGTCCTAGCACAGGAGGTGGTAACGGCGTAGCTTGTACAACATTTTGAGGTCTAGGGACCATGTGTTGCGGTAGTTGCTCAACAGGTGGAGTAGGCATCAATACAGGAGCTCGAGGCGCATCCGTCCAGGCTACAGGTGGTCTATTTGCCATCATACGTTTGATCATTAAACAATCCTTAGCTTGGTGACCATACCTACCACATGCGTTGCAAGTTCCATTAAATTTTACTCTAAACGTAGGGCACTCACTAGTGCTATGTGGACCTAAGCAAATGGAACACCATTGTTGCTCCCTTCTTGGATACATGTGACTATTTTGAGGGGGTCGATTATCCTTAAGAGACTCTTGGATTGCCTTGGTGAGGTCTGTCAAGAATGTCTCAAATACCTTTGGCTCATTGGCAATGGGCTTTGCAGTCATGGGTTCATACTCAATGGCTTGTGAGCTAGTGGATCTCGTGTCAGTAGACACCCTCATGCCTGCTATCATCAAGTTGTCCTCTAATTGGATTGCATTGGCAGTGACATCTTCCCAGGTTGTGATACCTCTAATCACTAGTCCATTATAGATTCCTTCATTCCTCAACCCTCAAATGAATCGATCAAGCAGTTGGTTATTGTTGAAGCGCTCATTTACAGGGCAGCGAGAGTTTAAGTGCTTTAGACGACTAATGAAGTCCCTTACTGACTCTCCTTCCTTACGTTCGGCCTTCTGTAGCTGAGATGCTACACCCCAAAGCACACCTTCTCATATGTACTCCTTTAGAAACAACCTTCGAAGGGTAGGGTAGATTGTTTTCTCGTCCACCCTTAGGGTCCTATACCAATCTCCAGCCTTCCCACTTAATGTCAAGCTTAAGGCATTGCACTTATGTAGTTCGTTGCGTTCCCCTAAGGAATCACATACTTGTTCAAACACTTCAATGTGTTTTCTAGCATCTTCGTCCCCATTGAATTTTTGCGTGAGTTTGGCAATTTGTACTGCCTTACTTTTAGGCTCTCTATCAGATGCATGACGCATATTTTCCGCGATAGATCGACCTATGGTTTGAGCAAACGCTGCCAAGTCACCTATGTGAGGAGGTAGGGCCGGTGGAGGTACTCTTGGAATCATATGTGGGAGAGGAACGGGTACCGGTCTTGGCATATGTGTAGATGATGCAGGATATGGAACATAACCGGGCATAGGTCCACTCGGATAAGAGCTAGGGAGTGGCACTCGAGGAGCATAAGCAAGTGGTACAATTGGAGGTGTGGGGGCCATGTGTGCATAAGGGGCTAGAGGCACATATGGTCGAGGCCCCATATTAGGTACTACGACACTAGGTAGTGGCACTGCGCTAACCGTAGATGTCATCGGTACATTCTCTGTCAGGCTTATCCCCGGAGTGAGCACTGTGTTTTCCTTGATAGAGGGTTGAGCCAAGTTAGGGAAGCTAAAGTTTTCGCTCGGAGGCTCAGATTGCATAGAGACCCCAGGTGAAATGACGTAAGATGGGTCCATGGGGCTCATTAGAGGAGTCTCCATTTGTGATAGAGTAGGCTGTTGAGCCTTGCTCGTATCCAGAAATCTCATGGGGCCAGTTGAGAGTATATTTACCCCTCGGTTTTGCCTTTCTGATTGAATAATGCCATGGATAACATTACAGATCATTTTCTGTTGATCTTCGATGCTCGTGGCACTAGAGGTGGATTGTACAATCTCTATCCATCCTACATGGTAGGCGTGGCCAGAGTGTAGATCCGTCAACACCTCAGTGTGGAGGTCATATGTCCAATGATCATTAATGAACCATCCTTCTAGAGTCGACGTGTTAATGGTTTCTTGTGAGGTAGAAGCAATGTTGCTCCCCGTGGTTTTACTTGTCACCAACGGTACTCTAGAGGGAACTTCTGAAGGAGGCAGCTCAACAGGGCCTTCTTGGTAAGAAGTTGGTAGGATATCCACATGGACACTCTTTGGGGGTGTGGGGTCCACGTGCGATGTGAAAGGAGATTCCACTTCCCCACCCCCTTCGTGTGCTTCATTTGCCTCAGGTTCCGAGCGAGTAGCTCTACCTAATGTTTCCATGAAACGGCTAAACATACTAGTATTAGGCTGTGGAGCTTCGGGAGGTGCATGGCCTTCTCTCTCCGTGTTTTGGGTAGGGTATGCTTCCATGATTTCTGAGTCGGAGGAGGAATCACTAGCGGCTATTTTAGGGTCTTGGGTGGTGCTACCTTGTGTCCCCGCTAAGGGTCTAGAGCTTATCGTGGATGGGTAATGGGTGTTCGTATGAACAGAGGCACCCTCAATATGCTCGTGTTCTAGCACCCGCCCAGAGCGTAAGTGCATGTGCTTTTGATACCCTAAGGTGTCAAAAAGCTGCTCTAGGAGGCCTTGTGACTAGTTTTTAGCGTGTTTTTTGTTTGTTTTTTTGCTAGATTTTTTAGAGCGTGTCGTGGAATGGGCCGTGTGATAGCTCAAAACGAGCGTATCGGTCAGAGGGTCGTGCCGTGCTTTACAGCCCTCCGTTTGGTCACTCTATGCCCTCGGAATCTCTAAAACTGTCAATTTCCAGTAGGGAACTAGGCCCAAACTAGAAAGTTTAAGGGTGCAAGTGGGAAGAGAAAGGAGGAGAGTGGAGGACTTGTCCCACATGCTCTCATTCTCTCTTGAGGGAGTAGGGTATATATATAAGAGTGAGTCTAGTATATATCATAAGACTGAGGATTGAGCCCTGGGCTTGGGCTTGGGCTTGGGCTTGGGCTAATGATCCCGATCCCGATCTATCTTTTATACAAACCAACCCGTCCGTTTTAAGAGTCACGTTTTTTATTTTCGAAAAATTTCGCCGCCCGCTCACTCGCGTTTTTTTATTTTCGAATTTTTATTTATTTATTTTTTTTCAATTTTATTTTTTTATTTTTTTTTTGTGAGAAAAAATAAAAAACTTTTTTTTTTTTTTGTGCAGAAAAAACAGAAATTGCAGGAAATTGCAGGAAAACGCAGGTATGCAAAAAATGCAGAAATTGCAGAAAATTGCAGAAATTGCAGGTATGCAAAAAAAAAAAACAGAAATTACAGAAAATGCACAAAAAACGCAAAAATTGCAGAAAATGCAGAAAAAACGCAGAAATTACAGAAAATTGACAGAAATGCGGAAAATTGCAGAAATTGAAAACGCCGAACTTGAAAACGCAGAAATTGCGGAAATTGAAAAACGCAGACAATAGCAGAAATTGGAACTTGACAGCAATTGCAGAAAACGCAAAAAACAGAAATATCCACACACTCCTTCCCTGCCTTTCCTATGATAGAAATTGCACCACAAGGAAGCGTAAAGTGCTAACCGAGCTTAGTGTAGGGCATATCCCCGGCAGCGGCGCCAAAAATGTGCGCTCCTTGCCGCACTGTCGAAGCAAGGGACTTGCCAATACACCATATGCGAGCCACAAACGGCTCCAAGCACACAACAAGCCTAAACTAGCAAGCTCAAGAAAACAAAGGGTGTGTCACTCACCGCTCTACGCTCGCCTTCGTGGTGGATTCCTCGCCGCGATGAAGAAGAAGCTGCAGTCGTGCCGCGCTCAACCGCTTCGCCGCCGTCGTGCCTTCGTAATGCTCGATCGCACACACACTCTCCCTCTCTCTCTCTCTCACACACACACACACAAGGAGGTGAAGAAGAAGAAGATGGAGATGGAGCAAGAGCACTCTTCAATTGCACAAATGAGAGAATGAGTAAAAATTAGGTTTAGTTGGCTTTTATAGGAGCTCACCCCATTCACACTTGGGCGCCCATGCTTAACCAACTAATCCCTTGAATGTCCAAGTTAAAGTGCGCCTCTCATCGACGATCACTCTACCTTTCCCTATTGGACCGACAAGCCCGGTACCTGACTCTAAATCATACATAATACACGTCCGTCGTAGGTGATGGGGTGTCCGTGAGCCGTGAGGGTTAACAAACATGTTTGTGAAGGCTGTATTTTGGGTAAGATGCAGCAATTATAAATTTCCAAAGGATGGTTCAGTTCGGGCCACATGCAGGTTGCAGCTTGTGCATAGTGATGTTTGTGGGCCCATGCAAACTCCGTCCTTGGGCAATTACTTGTACTTCGTGACTTTCATTGATGATTACTCCAGGCATGCATGGGTATTTCCGCTTAAAGCGAAGTTCGAAGTTTTTATGTGCTTCAAACAATTTCTGGCTATGGCTGAAAATGTCTCAAAATGTACTATGGGCACCCTCCGTTCCGATCGAGGGGGGGAGTATATGTCTCATGAATTTAATGCATTTCTGGCTAGTCGTGGGATAAAACACCAATGTATAGTGCCTTATACACCTCAGCAAAATGGTGTTGCTGAGAGGAAAAATAGGTCACTTACGGAAATGGCATGATGTATGGTCAAAAGTCAAGCTTTGCCGCATTCTTTTTGGCTTGAGGCCATTATGTGTGCCACTTATGTACTTAACAGGTGTCCTACGAAAGCTTTGCAGTCTATTACTCCATATGAAGCATGGCATGATAGAAAGCCTTCTATTGAGCACATGCATGTTTTTGGTTGTTTGGCATATGCTTTGGTGCCACAGGTGCAGCGCAGAAAATTGGATGATAAGGTTGTCAAATGTATTTTTGTTGGCTATAGTGCTGAAAGCAAAGGTTACAGGTTGTATCATCCGCAAACAAAACGTATTCTGGTTTCTCAGGATGTAGTGTTTGTGGAAGATTCTGTTCAGCCCTTGCTGTCATGTACTAGAGACAGTAATGTAAGCTCACAGGACATTTATGACACTTTGTTGCCTCTTTTCAGTGGTGGAAATACGAATGTAAGTTCCAATGAGGAAAATGTACAGCCTATGGGGGTTTCTGAAAATGTTCTAGATCAGCCTATTACTGATGTAGATGTACATGATGTACTTGATGAGTAAAGGGCTGAAAATGAGCAGGATAGAGGTATGCCAAAATGGATGATGCACACCTTGCGTGATAGTAAATTGGATGCACCTTTGTCTAGTCGTACTTGTTCAGGCTCTCGCCATCCATCTTATGCATCAGATTGATATGCTTTGGCTCTGTCTAGTTTACAAGATGTTGAGGAGCCTCTGTGTTTTGATGAAGCACAAAATTCAGAAATTTGGATGGCTGCCATGCAATCAGAATATGATGCACTTATAGAAAATGACACATGGACTTTATGTGATTTTCCTCCTGGCAAAAAGGCCATTGGTACGAAGTGGGTTTACAAGTTAAAACGCAAGCCGGATGGTGAGATCGATCGCCATAAGGCTCAACTTGTTGCAAAGGGTTATGCACAGCAAAAAGGCCTGGATTATGAAGAAACTTTTGCTCCCAGTTGTCGTATGACTACTGTGCGTTTTCTATGTGCATTGGCAGCTCATTTTGGTTGGGATGTACATCAATCAGACATTGTTACTGCTTTCTTGAATGGTGACATATTTGAGGAAGTTTATGTAACGCAGCCTCGTGGTTTTGTCATAAAAGGACAAGAGGACAAAGTGTGCAAATGTAACAAGGCTTTGTATGGGTTGAAGCAATCTCCTCGTGCTTGGTATGAGAAAGCTGACACTCATTTGGTCAAACAAGGCTTTCGTAATAGTCCAACAGAAAGCACATTGTATGTAAAGCGTGAGGGTGATGTACTTCTCAGTGTGGTTCTTTATGTTGATGATTTGCTGATCATTGGACCAAATGAGAGACATATTGCTAAATTTAAGGCTGATTTGAATGCTACTTTCAAGATGAAAGATTTGGGACTGTTGCATCATTACTTGGGTATACAGTTTAAGCAGTGTGATGGTGGTATTGCCTTGTGTCAGAAAAGTTACATAGAGACATTGCTATGTAAGTTTGGACTTGAGGATTGCAAACCTATTGCCACTCCCATGGAAACGGGTTTGAAGTTGAGTCTACATGATGCTGGTGATCCTGCTGATGTCACTCTTTACCAAACTGTTGTTGGCTGCCTCATTTATGTATGCAACACGAGGCCAGATATTCAGTTTGCAGTCTCACAGGTCAGCAAATTTATGCATAGCCCAGGGTCTAAGCATTGGCAGGTTGTCAAGAGGATTTTCCGCTACCTTAGTGGCAGTTTACATCTTGGCTTGTTTTATCCCAAGGGGGGATCATTGCCGCCAGACTTACATGCTTTTTCGGGGCTGGTTGTTTTGACACGCGAGTGTCCAGAAGTGGTTTCTGTTTCATGCTTGGCAGTTCATGTATATCATGGTTGAGCAAGAAGCAACCTACTGTGGCCACTTCGAGTTGTGAGGCTGAGTACAGGGCAGTCTTCACAGCTACGGTTGAGTGTGTATGGCTCAGACGCCTTATGGCTGATTTTGGTGTTGGACAGGACACTGCCAACACTATCTACACTAACAGTCAGAGCGCATTGGTAGTTGCAAGGAACCCAGTTTTTCATGCTCGCACAAAGCACATTGAGGTGCATTACCACTATGTCAGGGAGAGGCTCTCAGCAGGAGAGATCAGCTTGGCTTATGTGCCAACACAGGACAACTTGCAAATATTTTCACAAAGGCATTGTCTCGTGAGAAGGTTGAAGCTTTCCGCAATGCTTTGGGCTTACTCCCCTTTGTGGACTGATCCTGTCCTCAGAGCATGGCACTTCCCTTTACTCATGTGCCAGCTCTCATTCACCGCATCACTCCAAGGGGGATTTGTTACCATATACATGTGGTAGTGATGTGTGTGAACACACTAGGACTGCCGGGGCATTTTTTCCCTCTTTAGGAGGTTTTTTTCCCCCGTGCATTGTATATACGCCCATCACTCTAGGGATATCTATCTTTCCATTGCACACTAAGTAACACACTCTCTATTGTGTGCCTTGAGCTTCCTTCGTCTTCTCCAAGTTGTGTGTGTTTCTCTGCAACCCTAATTCCAACAACCCTTAGGACGTGATTCTTTCATGCATGAAAAGAGTCTGACCAGCAACTAATCATGATATAAAAATTTAATTTTTACAACATCCAACCATGCAAGGTTGATGCATCACATCTGCACTTCACCTCTCTAGCACATAGAGCTAGTTTTAACCTAGAAAGGTGGAAGGCAGTCCTTACCATGCATATGAGGCATCAACATCATTCCATAAGTTCCCAAACATCATATGATAACATTTTGTGACCGTAAACATGATACAAAACAGCTCTGACCTTTAGGTCAACCATAAACCATAGCTTCACACATATGCAAAAAACTTTTTTTTTGCATTTTCGGGAGTATGCAAAACATGCAAATGAAAGTATTTTACCTCAAACCAATGCATCAAGCTTAGCTCCATAATATATACTATCACTCTATTACATCACTTTACCCATATGGTACTCACGCAACAAACGGTAACCCCAAAAGAAAGCCACTTTAATCATATTTACCTATGCGGTTCGGGATGTTTAACCATATACTCTCACATAAGTTTATGGCCATCTAATAGTTGAAATAAAATCACCAAAACAAACCATAAAACATTTAAAAAATATCTCAATTAACTCACGACATCATATGGTACCCCCCCCCCCCCCCCCCCCCCCTTGTAATTTTCTGTGGTAGAAGCGCACATTTGTAAGGCCCCCATTATGAGGAGAAGCCATCGTGCGTGAAGGAAAATCACTCGCCAGAAACCAAAATTTCACGGCCAAAAATCAGGGGAAACTTTAGGGGCTTCGGGGGCGAGCTCTTCTTATACTATCATCTCTACCGGATAGTTGGGACAACCTTGTGATGGCTGTAAGTAATTCTATTTCTGGCACAAATACTCTTAAGTTTGATGATGTTGTGGGTGTTCTCCTAAGCAAGGAAATACGAAGGAGAAGCACAGGAGAATCATCAAGTGCTGCACTGTCAGTGGAAACAAGAGGAAGGCCTAAGGAGAGGTTCAAAAACCAAAAGGGTCGTGATCGCTTAAGGCGGGGCAAGTCACGCACAAAGTCAGTTCTTGAATGTTGGAACTTCGGCAAAAAGGGCCACATCAAGAAGGATTTTTGGTCCAAGAAGAAGAAGGAGACTGAGTCTCAAGACAACAAGCCAACATCGAAGGCCAATGTGGCAGGTAAAGTAGAGCAAGATGCTCTAATTCTCTCATTAGACAATGTGTCTAATTCCTGAATAGTAGATTTCGGGGCTTCATTCCATGCGACACCACACAAGAAACATTTCCAAGACTACACCAAAGGTAATTTTGGGTATGTATACTTGGGAGATGATGAAGCTTGTGAGATTGTCAGCAAAGGTACAGTTTCTGTCAAAACTACTACCGGAAATGAATGGAAGCTTAAAGATGTTAAGCATGTTCCTTCTCTTCGCAAAAATTTGATTTCTACAGGACAATTGGACGATGAAGGTCACAACATTGCATTCGGAAACAAATGGTGGAAGATCTCAAAGGGATCTTTGGTGGTTGCCAAGGGAGAAAAGGTTGGTACCCTTTACTTGTGTACTGTTAGCACGCAACCTTCAACTTGTGCAGCAACTACAAAAGTTGACAGTGCGGTGTGGCACTACCGGCTTGGGCATATGAGTGCCAAAGGAATGCAAATCCTTCAAACGAAGAAGCTTCTACCAGGTTTGAAAGAAGTGGACTTAGAGTTCTGTGAAGATTGTGTTTATGGTAAACAAAAGAGGGTAAAATTTTAAAAATCAGGAAATGAAATAAAAAATAAAGAACTTGAGTTGGTTCATTCTAATGTTTGGGGTCCTGCAAATACACCATCACTTGGTGGCTCATTGTACTATGTAACATTTATAGACGATGCGACTAGAAAAACATGGGTTTATGTCATGAAGAATAAATCCGATGTATTTTCATATTTCAAAGGTGGAAAGCCTTTGTGGAGAATCAAACAGGTACCAAGGTTAAATGCCTCAGATCCGACAATGGAGGTGAATATTGCAGCCAAGCTTTTGAAAGCTTTTGTGCTAGCAATGGCATTTGGAGACAAAGGACAACCCCAAGGACACCTCAACAAAATGGGATTTCAGAAAGGATGAATGGGACAATCATGGAGCGAGCACAAAGCATGCGGCTACATGCAGGCCTACCGCTTGAGCTTTGGGCGGAAGCTGTAAGTACGTCTGTGTACTTAATCAACCGGTCACCCTCAACGGCATTGGATGGGGGAGTTCCAGAAGAGGCATGGACAGGTAAATCGGTGAATTATGCATTTCTCAAAGTGTTTGGGTGTGAGGCTTTCATGCACATAGATAGAAGCCTAAGATCAAAGCTAGATGCAAAGTCCAAAAAGTGTTTCTTCATTGGCTATGGAGAAGGTGACTTTGGGTATCGCCTATGGAATCCTAAAGATGGTAAAATCTTAAGGAGTAGGGATGTAATTTTTAACGAACAAAATATGTACAAAGATTACTTGGAAAGAAAAAGAACAAAAGAAACAGGTGATGAGTACATGGAGCTTGAGGACGGTGAAGACTCAAGGACTGCAAACGGTGACAATGTGCAACAACGTCAACCAAATGAGGATCCTCAACCTATTCCCCGAAGATCTACAAGAGCAAGTAGACCTCCAGAAAGGTTTGTTCCTTCCTTCAACCATCTCTCGATCTCAGATTCTGGAGAGCCGGAATCATACGAAGAAGCTATGCAACATGAATCCAAAGAAGAATGGACGAAGAGCATGCAAGTGGAGATGGACTCACTACATCGCAACCAAACATGGGAGTTGGTTGAGTTGCCTAAAGGTAAGGGGGAACTTCAAAACAAATGGGTGTACAAGATGAAGGAAGAAGAAGGTGAGAAGAAAAGGTACAAGTCTAGGCTTGTGCTAAAAGGGTTTTCTCAAAAGAAAGGTATCGACTTCAATGAAATATTTTCTCATGTTGTAAAAATGAACTCAATTAGGCTTGTCTTAAGCCTTGTGGCTGCTCATGATCTAAATCTCGAGCAAATGGATGTAAATATGGCATTCCCTCACGGTGACTTAGAGGAGGAAATCTACATGCTTCAACCAAAGGGGTATGAAGTAAAAGGTAAGGAGAAAATGGTTTGCAGATTAAATAAGAGCTTGTATGGTTTAAAGCAAGCATCAAGACAATGGTACTTGAAGTTTGATCGATGGATGTTGCATCATGGATTCACAAGGTGCAACTCGGATCACTGCGTCTACACGAAGAATTTGGGAGATGGGAAATTCATCATCCTAATGTTGTATGTTGATGACATGTTGATTGCAAGTGCTAACATGCAGGACATCAAAGACCTAAAAGAGGAGCTGTCTAAATCTTTTTCAATGAAAGATTTAGGTGCTGCAAAGAGGATACTTGGTATGAAAATATCAAGGGACACGACGAAGAAGAAAATAAAGCTATCTCAAGGAGATTACATCAAGAAGGTACTATAAAGGTTTGCAATGCAAAATTCAAAACCAGTTTCTACACCTTTGACTGGTCACTTTAAACTAACGAAGGATATGTGTCCAAAGACACAAGAGGAGATAGCCTATATGTCTGAAGTTCCATATGCTGCAGCGGTAGGTTCTCTAATGCATGCTATGGTCTGGACAAGGCCAGACATTGCACATGCAGTGGGAGTTGTGAGTAGGTTCATGGACAACCCAGGTAAAGAGCATCGGCAAGCTGTGAAGTGGATACTTAGGTATCTAAAAGGGACAACAACAAATGCTTTTGTTTTGGAGGAACTGATATTTTTCTAGAAGGGTATGCTGATGCAGATATGGCAGGTGACAAAGATACTCGAAGGAGCACTACTGGCTATGTGTTCACGGTTGGAGGCACAGCAGTAAGCTGGGCTTCAAAGCTACAGAAAGTGGTTTCACTTTCTACCACGGAAGCAGAGTATGTAGCAATGACGGAGGCAAGCAAAGAAATTCTGTGGCTTCAGATTCTTAGAAGAGCTTGGATTCAAACAAGACAATTGTGTCTTGTACAGTGATAGCCAAAGCGCTATCCATCTTGCGAAGAACTCAGCCTTTCATTCAAGGACAAATCACATTGAGGTGAGATATCACTTCATACGCACTCTTTTGGAAGAGGGACAGTTAAAGCTAGGAAAGGTGCATACAAGTGAAAATCCTGCAGACATGTTTACAAAGGTGGTCAACAAGGAGAAGTTGAGCTTTTTCTCAGCTTCAATCGGCATTCAAGGATAAGAAGCCAGGATGGAAAGCAGTCACAGGTTTGGTTTGGAGATCAGTCTCCAAGTGGGAGATTGTTAAGTATGGAGCCTGATTTACCCTTGTAATTTATTGTGGTAAAAGCGCACATTTGTAAGGCCCCCATTATGAGGAGAAGCCATTGTGTGTGAAGGAAAATCACTCGCCAGAAACCAAAATTTTCACGGCCAAAAATCAGGGGAAACTTTAGGGGCCTTGGGGGCGGAAGCCCCCGAGGCTTTTTTTTTTTCCCTCGCCGGAATATTATGGCCGGACGGCGGCCAGAAAGTGGTCGGAACACAACCGGTCGGTTGGCCGGTGGCCAGTAGTCAATGGCCGATGGCCGGTGGTCGGAAGTCAATGGCCGGTGGCCGGTGGCCGAATTCAAAAGCAGATTTGACTACACAAGGGCGGCCACACATGGGCGGCCTCTCATAAGAGAGGGCAACCCTTTTGGCCTATAAAAGGAGGCCATTTCTACACACATTTCATAGTGTGAAGTGATGCAACAAGGTGAGTGTGAGGTGGTGAGAGTGAAGCAAGGCGGGAGCTCCATTAAGGGTATAATCCCTTTGTAAACTACTTCTTGTTTTGAAGTACTAAAGCCATTGAGTGGCTGCTTTCCTGTGGATGTAGCCCACATTGGGTGAACCACGTATATCGTGTGTACTCTCTCTCTCTCTCTCTCTCTCTCTCTCTCTCTCTCTCTCTCTCTCTCTCTCTCTCTACTCTATAATCTTGTGTATGTAAATCTGTCTCTCTCCATTAAGTAATCTACTCAATTATCTATTTAGCTACGTCTTATTTCCTAACACCCCCTTGGTAGCTCCTCTATACATGTAGGTAAAACCGGTTATAGAACGATTAATAACTAGCATTCCTGAGGTGATAACGGAGACCTAAATTCATTTATCATCAAGTTTCATCAAGATTTTCAATTGGTTAAGAGGGTTTGCGCATCTAGTGAATCTATATAGTGGTTCTCCAAGGAGCCTGGAGTCAAAAAAATTGGTTGTGCAGTGGGCAGCAAGCTGTTTTTTTTACCATATCTTTTAGCTCGTGCATGTTTTTCACATGCACCAAAGAGAGAAAATGTTCTAAATGATGTGTTTTAGCTCTGGTAAAACGGGTTCGGATTGTTTCATAACGGTTTGTGATTTATGACCAAAACAGTGTTCATACCGTCTCAATGATGTGAAACAAAAAAGCACTTTTTATGCACGCATGTGATCATAAACGCATCATGTGCATAAATCAGCATGTTAAACATAATGAAATAATCGTGGGGCAACTTTGTATGTACTCGGTTAATCCATACATGCACTCGTATACGAAAAAAATCACCGAGAGGGTGACTACTCAAAAAACGACATAGAGAGAGAGAGATATATGATGGCTATGCAGTTTAGAACTTCTCACCGTGCTTTCGAATCGATTAGGGGTTGTCGAAAGGCTTCTTGCTTTGCCGCAAGAGAGCTGTGATGAGAGCTACATAGAATAGATACACCACTCCGTATAATAGATACGTATAGCCTTGCTGTAGTAGACGCAACAGACGGCACTGAAAACTGAGCACTCTATGCCAAATTATAGGTTCTAAGGCTAGTCAAAGTGATTCCCAAGCTACAGGTAGTGCTAGTTTTGCAGATAGGAATAGCTTCTTGCTTTTGGGAACTTTCCTAAAAACAAGCCTTTGCTTTTAGTGGTCAACTCTCCCACTTACCATTCAATTTTTACAGCATGTTTGGCCAATTCAACAGTATTTGGCCAACTAATGGAAATCGTAGCTAGACTATGCCGCACTGTAATGTCCTGACAAAATTATGACTTTTCCGTATTGCCCCAGCGTATTTACAGTACCGCTTTTTATAAAAATGATTCATGTAAAAATCTCATTTGGTTTCGTTTTAACTCCGGGTGATCATTTTTAAATCCGACGGAGACAAAGATTAATATTTTTATGTTTAGGTCATCATAAAAAGCACATTGCTTTTCAAAAGCACCGAGAAGCACGAAAAGCTAAAAATAGCATAAAAAGCAAAAAAAAAAAAGTAAAATTTTCTAAAATTGAACAACTGGTTCCCCTCGTCCACTAGAATAAGAAAGCGGACTCGCTTTTCACTAAAAAGCACTAAAAATCATGAAAAGCTGTAAATAGCACGAAAAGCACTCAAAAAGCATATTTTTTACAAAATTAGACCATAGCTTCCCTGGAACACATAGATCAAAGATCCGACCTTGCTTTTTGCAAAAAAGCGCCTAAAAGCATAAAAAGCACACAAAAGTTAAAAATAGAGAATTTTTCCAAAACTGCACCAAACGTCCGTTTAACCTACTAGAACATGGAAACGACCTTGTGTTTTACTTTAGAACCTTCCAATATTGTCAAACAAGCATCTTAAGTCAAAATTTGGCAAAAAAGATATTGAAAGCTATTTTTCTTATTTTTAGAAGAGACCCAAAAATTGGGCATCTTAAACTAAGAACTATTGCAGCTATACATGATTATGTCAGTCATACATTGACTATCCAACGGCCCAACAAGAGAATTCGGGTGAAGACTAAAAAAACTTGAAATTGAAAAAGGAAATGGAGGCTAGAGAAACTTTGCAAAAAGTATGGAACGAAGATGATTGAGTGGATACTCACATCTATGAATAATGTTCCAATTGCATATATTTATCTGAATGTTGTTTTAATGGATAAAGAACAGCCTAAGAGACAAGGACGGCAATACCTTGACCAGTTCACTAAATTAAAAACTTGTGAGAGAACAATTCAGCTTGATGCACGAGCACCAGTCTAGATAGAGCAAGATAAGGAGGAATTCATATCAGATGCAGGATATAGCCAAACCAATACAAAGAATCTTGACCAGGCTGCTAAAAGGACTTGGATTTGCTGAGCCAAGAAATCCATTCAATGAATATACAACTAGTATTTAAACATAAAAGGAAGCCAAGTTGTTAGCTAAGAGAAAAGGAGGTGGTCCCAATTGGCTACTTCCAAATGATCAAGAGGTAGAAGAGTGGAATCTTGGCTTAGAGGAAAACCCAAGAATGGTCAAGTTCAACAAGCATTTGAAGCTAGAGATTAAATAAAAGGCAAAGGTATTATTTCAAAAGTGTAAAGATATATTTGCATGAGAACACACTTATTTGAAGGGAGTAGATCCAAAAGTGTGTAAACATGGGAAACCACTGAAGCCCAGTGAGGCTGCAACGGTATAGGATGAATCCCAATTATGATAAGAAGGTAAAAAGAAAAGATCAATAATCTTTTAAAAGTTGGGTTCATAATTGAAGCGGCAAGAAATGATTGGTTATTTTTTATTGTGGAGGTACCGAAGAAGAATGGGAATTTGAGGGTGTGTGTGGATTACAAAAGACTCAATGCTTAGACAATCAAAGATCCATTCACAGACATGCTATTAGATGAGATTGATGGCCACAAAATGTACACTTTTTTGGATGACAATAGAGGCTACAATTAGCTAAACATTGCACCAAAAGATTGGGAAAATATGATGTAATGGAATTGGCCTATCTAATTTGAGAGTGGCAGAAATTAATGAGAGTACTTTTGAGAAATGACTTTGTGAGCATAGCGGGTGAACATAATTGAAGATAGCAACATAATCATAGCAATTAGTTAACTTGGCATGAACAATACTTTTGCGAGAGAGAGAGAATTTAGAGAACATGACAATAGTTGAGGACCGGATTTATGTGGAGCCGGTCCCCCCTCCAATAGGCATTTATATTATGATTTCTCCCATTAAGAGATACTTGTTACAATACAATCTTTGTGTTCCTTGTGACCTAGGTGATGCAATGAAGATGGAAAGCTTCATGCATCACAAACATAACATAAACTTCAAAAAAGCTTTAACTATCCCAAGCCTCATTCTGAAGACCTCAAACACCTTCGAAGGTGGATAGAGCTAGTAGGGTATGAGGGTAGGGAAGAGGAAGAAGAAACATTTCGTAGGAGAAAGAATTAGTTCCTCACTTATCATAACTCTTGTTGCTAGCATACATAATAGCATAGTAATGAAGAAGAAGGAGATGGAAAGCTTAAGCATTGAAGCATGGCTCTTGGTTGGATTTGCACTCCATATCCAAGAGTGTTGGTGTAGGCTCTCAACCTCTACTTGCTTGGAGAAGGAGAGGGAGCTCTTGCACTTTGCATAGCACACAATGAGAGTGTTTGTGAGTGTGTGTGGGTGAGTATACCCCCTAAGCAACCCCCTAGCTTTCTTGGTTCGACCCCCCCTTGTAGCTCATGCTTGAAGCTCATTGGACCCCTCCAGGCCTAGCCAATCACAAGCAGGAGGCATTACAAGCAGCAAGGGTAGCCTTGAGACAAGTGTCCCCCTTTCCCCTTTGAGAGAGAGGTCTAGATAAATGCTAAATCATTTAATTAAATCTCCTAAATTATTATTGGACCCCTTGGGTGGCCAACCAATAGGCTTTAGGCACACCATGAGGGCAACATGAGGAGGAACTTGACAAGTGTCCCTTTTGCATTATTTGTACCATGCATGCCTTGTGTGAGTGTGTGGGTGTTCTCTCTCATTCCCCCTCATGTAGGGCTCGCCCCCTCCTTGTAGGGATTGAATATTTGACTTTTTGACACCTCAAGCCCCCCATACATAGGCCCAGTTCCCACCACAAGCTTGGCCGTTAAGCACTTTAAGCTTGGGCTAGGTTCTCACCTTAAGTGCAACCCTAGCATCTCAAGCATGTCAAGCACCTCAAGCATCTCAATAATTAAGCACCTCAAGCATCTCAAGCACCTCAATCATCAAGCACCTTAGTCATCAAGCACCTTAGTCATCAAGCATGACAAGCAGGACAAGCACCTCGAGCTGGGTCGGGTTCCCGCGCCTCAAGCTCAGCCCTAGCTTACCTAAGGTCAAAGGCCTTTTACACACATTATTGGAGGTCTTCAATGAAGCTAACCCTAAGGTCTTATGCTCAATTTGTTAGCCTTGCTCTTTGATAGACCATCTCTCATTTGGGCCCCTTTACCATTGGCCCCGTGTTGAGATAGATCTATAAGCACATGTCTATATCTTAACACTTGTTCCCGTTTATTCTCCCACATTAAGTGATCAGTTTAATATGAGAAAATCATTTGGGTTGGTTAGATATTAGATATTAGATTTTATGACATTACCTCTCTCTTGAAATCATAGTCGTCCTCGACTATGAGGTAGAAGAGATAAAGCCTTAGTCATTAGTCAATTTTACTTAGCGGGTAGAGGATCCCTTTTTACCCTACGACATCTTTCCAAGATGGATGACTAATCCGTTTGGTGCTTGGGAGACATAGCTGCCGCAAGCATGTCTGCTCTTTAGTCCATTTCATTCTCCCAATGTAGAGTGACAAATTCTACTTGGTGTTTGAGAGACGTCGTCATCACAAACATGATTCTAAGCATGCATACTAGTTAAATTTGTGCACAATTAAAAAGAGGACTAGTCTAATAAGACAAAAACACAAGTCATTTTAAAAGAAATTTGTACATTTGCTTACTCTAATGTAGCATTGTAAGCATTGACAAGGTTCATACTATCCTTAAGCTGTATTCCTTGCATCCTTCTAGCATCTTCAAAAGGATAATTTTTGAACTTAATAAGATACCGTCGGATAATCTTACCATGTCGTAGTACCTTGTCTTCATGCTGAAGGATAGCTTCGGGTTGTAGCACCTCTTCTTGGTCTTCAATTTTGGGAGAGTCTTCAATAATTGGTGGTGGCTCTCCTTTGTAGGGCTTAAGTAGGCTTACATGAAAGGCATTGTGTATGAGCCAATGGTTGGGCAACTTGAGTTGATAAGCCGTCTCATTGATGGGCTTCAAGATTTGGAAAGGACCATAGTATCTTTTTGCTAGTTTAGCATAATACTTTTGATGGCCCGTAGGATTTTTTCCCGTCGTTTGCCTTAATCGAGCCTTAGGAAACTTGAGTAAGACCCAATCATTTTCTTTGAACATTAAAGCTCTTCTGTGCTTATCAGCCCAGCAGATTTTTTCCTTTGTTGAGAGATGGATATAGCCTCCCTAATCTTTTGAAAAGATTCTTGTAGGTCACGGCTATACTCATCGGCGGCAAAGATCTTCCCATGTACTTTGAGTAGCAAGGGACTTTTAGGTCTTCCCTCAATGATCTCAAAAGGTGCTTTTCCCGTAGAAGTATGTACAGTATTATTGTAGGCATACTCTACAAGAGGTAAGTACTTTTCCCATTGTGAGCGTTGATCTACTTCGGTAACATAAGTCTTGAGTAGATCGAGTATCGTAAGATTGGCTATCTCACTTTGGCCATCCGTTTGTGGGTGATAGGCCGAAGAGAAATTCAATCTTGTTCCTAGATTTTCAAAGAGACCTTTCGAGAAATTAATGGTCATTCTAGGATCTCTATCTGACACGATGGATGTGGGTAATCCATGGTGCTTGAAAATCTGAGATATGAAGAGAGTTGCCATTTGATGTGCCTTAATAGTCTTTTTGACAGGAATAAAATGTGCTTGCTTACTAAACCTGTCAACTATTGTCCACATTCCTGTATTCCCATGGATAGACTTGGGTAATCCAAAGATGAAATCCATGGATATACTCTCCCATGGTGAATTTGGGATAAGCAATGGCTGGAGTAATCCAGGTTGCTTCCCTCTATCATAGTTGGTCTTTTGGCATACTACACATTTTGAAACATACTCTTGTATGTCCACTTTCACGGTAGGCCAATAGAAGTATGTCTCTACTCCTCGGAGAGTAGGTTGAATACCTCTATGCCCCGCATATGGAGGAGCATGGGATTCATACATAACTTTCTCACGAAGGGAATGAGTAACACATAGCCTATTTCCGTGGAGAAGATAACCATCCTGCAAGGTGAATGGTTCCTCTTTCTTCCCCAAAGCAAGGGCTGACATTAAGTTTCTAAAGTCAGGGTCAGTAGCATACTCATCAATCATAGAGGATAGATCATTGTGAGTAGCTATAGACACCGCATTAACTTTGGGTCATCGTGAAAGTGCATCGGCCACTTGATTGTGCTTACCAGCTATGTGAGCAATATGGAAATTAAATTGCGAAAGAAAATTTTCCCACCTCATTTGTTTGTCGGAAAGCTTGGTTTGCGTCATGAAATACTTGAGACTTTGGTGGTCGGTTCGTAGGATAAATGGAGTCCCCAATAGGTAGTGCTTCCATGTGTCTAGGGCATGTAGAACAGCTAAAAGCTCTTTCTCATGAATGCCCAAGACTCGTTCATCAATATTGAGCCTTCGGCTCTCATATGCTATGGCATGCCCTTCTTGAAGCAAAACTGCTCCAAGGCAATCACCACAAGCATCACATTGGACCTCAAATGGCTTTGAGAGATCCGGAAGCACGAGGACTGGTTGGGAAGTAAGCTTCTCTTTGAGCTTTTCAAAAGCATTTTGCTCCTTAGCAGTCCATACAAACTTAATGTTCTTCTTAGTTAAGTCGTGTAGTGGTCCTGCTACTTGAGAGAATTTTGCTATGAAGCGTCTATAGTATGCGCACATACCAACAAATCTTCTTAGCTCATGTAGATTTCTTGGGTTAGACCATGCTTTTATTACCTCTAACTTTGATGGATCCATTCGGATACCATCTTTAGAGATAATATGACCTAGGTATTGAATCTCTTGAAGGAAGAATTCGCTTTTCTTTTGGTTGAGAAAAAGCTTGTTCTCCCTCAATGCTTGAAAAATCACTTGGAGATGTTGCTTATGTTCCTCCAAAGACTTGGAGTAGATGATGATATCATCAAAGAACACTCCAGTGAATTTGCGGTATGGTCTAAAAATTTTCTCCATCAAACGATTGAACGTAGCTGGTGCATTAGTCAAGCCAAAAGGCATGACTAGATATTCATAAAGACCAAACGTTGTGCGAAATGCGGTCTTTAAGATAGCTTCATCCACTATCCTTATTTGATGATAGCCACTCTTAAGGTCAATCCTATTGAAGTAGGTAGAGCCTTGTAGCTTATCAAATAGATCTTCTACACGAGGTGCGAGAAATCTGTTTTTGATAGTGATATGGTTTAGTGCTCGATAGTCCACACACATACGGTATGTACCATCTTTCTTTTGCACTAAAAGGACTGGAGAACAAAAGGGAGAGGAACTAGGCCTCACCATCCCTTTGTCTACCAGCTCTTGTACTTGCCTCATGATCTCCTCTTGTTGAGCTTGTGAGACTCGATAAGGAGGCTTGTTAGGTGGTGAGCTTCCAGGAAGGAGCTCAATGCGATGGTCATCGTCCCCCCGTTTTGGAGGTAAGTCCATAGGGATATCATCGATGAACACATCTTGGAATCCTTTTAGAAAATTAGACAAGTCTAACTCTTCTTGATTCCTACCATTTACATTTGATGAAACATTAGTAACTTTTAGAGACTCTTTGACAAAAATCATGTACGTAGAAACTGAGCTATTCATTGACTTATCAAAAGCAAGAGGATTTACAAGTGGAATAGTGCGACCAAGCTCACTAGCATCTATATACATGTTCTTTCCCCTGTAGGTGAAGTAGATTCTCCTTTCAGGGAACTTCATGTTGGCAGCCATGTGATCAAACCATGGTGCCCCTAGGATAACATCCTCATGTTGGAGAGGAGAGATGAAGAAGTCTTCTTTGTCGACATAGTTTTGGACATGAAGCCTCAACTTCCCAATCAAAGGAGTAACGGAGGCTTGTTGTCCCTTGAAAGCTGCATCAGCCACTACTATATCTCCCATCTCAAAAGCTTGAATGCCCAACTTGGTGGCCAACTCCGTTGATATGAAGTTGAGAGTAGAGCCAGGGTCAAACAAGATGAAGGCATCATGCTCTCTTACCTTTCCCCAAGCATAGGAAAGTGATGATCCTTTGCAATGAGCATCTTCTTTTGGAGCTTCGGTGGTGGAAGCCCTAGGAGTCTCATTGCGAGTATTCTTCTTGGGGCAAGAACGATAGCCATGTCCTTGCTCCCCACACTTGAAACACTTATGGTCTTCGCGAAAAGCTTCAAGCTCTTCAGGAGAGAGTTTGTTTTTACCTTTGTAAACTCCCTTCTCCTTGGACCGATTGTTGTTGTTGTTGGAATTGACTTGGGAAGTATTTTCAACATTGGTTTTCCCCTTTGCATCATTTTTGTCTTTGTTTTCCATGGGCTTGACATTACGTCTAGCCCCTTGATGGAAATTGATGCGTGAAGCAACCATGGTGTGATGGATTACTTTGCTAATAGTACCAGGCCGTTGAGAGTTGATGTATTCGGCAAAGTCTATCTTTTGAAAGACAGTAGCCTTGAGATGTAAATCCAAAAACTTGTCTACATATTTGTGGATAGACTCATGGGAGAGGAGCTTCAAGTTGCGCCATTCGGTAAGCACTTTGTCCTTTGCATCGCTTGCAAGGAATTGCTTCATGATGGAAACTCGTAGAGTTTTGGGGCTTCACCATTGCCACGAAGGCTAGCCCACCATTAACAAGCTGATTTTTGGAAGTGCATAGCCACATGGCGTAGCTTGGAGGACTCTGTGAAGCCCTCATCTCCAAAGGCCGCATCAAATTGCTGGATGAAGGCCAACACTTTGTCAGTAGCACCGAAGGTGCCATCATAGGTGAGAAAAGAGATACTCTTTCCTCCCTCCTTGAACTTCTTTAGCTTTTGTGACCTTCGCCATGCAGGAAATGATTTGCGATGTCCTCCCCTCTTGTATTCTCTAGGAGAATAGCCATAACTTTCGTCGAAAGAGGAGGAAGGTGAAGAAGAAGGAGAAGAGGGTGACCTCGTCCTAGCCCTTTTCTTCCTTTGTTTCCTCTCTTGCCTTTCAGAGTGATGAGGAGAAGGACTATGTGTTGATCTTTTCCTCTTGGGAGGAGTGGGCGATCATCTAGACCGCCATCTTCGTGGAGCCACATCTTCAGAGGAACTTAAACTTTCATTGCTTTCTTGCTCTTTGGATTCCTCCTCTCGAATGGGAGAGAGTCTTCATTTGGGGGTCTCTTCAAGAGGCCTCCTACGCTCTCTCTCCTCTTGGAGAGGGAGGGAAATTCCATAATTACGAAGTTGTTGAGTAACTTCGGCTTGCAAAGCAGGGTTGCCCATAGCTTGTTGCACCTAGTGACGTGATAATTCATAAACATGGGAGCATCATCATTAGCACCTTCATGTGCAAAATCAAAGCTATCAATGTTCATTCTACTCTCTTGATTATTGTCAGCCATGTTAACAAAATTTATGTATGTACTTAGTGTATGCTTTGGCAATTCAAAACCTTAGTTGCCACTCCTCTTAGCCTTTGAAAATCGCCTCTTAAGTATCTACACCCACGGCTCGAAGGGGTTAATTATAGAGAGTAGAGGAGTAGGTCTAACATAGCAGAGTTGTCAAGGGCTAGCTCCTTTCGGACTTCTTATAGCTCAATAATGGTAAAGCCGTAGGCAAGTCTAAAAAGACTCCATTATTAAGTCCAAAGCTCCCGAGGTGTGCACCATCCCCCACATAGTGGGCTCAACAAAACCAATAATAGATCCCATTTCCACTTACCCTAATATAATTAACAACATCAACCATTTATAGCCTACTTAAGGACCTCTCTTCTTAAGCAAGAAAAGAGAAACCAAATGCTTTGATACCAATGTAATGGAATTGGCCTATTTAATTTGAGAGTAGCAGAAATTAATGAGAGTACTTTTGAGAAATGACTTTGTGAGCATAGCAGGTGAACATAATTGAAGATAGCAACATAATCATAGCAATTAGTTAACTTGGCATGAATAATACTTTTGCGAGAGAGAGAATTTAGAGAACATGACAACAGTTGAGGACCGGATTTATGTGGAGCCGGTCCCCCCTCCAATAGGCATTTGTATTATGATTTCTCCCATTAAGAGATACTTGTTACAATACAATCTTTGTGTTCCTTGTGACCTAGGTGATGCAATGAATATGGAAAGCTTCATGCATCACAAACATAACATAAACTTGAAGAAAGCTTTAACTATCCCAAGCCGCAGTCCGAAGACCTCAAACACCTTCGAAGGTGGATAGAGCTAGCAGGGTATGAGGGTAGGGAAGAGGAAGAAGAAACATTTCGTAGGAGAAAGAATTAGTTCCTCACTTATCATAACTCTTGTTGCTAGCATACATAATAGCATAGTGATGAAGAAGAAGGAGATGGAAAGCTTAAGCATTGAAGCATGGCTCTTGGTTGGATTTGCACTCCATATCCAAGAGTGTTGGTGTAGGCTCTCAACCTCTACTTGCTTGGAGAAGGAGAGGGAGCTCTTGCACTTTGCATAGCACACATGGAGAGTGTTTGTGAGTGTGTGTGGGTGAGTATACCCCCTAAGCAACCCCCTAGCTTGCTTGGGTCGAACCCCCCTTGTAGCTCATACTTGAAGCTCATTGGACCCCTCCAGGCCTAGCCAATCACAAGCAGGAGGCATTACAAGCAGCAAGGGTAGCCTTGAGACAAGTGTCCCCCTTTCCCCTTTGAGAGAGAGGGCTAGATAAATGCTAAATCATTTAATTAAATCTCCTAAATTATTATTGGACCCCTTGGGTGGCCAACCAATAGGCTTCAGGCACACCATGAGGGCAACATGAGGAGGAACTTGACAAGTGTCCCTTTTTATTATTTGTACCATGCATGCCTTGTGTGAGTGTGTGGGTGTTCTCTCTCATCCCCCGTCATGTAGGGCTCGCCCCCTCCTTGTAGGGATTGAATATTTGACCTTTTGACACCTCAAGCCTCTCATACATAGGCCCAATTTCCACCACAAGCTTGGCCGTTAAGCACTTTAAGCTTGGGCTAGGTTCTCACCTTAAGTGCAGCCCTAGCATCTCAAGCATGTCAAGCACCTCAAGCATCTCAAGCACCTCAAGCACCTTAGTCATCAAGCAGGACAAGTACCTCGAGCTGGGTCGAGTTCTCGCGCCTCAAGCTCAGCCCTAGCTTACCTAAGGTCAAAGGCCTTTTACACACATTATTGAAGGTCTTCAATGAAGCTAACCCTAAGTTCTTATGCTCCATTTGTTAGCCTTGCTCTTTGACAGACCATCTCTCATTTGGGCCCCTTTACCATTGGCCTCGTGTTGAGATAGATCTATAAGCACATGTCTATATCTTAACACTTCTTCCCGTTTATTCTCCCACATTAAGTGATCAGTTTAATATGAGAAAATCATTTGGGTTGGTTAGATATTAGATATTAGATTTTATGACATATGACTTTCATCACTGAATGAGGAGCATTCACGTATTTGGTGATGCCATTGGGTTGTGTAATGCTCCATCTACTTTTTAGAAATGTATGATGGAGATCTTTAGTGAATTTTTGGACAAGTTTTTGGCTATTTTTATGGATTATTTTACAATCTTCTCGATTGAAGAAATGCAAGGAAAAGAGGATTTATTTAAACCCATCTAAGTCACTATCCATGGGATGGAAAGGCCAACTTCTAGGACACATTGTCTCTAGAAATGGTATTGAGATGGCTAAAGAGAAGATTAAGTGTGTTCAGCAAGTCAGAGCACCAAAAAATGTATCTGAACTAAGTTCATTCTTGGGGTATGCTAATTTTTTGATGATTCATTTACATGTTTGCAACAAAGGCACTTCCTTTGTATGAGTTGACTCAGAAAGGTAAAATTTCATCTAGACCTCAGAATGTGAAGCAAGTTTCAAATACTTGAAGGAGACAATCAACAAGAATCCAATCCTTTGTCAACCAGAGTGGGATGTCATTTTCCATTTACATGTTGATGCTTTTGGAATGGAAATGGGAGATATATTGGCCCAGCTTGATGGGAAGATGGACTATCTAGTCTACTTTGCCAAATACCAATTCAACATAGATGAACAAGGGTATTCCACACTAGAGAGAGAAGCACTGGGAATGGTTCTTAGTGCAACAAATTTCAGACATTATCTATTGAATAGGCTGTTTCCCTTTTATGTTGATCATCAGGCTCTTTTATTTTTTATCAATAAAGTGATTATCCAAGGGAGATTGATCAGATGGATGATGTTCTTGATGGAGTTTGAGTTTAGGACCTCCCATAAGCCAGACAAGACTCACTTTGGTGCTGATTTCTTATTAAGGAATACAGAAAGCTTTTCAGAGACATCAATGCGAGATGAACCAATAGATGATGAATTTTTTCAAACTTTGACAATGGATGGACCATATCCAAAGTGGCAAGCTGTGTATGATTTCCTTCAATATGGGGGATTTCCAGAAGATTGGTCCCAAGAGAATAAGAAGGCACTGATATTGAAGAGTATGAAGTTCACCATCATAGGAGGAGCTTTGTATAGATTGGGTATAGATGGAGTTCTTTGAAGGTGTGTGCCTATGCAAAAACAATGCAAATGATTTACAGAAGCTCACTATGGGAGCTCTAGAGAAAAAAATTCCATTTAATATCACTTATTGATGTTAGGGATTTTTGTAAAAATTGTGATATTTGTCAGACAATAGAAAGGCCAACAGCAACAGACATGACACCTCTAACACCCATCCAACGATTAGCCGTGTTTATGAAATGGGATTAGACTTCATGGGTCCATTCAAGAAGGTGACCTCTAGGAAGAACAAGTATATTGTGATAGCAACATGCTATGTCAACAAATGGATGAAGGCTAAAGCATTACCTAGCAACACTACCGATTCACAACATGGTTTTTATACGAGCATGTAATTTGTAGATTTGGATGTCCAATTGAGATTGTTTTAGATCAAGGAACCCATTTCATCAATGAGATAATTAGATACTGACTGAAATCTTCTCAATCAAGCATCAAAAATCAACACCGAATTATCCAAGATGCAATGGGCAAGCTAAATCAGCAATAAGGTAATCAAGACCATACTGGCAAAAACTATTTAGAAAGAACCTCATAGTTGGGATGAGAAGCTTTAGGTTGTGGGCGTATAGAATTTCTCGCAAGGTTACCACTAGTATAACACCTTTCAAGACGGTTTATGGAATAAAAGGAATGGTATTTAGAATTTGCAATTCCCAGTCTCAGATTGGATATTGAACATGGTATGGATTTCAATACAAACTTAAAGAAACGATTGGATGAATTGCTAAAACTAGATGAGATCAGATAGGGAGCTATTTTAGAACAAGAGGTGGTTCAACAAAGAAGTAAGCATTGACAATAAAATCAAGGTCAGAGATTTCAAGAAGGGAGATCTGGTTTTACTCTATCAGTCAAAGCTAGGCCAAAGAAACCTAATTTAAAAGTTGCATGGTTTGGACCTTATGAAGTTGATTGTGTTTTCTCCATTTGCACAATTAGGCTTAAGGATTTATCAAGATTAATATTTCAAGGCGTCTACAATGGAGCCACAATCTAGTTGTACTATGCCAGATTAGATGAAACCCAAGCAATACCAATTGAGGATACTAGTTCAAAGTCAAAAGACAAACCTCTAAATCTGTTCAATATTAGACTAGCAACAAGAAAGTGAACGAAAATTAAAAACCAGTAGATATGTTGGGATATGGATCCGATTGAAAATCATAGTAAAGGACAATCAAAGGAGTCTGAAATTTCTAATAGTCCTTGGTAGAGCATTAATGTACAATTCGTTGGGAAATCTTGCGAGTAATCATTAGAAGGACCAACCAATGCATGTGTGCCATGTCAACAACAATGGGCATAAGTCCAAGGCAACGGGACCGTGGTGCATTCATGGCACGTGCTCATATAACTATGCAAAGAGTGCACAACACAACACTTTAACCTCAAAGACTTGCACGCTTATCTCCTTGGCCTATAGAGCTCCCTACACCAGCATCTACATCCCCGCCATCTACACAACCTATTGAGCACACTTTTCCATCGTCTACTCCATTCCCTTCAAGTTTTTTGACTGCTCAATTAAAAACTCTCAAGTGTTTGTGCTTTGATTTTCCATTGTCTTCGTGAGTTCTCCTTCTCAACTCAAGGTTTCTCACATGATTCAAATATGGGCAAACATAAGCAGTTGCTAGAAATTATGCAAGCAATAATGGATGCTCATGCTACAGAACTAGAGGAGTTACTAAGTCCAGTTGAGCAAGAATTCTCATTATTACATCATAAAATTGGGAAGTAAATTTTCCATCAAAGTTAAAGGACCTTGCTCAAGTTGTGGAGTATGGAGGTGGTACTGGAGGCCACTAGAATTAGCTTTGATGTAGAGATTATTCGATAGGTGATAGATACATTCAATCTAGATACGAACATTGCTTAGATTAATGGCAGACCACTGCAACCTATAGAAGCAAGTCTTTCTCATGTTCTACACTTTCCATTTTCCACCAATGCCAAACCTTGTTCGGGTAAAAAAAAGTCAACATTTTTCTGAAAGAGGACACCTAGGCTAAGAAGAAGAGAAAGCTTGGAGGCCAAGGGATTCCAGTTTCAGCTCTGGAATTTACTCCAGCATATAAGTTTGTAGCAAAGACTGTTAGCCTGAAGAATAATCCAGCTTCTGTGTCTAAGAAGCTCTTCAGTATGTTATTGGTCAGAATTCAAAACCCCAAGGCCCCTGATATTAGTTTTATATTTTTGCATAACAGTCTGATTCAACAAACTACCAAAGTGAAGACTCTAAATTTCTTTTAAAAAACATTGTATGTATAGAAATTCCTATACTCAGAAACTTGCATTCTGCCTCACATCAATGCCACCACTGTTTTTGAAGAAATCTTTGAGTGAAGGAACTAAAAGCACTTAGACCACTGAACAAGGGATGCCAGAATGTGAGGGAAGGGAATTGCCTTTGGTGATATTTGGTTTGAGAAGAACAGCAAAGAAATTAGAAGTAGGGACTTCAGATCCACAATCAAAGAAAATAATGTCACAAATCTATTGGTAGAGTTAAAAATCCAAGCAAAAGACAACAATGGAATCATATAGCTTGAAATTGACACAATCTACATTGGAGCAGACTATGAAACAAAGAAATTACTATAGACAAAGGAAAAGATAAAGTCCCAACCAACACTTTTGAGAGAGATTTAGTGGTCCATACCTCTATTCAACATCATGTGCAATCACTTGCAAAAACTCCAGAAGAAACCAATGTGTGTGCAATGGAAAGATAGATAGCTCTAGAGTGATGGGCGTATATACAATGCTCGGAAAAAACCTCCTAAAGAGTGAAAAAATGCCCCTCTGGTCCTAGTGTGTTCACACACATCAATACCACATGTATATCGTAACAAATCCCCCCTGGAGTGATGCGATGAACAAGAGCTGGCACATGAGTAAAGGGCAGTGCCATGCCCTGAGGACATGATCAGTCCACAAAGGGGAGTAAGCCCAAAGCTTTGCGGAAAGCTTCAAGCTTCTCATGAGACAATGCCTTTGTGAAAAGATTTGCAAGGTTGTCCTATGTTGGCACATAAGCCAAGCTGATCTCTCCTACTAAGAGCCTCTCCCTGACATAGTGGTAATGCACCTCAATGTGCTTTGTGCGAGCATGAAAAACTGGGTTCCTCACAACTACCAATGTGCTCTGACTGTCAGTGTAGATAGTGTTGGCAGTGTCGTGTCCAACACCCAAATTAGCCATAAGGCATCTGAGCCATACATACTCAATCATAGCTGTGAAGACTGCCCTGTACTCAGCCTCACAACTCGAAGTGGCCACAGTAGGTTGCTTCTTGCTCAACCATGATATATATGAACTGCCAAGCATGAAACAAAAACCACTTGTGGACACTCGCATGTCAAAACAACCAGCCCAATCCGAGTCCGAAAAAGCATGTAAATCTGGCGGCAATGATCCCCCTTGGGATAAAACAAGCCAAGATGTAAAGTGCCACTAAGGTAGCAAAAAATCCTCTTGACAGCTTGCCAATGCTTAGACCCTGAGCTATGCATAAATCTGCTGACCTGTGAGACTACAAACTGAATATCTGTTCTCGTGTTGCATACATAAATGAGGCAGTCAATAGCAGTTTGACAAAGAGTGACATCAGTAGGATTGCCAGCATCATGTAGACTCAACTTCAAACCTGTTTCCATGGGAGTGGCAATAGTTTTGCAATCCTCAAGTCCAACTTACATAGCAATGTCTCTATGTAACTTTTCTGACACAAGGCAATACCACCAGCACACTACTTAAACTGTATATCCAAGTAATGATGCAACAGCCCCAAATCTTTCACTTTGAAAGTAGCATTTAAATCAGCCTTAAATTCAGCAATATGTCTCTCATTTGGTCCAATAATCAACAAATCATCGACATAAAGAACCACAATGAGAAGTACATCACCCTCACGCTTTACATACAATGTGCTTTTTGTTGGACTGTTACGAAAGCCTCGTTTGACCAAATGAGTGTCATCTTTCTCATACCAAGCACGAGGAGATTGCTTCAACCCATACAAAGTCTATTACATCTGCACACTTTGTCCTCTTGTCCTTTTATGAAAAAACCGCGAGGCTACGTTACATAAACTTCCTCAAATATGTCACCATTTAAGAAAGCAGTAACAATGTCTGATTGATGTACATCCCAACCAAAATGAGCTGCCAATGTACATAGAAAACGCATAGTAGTCATACGACAAGTGGGAACAAAAGGCTCTTCATAATCTATGCCTTTTTGCTGTGCATAACCTTTGCAACAAGTCGAGCCCTTATGGCTATCGATCTCACCATCCGGCTTGCGTTTCAACTTGTAAACCCACTTCGTACCGATGGCCTTTTTGCCAGGAGGCAAATTACATAAAGTCCATGTGTCATTTTCTATAAGTGCATCATATTTTGATTGCATGGTAGCCATCCAAAATTCTGAATTTTGTGCTTCATCAAAAGACAGAGACTCCTCAACATACATTTTCAGCCATAGCCCAAAATTGTTTGAAGCACATAAAAACTTCGGACTTCGCTTTAAACGGAAATACCCATGCATGCCTGGAGTAATCATCAATGAAAGTCACAAAGCTTAGAATTGAAAATTTTTGCAGGTCTGACCAAAATTGTTGTAATCAACAATGAACTTAATGAACGCTTGAGTGTTACATTTTAAGTGGAGAATTTGGGCTATCCAATGAACTATACCTCAAGAAAGAAGGAAACCTATGTCTCTGAACCCAGGTAAAACATTGGGGTTTTGCCTTGAACTTCTACCGGTAACATTCTTCATGGTTCTAAGGTCCAAAAGGCTCTGTCAGATTGGAAGTCCAATCCAAGGAGATAGGGTTAGGATTGTAACCATAGAGGAGAGTGTAAACCAAGAAGAGACGGAGCAATTAGTGAATATCTTAGAAGGAAGTGTATTAGACACTTCATCTACCAAATCCTTCATAGTCATGTGAAAAAGGTCAGCCCACGTAAGCTATAAAAAAGAAGTTGAGGTCATTGGAACCTTGAGTGCCACTATTAAGGTGAAGCTCATGTAATTGCAACATTTGTTTGACAATAACCAAGGAGCAAGGATTTACAAGGATCCAATGGAGCGATATTGCATCAAAATAGACGATATACACCGCGAGTTAAAGGACCTAGTTTCAGTGGACTACAATGGAGATCGATACTTTGATGAAGATGGCAAGGAACATCAAGTGGTCTTTGATCCCACGTAAGCTATAAAAATGAAGTTGAGGTCATTGGAACCTTGAGTGCCACTATTAAGGTTAGCCCACGTAAGCTATAAAAATGAATTTGAGGTCATTGGAACCTTGAGTGCCACTATTAAGGTGAGGCTCATGTAATTGCAAAATTTGTTTGACAATAACCAAGGGGCAAGAATTTACGAGGATCCAATGGAGCGATATTGCATCAAAATAGACGAAAGACCCAGCAAGTTAAAGGACCTAATTCCGGTGGACTACAATGGAGATCGATACTTTGATGAAGATGGCATGGAACATTGAGTGGTCTTTGATCCCTACATTGTTAACAAATGGGGCATGAAAAGAACCAAGGCCAAAGTTGATGATGAACAAGAGAAGAGACTACCTCTTATCCTCGGGGGGTGCACCTTTTCTTAAAAAACTTACGGGTTTTTCTCTAAAATCGATTAAAAAGCTGATTCTTTTAATATAATCCTGTTAAAATTTTAACATTTTGGCATTAAAAAAACCCATTCATTTGAACTCACGTGGTAACTTACATGTTTAAGAGGTGAAACCCCCCCGATCTCTTATCCATAAGGCAAAGACCAATGAGGCTATGAGAGTTCAGACTGATTACATCCATATGGGCCTCTATTGGTTCACAAACAAGAAATAGAACAACTTTGACAGGTGCATAGAGCACAATCCCAGAGAATTGTTGGACTTCAAAAACCTATATGCTTTCATCTATTCAAAACTTTAAGGAATATGGGTCTTCTTAGCACACAAATACGGGTGGGAGTATAAAATGGTAGACTCAGGAGAGCCGAAGAAATAAACCTTTATGAATGATCCAATCTATTCCTACTATATTTTGCAAGTTACAAACCTACAAGGTAGAACCGACCATAATTCATAGGGACTAAAGGATTCGAAATGAGGAATGGGACCAATGAGGCAAAGGAGCATACATATGTTTCTGGGACTCAACCCACAGGAGCACTGGGATCACATATTTCTAGGATAGCTATGCATGGGATCCAAGGCACAAATGCCTAAAACATGTAGGAGGATACTACTCCAATGGGGTCACAAGGGCCACAATTTGGGAGTACAGATGCTGGCAATGCAAGGGGAAGAACTCTGTGAGGTTTTTCTCCTAGAGCATAAGAAACTATGAGAGATGCTTTAATGAGAGACCATGGGATGGTCATATTGATGGTTGAACCACAAAAGATGAGACCATTGCAAGTTTCCAAACGCGTAAGCAAAAAATATGGTGGATCAAGGGACCCCCATGCTCATGTATCCCTCTTTAAAGAAGTCCTAAGGGTAGAATAAGTGCATGATTTCCACACACAATACAAGGGATTTGGACTGACATTGGAAGGAACGGCTTTGACATGGTTCCAACCTTTAAACATAGATGACTTTCCTATAGAAGTCTACTGACCAAATTTGCCAAAGACTTTTCAAGAGGGGAATCAAGCACAACACTGTTCTGCAGAGATATGTGTTTGATCACTAGAATAATGAGAAAGTAAAGGACAATTCTTTGTGATTCAAGTAGTATTTAGAGTAATCTCCACTGAGAGAAGTTCCATAGTAGGACAAATTGGATGTGTTATTCAAGATTCTAATTTAAAGGGATTTTCTTTTCTAAAAAGAGTAGCGAAAGAGGCATTGTATCTTGTGGACAATCACAAGGCATATGTCAAGAAACCAACATCTTGATCACTAAAACTCACTCTACTAGAGGTGGAGCACCTCTAGAGGAGCACCCCTAGTATGGAGAAAATTATTGAAGAAGTAATGAGAAGAATGAACAAGGATTTCAAACTGACAAAATGTTTGACAACCTCAATGCTACACCCAACAAAGACAAGCACTACCAAATTGGCCCCAACAGCTAAAATGGTGTGCCATCAAATAGAAGTGGACCAACCACGAGACCAACAAATGCTATTACAATTGAAATAGCATAAGAGAATGATTGTACAATCCTTTACCAATGAACCAACCACCACCACCAATGGGATAGAACAATGTTGCACTAGGGGCTAAAAGACTGTAGCTAGTGCTAGGACAACAACCACTCCCAATTATAATAGAGTTTCTATTAGATATTCCTACTCAAATGAACCACAAGAGTCTCAAGCACTAGTACCTAGTCCAAGCTACTATGAAGGTGTTGAGGAATTGTATACAACCCTCGTCAAAACTCTTTTGTATGAGGAAGCACCATATTCTCCACACTTGAATAGTGAAATCTCTTGACAACACGCATACATACCACAACCTATGCGGGATCACTATCCACCAAACAAAACTGATATCATGCTCATACCAACCCTACAAGCCTAGGGCATACCTACCCAAACAAGGCACCGACACCACCACCCCAAACTAAAGGACCATGCTATGAATGCAGAGGTGGCCATTGGGCAAGAGACTATCCCTACAAAGAGAAATATTCAATTTTTTTGGCTTTTTCCTGGAATGTGGTAAAACACACACCATTGTTGATTGCCCTAAAAATCTCGAGAAAGTAGGAAAAACATCGATAAACAAAATAGGAATCCCACTTAGCTTGCACGAGTCAGATTTGGAACACATAGCTCTTGTCATCATAGTAACAAGAGTGCAATCTTGAGAAGCCCCACTAAAGTAGACACACAAAGTCTATAATGACACAACAAATATCATGGAAGATCAAAAGAGAAAAATAAAATCCATAGGAGAAAAAAAGTAAGCAACCATGGCGGCCGAGCTCTCACAAATGCAAGAACTATTGTAACAAATCCATTGTAACAAACCCAAGGAAAGTAAAACTCGATAGCTAAGCCAAACAAAGTCCCTTGAGTCAGCTCTAAAGGATCATTGCTTGTGGATTCCTTGAACCATTAGATGCCATCCTGAATGCTTATGAGGCGAGGCTTAAACCAAACCAAACTTCCAAGAAAAGTGGATGATATATCCATATGGTAAGGCTAAGAAACAGCAATTGGAAATGTGTACATAATTGTTAGAAGTAGCACACTCCTTAATGATGAATATTAGGCCATACCAACAAAGCAACCTCCAAGAAAGGAAAGCCAAGCTAGAGACTCCGATTGAGAAGCTCGATGGGGGCCCCCTAAAATTGAACTATAACTAGAACTACAACAAAACATAGAAGTTGAAAGTCAACCTCGTATAGACGTTGAGCCAAAGGAACAAGTTAATGTACAAACACAGATAGAGGTGGAACTAGAAACTCAAATGGGTGAGTTTGTGTTCACAAATACCACATATGACACTAGGTCATAAAGAGTACTTCCCATCCCCAAAGTTGAAGAAGCATGGCCAAATGAATTATGGAAATCAATAAGGAATGCAAGGGAAGGGAGTGTGACTTACCATTCCACCCCCATCCCTAAGATTAACATGAAGCATGAACACCTAGACCTAGATATCAAGTCTCTCTATGGTCATATGGGGTTTGTTGCCTCAAAAGAAAGTAAATCCTACTACACCTTGGGAAGCTTACCATTTTACATAGGTGAACACGAAGCTAACTCAAAAATTAGAGGTGTGCCATCACAGTGGAAGGTTGAGATAATTCTAGAGGCTTACAAGAATTGTTGTCAACTCCCATTCAGTGTACCATTACATTGGTTGGACTATTAAAGATACTAGAGGTTTATAGTAGTTGGTGTCAACTCCCATCTAGTGTACCATTATAGTGGTTGGAGTATTAGAGATTAGACAACCTGTGTAGACTGAAGTGGGAAAAAACTTGGAAAAAATGAGCATAAATTTGCCTTTTGAAAGAAATGACTCCAAGGAAAAGGAAAGAAAGTCTCCTCAACCAAAGGCCACTAAGCATGTGCCAATAAACAAAGTGGGTGACTATTGTGAAGGAGAGGAGGGGAACAACACCCTATCGGTAGAATACAAAAATGTCAACACAATTTCCATTTTGGATAGTGGAGCTAAAACAAACACTAAAAGAAGTATAGACAGTAGAAGTGGAGAGTAAAGAGGATGTTGAGACAAATCATTTCAGTGTTCCATCATACTACAAGAAGTACACAATTCAAAACATGTGGATTGTTATCCCAACAACCCTTGTGATAGCTGAAAGATCCGGGAATGTCATACAATGGGCCAGAAAAAAGTGAATTGGCCTCACAAAACCGGGAGAAGAACCAAGACCAACATACATCGACCTAACCCTTGAGGAAGAAGAACTTTTCATTGCTACGCTTAAGAAATACAAAGATGTTTTTGCATGGTCCTAAAAAGATCTCAAGGAAGTAGCTCCTGACATCTGCTAGGATATTATTCCTCTTAAGAACGATGCTAATCCAAGCAAAACTTAACATCCTCACACTTACAATGAAACTTTTTCACTAAAAATCAAGAAGGAGATAGATAAGCTAAAGAAAGCGAAGTTCATCTATGAAATCAAACACAGGACTGGGTTTCACTTATTGTTGTGGTATCAAAGAAGAATGGAAAACTCATAGCATGCATAAACCTCAAAAGGTCAATGCTACCATCAATAGGGTAGGGATAATTATCCTCTCCCTATTATAGATCATGTGTTAGAGAGAGTGGCAAGCAAAGAAGCTTATAGCTTCCTAGACGGTTTTTTGCACTATAACTAGTCGACCATCAAACCTAAAGACAAGCATAAGATGGATTTTTCCATGGAGTGGGATATATATACCTATAGAGTCATTCCATTTGGCTTGACCAATGCTCCTGCCACCTTTCAATGATTTATGAGCCACACTTTCCAAGAATATCTACAAATATTCTTAGAAATCCATATGGACGACTCATGTGTTCACTCATTACTGCAAGAATACCACATTGAGCACCCAAGAAAAGAGTGCGAAATTTATTAGTTTTGCCTAAACCTAGAAAAATGTGTTTTCAGGGTGCGATAGGGTAAAGCCCTTGGCCACATAGTGTCAAAAATAGCATATCTATTGAACTTGAAAAGATTCAAGTAATAGTGGATTTTCCTAGATCAACCAATGATAAGTGAAGTATAAACCTTCATGGGCCATTGTGGATATTATTGGTGATTCATCCACATGTAGGCAATCATTGAAAAACCCATTTAATATTCGATTACTAACTTTGATTGGACCAATGACTGTGAGGTAGCTTTTCAAAAGCTGAAAAACTACCTCATCTCAACTCCTATCTTAAAAGTCCCACATTGGACAAAGATCTTTCATGTCCATACCAATGCATCATCTTACTCTATTGGATGCATATTGGCTCAAGCAAGAAAAACATGGATTGCTTAGTTTGCTATGCCATTGACAATGTAGAAAATAACTATACCACCACTAAGAGAAAAGGTCAAAATTATTTACTAGCTAATCATTTCACATTTTTTGTAGATCACCAAGATCTCTTATACTTGGTGGAATAAACCATGCAATATAGGACGTATGATTCAATGGTTTATTATTCTACTAAAGTTTTAATTCATTGTAGTAGTCCAAAGCATGTCACCCATCAAAGAGTGGATTATCTATCAAGGATGTTTTATGGAGAAGCACTTGAAGGCATAGATGATGACTTACTTGACTCATACCTATTCAACATCAACATGGTGCCAAAATGGAGCAAACGATCATAAGACAACGAACTTCATGAATGTGACCCACAAGAGACTAGGAAAAGCAAATGTCTTCTTTTATTGGTAGGATGTCTCTATAAGCAGGATATTGACCAAATCTTGTGCTTATGCATTGAACCAAATGAAAGGCAAACCTATCTGAAACAAAAACATATTAAAAGCATCAAATTTCACTATGGCGCTAAAGAAATACACCAACACCTAATGTGTGTCGGTGTGCATTGGCCAAATATGTGTAAAATCATTACATCAAAATGTACAAAAAGTACTATATGAAGAAAATACATGAGTCAATACCCATGTTTTGAGTCATCGTAGCACCTAAGTGGAGTAATATCTAGTTGAGTACTTAGAAACTAAAACATTTTTGGAAGGGTTCAAAAAATTATGATAGAAATACATTAAGATGGAAGCCAGAGAGTTTGCTATCATATTCAATCGCCTCTATAGACGTGGAAGAGATGGGTATCTCAGGATGTGCATCACCAAACAAGAGTATATACCCATCCTTGCACAAGCCCATGTTGGACATGCTTTCTATGTTGACACTACAACCAAGTCAATCCTTGGCACAAGCCCATGTTGGACAGGTGTTCTCTATTGACACTACAACCAAGTCAATCCTAGTGGTAGGGTTCTAGTGGCCTACTCTACACATGGATGCTGACTCCTATGTCAAACAATGTGATGAATGTCAATGAGAAAAAATACTTCATAAGAGAGGTGAGACCAATAATGGGAACAAGAGCTTTTGCCAAATGGGGAATAGATTTTGTAGAACCCATAACTCCATCAGCAAACCAAACCCATGCTCAACTCATCATAGTGGGAACCGATTATCTTACAAAATGGGTAGAAGCCATGGCCACACAAAAAATGATGCAAAAACTACGGCTCAATTTTGTATGAAAACATTTTCACTAGATATGGCATGCTGATAGAAATAGTTAATGGTCAAGGAATACACTTTTTAAACAAGCGACAAATGTCTTTTATACGAATATCGGGTAATTTACCCCGGGTAATTTACCAGAACTCTGCACCATACCACCCTCAGGTGAATGGACAAATGATAGAGCACCAACAAAAGCTTGTGTAATGTACTCACCAAAATTGTTAGGTACTCACACACAAATAGGGAGAAGAAATTACATTTTGCCATTAGGCTTATTAGGTCACATTCAAAAATTGGCGATTGATACAGAGCGAGCTTTGAAATAAGATTTTTCCTTAAGTTCAAAGCTCGCTCCAAATGCTTCTAGGATTGATACAAAGCAAGCTTTTGGAGGGATCTTTTTTATTTTTGTTTTCTCTCTCTCCCCCTTCTCTCTCTATCTCTCTCTTTCTATCTTTCTCTCCCCCTTCTCTCTCTCTCTCTCTCTCTCTCTCTCTCTCTCTCTCTCTCTCTCTCTCTGTCTCTCTCTCTCAGAGAGAGACAGAGAGAGATAAAATGAAATGATATATTAATGTCTTCAAAAGGCCAAATTGGCCTATGAGACAACAGAGTTTACAAATGGTGAATCTGATACAATGTCTGTGTAAAAGGCTAACAAACTGAAAATTGAAAAACTGAAATTGAACTGAGATAAAGGATGAAATGAATGGCTAAGATGTTGGAATCAATATCCTATCTTATGATATCTAGCATCGGTCTTTGGCGGAGCTCATTGATGTCCTCCTCAATGAGTACTCTGACTGGGCATCGCCCATGTCTGGCCAGAATAGTCTGTACCCTCTGATGCAGCTTCCACCAATGTCTTGATGACCCTCGCAATCGTGGGTGTCTGGATCTTCCAAGTTCAGTGGCCTTGTCAGTCAGTGTACCTCTAGTATAGGTGGACTCTGAAGTCTGCTTTGATGCTTGCTCATGTGAAGGTCACGCATGTAGTCTTAAAAAAATAGTGATCTCCCTCTGTGAGTGTCTCCTACTTCCTGGTCTCCTCAAGAGGCTCTCCCTATGTCTTCGTAGCTCCAATAAAAACAGCCCAAGACATCTCTAATCTTGCTATCTCATAACTTTGGCCAGTGGTCCAAAACCCTCTTTGAATAGGCAGTGGAAATGGCCTCGTATCGCATAATAGATTGGGCAGTGACAGATGTGATGTAACTTTATCTCTGGATCTATATGGCATAGCTAACAAAGCTGGCCTCTACTGGTACTCATCTATATCTACTAGTATCAATCTCTAATTGATGTGACGATGAACCAAAAATCCCAGCATGACTGCAAACCAAAGCACACCTTGGGATGTGTGGAGCTTCAAAATGTGGAAGTTTAGCCAAAGAGGATTGCAATCTAGAAAGACCGGTAGAGGACAAAGAATAGATCCCAGAACCATTTCTTGAGGATTTATTTGAGCTGTTGGGATGGAGCCAAATCTTGGCTACTCTAGATGTGTGAAGAAATAATGCCTACAAAGTTTTGTGATGAGGAGGAAGGCCATGACATAGTTTCCTATTTTATGATAAAGGTGTTGAAGGAAGCTAATGAAAATTGTGAGTATAAAAGCAAAAAATGTGAGACAAACATCTATGTCATGAATCATGATGCAAAAGCACAAATGAAGGAAGAAAAGAAACCACAAGAATATGTCATCATTGACAAACTTGAAGAATCAACAATAGTTGTTCCAAAGAAGCCGACTCCAAAAAATGCACAACTGAAAGCAGATGAAGAAGCAGTGTTTCCAAGTTCCACATCAAATGTTCAACAAATTCAAGATCAAGAGAAGAACAAGGATAAGGTAAAAGATCAATTGTCTCCTACAATGATCATTCAGCTTATGTGGAGAAACATGACGCAAAATTACATGTTCAGTTATGATAGATCCTTATACTACAAAGAATCTAATCTCTTATGGAACTTAATGATGGGGAAGCCACCAATCAAAGAGCTAAAAGAAACAGTGTACACAAGTTCTAAAATGCCAATTCCTAGCGTTTGCATGGCAAAAGTAGTATTCAAGTTGAGTATAACGGAGTTCAAGGACATTTTCTATATAATCAACTCCCATCACGTCAAAGAGAGGCTGGTCCTGACAAACAACTAGATGAACATCTTCTTTCCACAAAAACAAAAATCTTCAACAACAACAATAATAATAATTACAAAATCATCTCAAGTCCATGAAAAAAAGAAACAACCAACCATAGCAGAAAAAGGTAAAGCTAGAGCAAACACTAAAGGAGATCAACCTCACAAATTCAACAAGTCTCCATCAAACTTCCTACATAGCCTCTACATCCAAAGCCAAACCATCGACAACGCAATGGAAACCTAAGCAAAAAGTTTATCAGCCAAAGTTTCCAAAAAAGCCTCCAAAAGAGGCCGAAAAGAATCCATCAAGTGTTTATATCCAAAGAGCACATCAAAGTCAAAGATCCAGGTTGGATCACCAATCACAAGTTTGACCTCAACAACCAAAGGTGATAGGGTGGGTAGCATTGAATGAGGCAATCACTACTCAAGTCTACTTTCAAGGAAACACTAATATTTGGGCCAAAAACCCTAAGCTAATACCGTTACCTACTCACCTCAAGAAAAAAGTTCTACAAAGAGAAAGTCGAGCTATGAACGAAAGACAAACACCTCAAACAAGAGAAAGAACAACCACAAAAGGCAAAAGAAAAGAACTTCAAAGAAACAAGCAATTGAACAAGTATGGGTACCAAAGTGAGACTTGGACCAAGCTACCCAACAAAGACATGTGATGCAACAAATGATTCCAATCAAGATATTTGAAGCACAAGGTATTTGAGGAAGATAACTCTCAAATATGGTTACCAAAAGTACTAGCTCAACCTGAAACAACTAAGATCAATCATGTAGCACAAGGCTCCACCCAAAGGCAAGCAATCACAACCAAGAGCCAATAGGGTGCTACAACCTCCAGATGGATACCTTGTCTTCTATTACAAAAGCAAGGCTTTTACAATGGTAATAACCAGATATGGATACCAAATTCTAGTGTCCATCGAGATATAGCGAAAGGGAAAATGCAAAAGACGATCACACAAAGACCAAAAAGAAGATGGGTTCCAAATTGCTATGGGAAACTCAATCACAAAAAACCCACAAACATCTATAACCACTTCTCATGGGAGATAAAGCAAAGGCTCCATCAATCCCTATTACAATTGTAGAACCTGTTTCATGAAGCAATAAGCAAAGGCTCCATCGGTCCCTATAACAACCGTAGAACCTATTTCACAAAGAAATATCGACATATGACACACAAATAAAAAGGAGCAAAAGTATGTCAATATACTGGACAAAATGGTGGCATCCAAAGACCAAAACAATGAAAGAGGCCTAAATTTCAAGAACCTATGGAATTGGGTTTCTAGCCTTGAACAAGTACGTCCAAGTTGGCATTAAAATTGCATGGCATAAGAGTTAGAGTCAGGCACCTAAGCCACTAAATGAGCGAGGTGTTAGTCCCAAAGCTTCAAGTAATATTCTCTATGGTCTAAGAGTCTTAGCTATTCTAGGTATTGCTCAAGCTTAAAGAGTTGAGCATGTTGCTCATGCTAGTATAGGTGAGCATAAGAGTCAAAGTCTATGTATTTTAAGTCTAATGAAGTGAAGGAGAAAGTACAAAACACACTCACACATGGAGCACAATGAAGTATGAGTGGAGAAGCTTCTACATCAAAAACCCTTTTTGAAAACGTGGAAGGTATCGCAACATCCTTTGATGTCACATGCGCTACATTTGTTTCTTGAAGCACCCGTCAACTCCATCTTTCACATTGCATGCTTTTGTTTGAAAAATTTCTCGTATGCATATAGACTGTCCCATAAAGAACTCCAACAAGAGCGTATACCGCATGCACTTTTTTCCCACCGGGTTTTTTCCCTTTGGTCATTTAGGTTTTAGACACTAATCTAGAAACACTCATCACTATCCTCTTGTATATATTCCTTCTACATCAAGTACAACAATAAGGAAATTGGTACCCATATCAATCGTCAAAGAATTAGAGAAACAACTGCAGGTCTCAACTATGCTTGTCAAGAGAAACTCTTATCTTCAAGGAAAACATCAAAGCTCTATTAAACAATGGCAAGTCAAAGAATGACATACAAAAACAAGTAGTAAGCAATGACAAATTCAACAGAAGAGCTATCAACAACAATCATGATGAGCTCACATAGTGCTTCAAAGTTGAGCATGAGAGAGAGAGAGAGAGTGTGTGTGTGTGTCTTCTGAACCAATCAACCTTGGAAATGAATAACCGAATATGCATACAATGGAGGCAAGGGGTTGCTTATATAGCAACTCAATAAATTGACCTGCCTAGACTTTCCCAAGCCATAAGATCTCCAAGTTCTCCCTCTCTTAATCTCCAATTTCTCCACTTCTCTGCTATTCTGCAAGGCCAATCCTCCAAAACCTTGTTGTTGTTGCAAAGCCGCTCTAAAATCCCTGCTACTTTGCCTTCCAAGTCGCTTTTGTACTCCCTCATACAAGCCACTGAGGTAGTGTCAAAACTCTCCCTCTCTTCACCTTTGTTGTCACCTCACCTTGCCGAGGGGTCGGTCACCCAAGAAGAACCACCCCTGCCCATTGGAAACAACATTTTTAAAATGCTAGCAAAATGGGGGCGGGGGGGGGGGGGGGCACTATGGGCTGACGGTATGTTGGCATCATTTCAAAACGTAGGGTCGGGGAGAGCAGACCAAGGGGAGCCTGCATGTGGACAACGGCATTTCAAAACGCAGAGAAAAAAGAGGCTCACACCGGTGCTGGGGTGCAAACAATAGTTGTCAACATTCTGAAATGCGCAGCAGGGTAAAGAGCATCAATAAAGGGCTTTGGCAGCTAGCGTTCGAAAACACTGCAAGAGGCAATGTGTGAACACCGCCGGCATGTGAGCTAGGCAGTGTTCAAGGCAGAGTTTTGGAACACCAGAGTAGAGAAGGGCATCAACAAGGGTTGGAGAGGAAAACACCGACGACGAAGGTAGTCTTCTCCTTTTTGCTGGATAGATCCTCCTCCTCCAAGGCCTTCAACGACGAATGACTTCGATACCATGTCAAAGTCGACAATGCAGAAGCTTAGAGACCAAGGAGAGAGAGAGAGAGAGAGAGAGAGAGAGAGAGAGAGAGAGAGAGAGAGAGAGAGTTTCCTGAACCAATCAACCTTGGCAATGAATATCTAAATATGTATACACTGGAGGCAAGGGGTTGCTTATATAGCAACCTCAGTAAATTGCCCTACCCAGACTTTGACAAATAAGTAAACTAAATACCTAAAAGCCAAAAGAAATAATGGGATCACATCTCGGGGGGGTCACTTAATAATTATGTGACTATCACATGAGTGCAGTAGAAGGGGTTATTAAATTTAATTTTTTCTCACATTTTCACATACAGAAGGGTACTGTAAAATGGTAATGGGAATAAAATTTACAGATTGAATAGGAAAAGGGTGTCTTTTATTTATCAAAAATTCACAGATATGGAGCTTTAGAGATAGTCCTTGAACGCACGTGATATACATAATTTATACACAGTGGACTCCCCAAGGATGACATTGGGTAGTTCACTTGAGATGCCAAAACTCTAACAGGTGCAACACCCCGAAAGCACACAAAAAATTGTAGTGGCTAAAATACTTGAAAGTCATTCAATCATAATACCCTTTGCTACCACATAGCTTTCTAAACAATCCTTGATCTCTAGACTCTACCAAGTGACAAAAACCTCGCTCTCACCATTATATTGCTAAAGTAAAATGGAGTGGTTTTTCTTCTTTAAAAAACGTGAATATGGTCACATGGACTATCAACCACCGTAGTCTCAAACCCTCGAGCGACAGTGCTACCAATGTTAGTGGATTGCCACGACCACGTCTATAGCATAGCTATTTGACACTAGCATACTTTATGTCAATACTCAGAGAAGCAATTGGTGTGGGACACAAAGACACATTGAGTTTGTCAGGCTCAAAGGAGTGGATGTGACTAGAGAAGCACCATAGTGTAACAATAGAATCAACTTAAACAGTCTACGATTGCCTACACTCAATCCTCTCTCTACCAATAGTTCAATAATTTCCTTTGTCAAACGAGTTCGAAATGCCACAAAACTTGCGAAGATAGTTGGCAAGAACTTAGTAGAACCTATCTAGACCCTATAAACTCGTCTTTAAGAGATACATAAATAGCAGTTCTTCGGTTTGTAGGTGTGCAAAACATAAACAGAAAAGTGATTTAGAATCTTCACTTATATCTTAGGACTCATCTCCCATTAAAAAAATCAGCATTTACACTTGATTATGTCATTAAAATAGCAACTTTATAATCTCACAATAGAGCCGGCCGTGAACTTAAACAAAACCGAAAATGTATGCAAGCAAATGGAAGAGCAAGAGAGAGGAACAAGAGGAAATAGTCGGAAGTTGGTTCTGATTGCCCATTTAATGAGTTATGTTGATCACAAGTTTGCACCGAAGGATTGCTCTCATGCACAATGCTATCTTCTGAAAAGGATCCTCCCTCCCCTTTTCAAAACTACCTTTATACTTAGGTTTACTAAAAAATGGCTTTGGGTTTGTTCCATTCCCATGGGATACATCCTCTTAAAATAAAAATGGCTTTACATCCCCTTTACATATTACATCTTTATAGAGAGGGCTTGGGCTCGTTCTAATACTACAATGTAATTTCACAAGGAATATTATTCTAGAAGGGATATCCATGGCAACATCTCCAAGTAGTTGTTCATGTGGTAATGGTGGTAGTGTGAGTACTTTGACATTGTTTGACATATCTCTAGTTGTCACCCCCACTATGGAAGCCATTTATGAGCCTCAAAGTCTGTGTATCTCCATGATAAAGAGCCCCAAGCATCTTTGCTAATTTGTGTTCTCCATGACACACTGTAATGGCCCAAATAAGAGGCAATGGTATCTCCCTCTAATCTCATAGTACATCGAGCATCTCCATAAGAAATGTTGCTTTGACTCTATCTCTAATGAACACAGTTTGCACAAGCGACTCTCTTTGGGGGTACCAATCGTCTTGACCATCTCTATCTCCGATGTGAAGACACTTGAAGCTATCCTATGTGACTCCTCATGGCATACAACATAAGAGTCTCCAAGTATTGTTGTCTTTTAATCACCCCATGACCAGTGTACGAATAAAATGATCTCTGCAATACTACATCTTCACGGTTTTTAAAGCTTACATGGATTGACCTTTCTAACATCACTATGAAGGATTTGTCACACAAAGTGTCATATAGACTTCCTTTTAAGATATACCCTAGTTGTCCAGTCTCTTCTTGGTTTACACTCTCCTCTGTGGATATAGTCTTAACCCTACCCCCTTGGATTGGACTTCTAAAGTGATAGAACCTTTTTGACCTTAGAACCATGAATTTTTTTTGCAGAAGAAGTTCAAGGCAAAATTGCTACCTAGGTTTAGAGATATAGCTTGCCTTCTTTTTTGAGATATTTCATCAGATAGGCCAGATTCTCCACTTGAAATGTAATTAACACTCAAGGGTTCTTAAGTTCATTATTGGTTACAACAATTTTGGTCAAATCTACAAAAATTCTCAACTTTAAGCTCTAAATCATTATTGTGGGTGGAGGATACACTTTTATGAATCCAAATTCAACTTTGGAGACTCTCATGAGCTTCTAATGACTAGGGCCCTATACATGGAATATTGACCCTACCTCAATTTGAGAAAATTATTGGATGGAAATTCAAATTTAGCAATATTTTTTACTGATATCTTTCTAGGTGACTACCCTTTGTGTATAGACGCTGATGGAGTTATTATTTTCAACTTTCCTTAGTTGGTTGGGCTACATGAATCGCAATCCATGTTCTACCAGATTGGGGCTTCAGAATTTGGTAGCATCTAGTTTACCCCCTTTGAAGACTATTTTCCCAGTTTATTGTTGATTCCACTCTTAAAAATCTAGTCCCTTATGACTTTTGCTCTTTCTTGACTACTCTCCATGATTCTTGATTTTGAAACCTTTTGATTCAAAAAGTTTTTTTGGTTTCAACAAAGTCTCGTGGTTAAGTATTCACTTTCATTTACACTTTCTATTTTTGAGGTGCATGGATGGCGATCCGTGTTTCTCAACCTTTGAATCTGAAGTTTTGGGCATCTATTTACTTTGGTTAAGTTTAGGGAAATTCCAATGTTTTGTCCCAATTTATCTTTTTGTTAATTGGTTAAGTCCTGAGTTTTGTGTCTGCACAACGGCTTTGACTTTTAGTGAGATGTTTGGCTCCTTACCCTAATTTTTAGATCTCTCTATTGGTCAAACTCTTTGGTCTTGCTTGATTATGCAAGCTCTATGCAGTGGGTATCTTTCTAGTACAAAACCAAAAAACGGTACATGAATCGCGATTCAAGTTTTGTAATGTTTGACACCAATTAGTGTCAGAACTAGTAGATGTCACTTTTAGACGACTTCCTCCATTTGTGCATAATTTGGATCCCAATATGCATTTCTTTTCATGTGTTTGGAAATTTTCTTGTTTCTGTGTCTGGCAATTTCCTTGTTAGTGTGTAGATTTGTGTAGTTTCTTTTAGCTCAAGGGACAGTTTTTTGGTCATGTCATGCCTGTTGGAATTAGGGTTGCAGAGAAACACACACAGCTTGGAGAAGACGAAGGAAGCTCAGGGCACACAATAAAGAGTGTATAACTTAGTGTGCAATGGAAAGATAGATAGCCCTAGAGTGATGGGCGTATATATAATGCACGGGGGAAAAAACCTCCTAAACAGGGAAAAAATACCCCGGCCGTCCTAGTGTGTTCACACACATCACTACCACATGTATATGGTAACAAATCCCCCCTGTAGTGATGCGGTGAACGAGAGCTGGCACATGAGTAAAGGGAAGTGCCATGCCCTGAGGACAATTAGTCCACAAAGGGGAGTAAGCCCAAAGCTTTGCGGAAAGCTTCAAGCTTCTCACGAGACAATGCCTTTGTGAAAAGATCTGCAAGGTTGTCCTGTGCTGGCACATAAGCCAAGCCAATCTCTCCTACTGAGAGCCTCTCCTTGATATAGTGGTAATGCACCTCAATGTGCTTTGTGCAAGCATGAAAAACTAGGTTCCTCGCAACTGGCAATGCGCTCTGACTGTCAATGTAGATAGTGTTGGCAGTGTCCTGTCCAACACCCAAATCAGCCATAAGGCGTCTGAGCCATACACACTCAACCGTAGCTGTGAAGACTGCCCTGTACGCAGCCTCACAACTCGAAGTGGCCACAGTAGGTTGCTTCTTGCTCAACCATGATATACATGAACTGCCAAGCATGAAACAAAAACCACTTGTGAACACTCGCGTGTCAAAACAACCAGCCCAATCTGAGTCCGAAAAAGCATGTAAGTCTGGCGGCAATGATCCCCCCTTGGGATAAAACAAGCCAAGATGTAAAGTGCCACTAAGGTAGCGGAAAATCCTCTTGACAGCCTGCCAATGCTTAGACCCTGGGCTATGCATAACTCTGCTGACCTGTGAGAATGCAAACTGAATATCCGACCTCGTGTTGCATACATAAATGAGGCAAGCAACAACAGTTTGGTAAAGAGTGACATCAGAAGGATCGCCAGCATCATGTAGACTCAACTTCAAACCTGTTTCCATAGGAGTGGCAATAGGTTTGCAATCCTCAAGTCCAAACTTCCATAGCAATGTTTCTATGTAACTTTTTTGACACAAGGCAATACCACCATCACACTGCTTAAATTGTATACCCAAGTAATGATGCAACAGCCCCAAATCTTTCATCTTGAAAGTAGCATTCAAATCAGCCTTAAATTCAGCAATACGTCTCTCATTTGGTCCAGTGATCAGCAAATCATCAACATAAAGAACCACAATGAGAAGTACATCACCCTTACGCTTTACATACAATGTGCTTTCTGTTGGACTGTTACGAAAGCTTTGTTTGACCAAATGAGTGTCAGCTTTCTCATACCAAGCACGAGGGGATTCCTTCAACCCATACAAAGCCTTGTTACATTTGCACACTTTGTCCTCTTGTACTTTTATGACAAAATCGCAAGGCTGTGTTACATAAACTTCCTCAAATATGTCACCATTCAAGAAAGCAGTAACAATGTCTGATTGATGTACATCCCAACCAGAATGAGCTGCCAATGCACATAGAAAACGCACAGCAGTCATACGACAAGTGGGAGCAAAAGTCTCTTCATAATCTATGCCTTTTTGCTGTGCATAACCCTTTGCAACAAGTCGATCCTTATGGCGATCGATCTCACCATCCGGTTTGCGTTTCAACTTGTAAACCCATTTTGTACCAATGGCCTTTTTGCTAGGAGGCAAATCACATAAAGTCCATGTGTCATTTTCTATAAGTGCATCATATTCTGATTGCATGGCAACCATCCAATTTTTTGAATTTTGTGCTTTATCAAAAGACAGAGGCTCCTCAACGTCATGTAAGCTAGACATAGCCAAAGCATAACAATCTGATACATAAGATGCATGGCGAGAGCCTGAACGAGTACGACTAGACAAAGATGCATCCAATTTACTGTCACGCAAAGTGTGCACCAGCCATTTTGGCATACCTCTAGCCCGCTCATTTTCAGCCCTTTCCTCATCAAGTACATCATGTACATCTGCATCAGTATAATAGGCTAATCTAGAACATTTTCAGAAAACCCCATAGGATGTACATTTGCCTCATTGGAACTTACATTCGTATTTCCAGCACTGAAAAGAGGCAACAAAGTGTCATAAATGTCCCGTGAGCTTACATTACTGTCTCTAGTACATGACAGCAAGGGCTAAACAGAATCTTCCACAAACACTACATCCCGAGAAACTAGAATATGCTTTGTTTGCGGATGATACAACCTGTAACCTTTGCTTTCATCACTATAACCAACAAAAATACATTTGACAGCCTTATCATCCAATTTTCTGCGCTGCACTTGTGGCACCAAAGCATATGCCAAACAGCCAAAAACACGCATGTGCTCAATAGAAGGCTTTCTATCATGCCATGCTTCATATGGAGTAATAGACTGCAAAGCTTTCGTAGGACATCTGTTAAGTACATAAGTGGCACACATGATGGCCTCAAGCCAAAAAGAATGCGGTAAAGCTTGACTTTTGACCATACATCGTGCCATTTCCGTCAATGACCTGTTTTTCCTCTCATCAACACCATTTTGTTGAGGCGTATAAGGCACTGTACATTGGTGTTTTATCCCACGACTAGCCAGAAATGCATTAAATTCATGAGACATATACTCCCCCCCTCGATCGGAACGGAGGGTGCCCATAGTATATTTCGAGACATTTTCAGCCATAGCCAGAAATTGTTTGAAGCACATAAAAACTTCGGACTTCGCTTTAAGCAGAAATACCCATGCATGCCTGGAGTAATCATCAATGAAAGTCACGAAGTACAGGTAATTGCCCAAGGACGGAGTTTGCATGGGCCCACAAACATCACTGTGCACAAGTTGCAACCTGCATGTGGCCCGAACTGAACCATCCTTTGGAAACTTAGAACGCTGCATCTTACCCAAAATACAACCTTCACAAACATGTTTGACAGGTGCTTCAAGAGGCGGCAAAGAAGCAACCATACAGATTTTTGCAAACGCAGCAAATTGGCAAAATTCAGATGACCAAAATGTGCATGCCAAAGTTTTGCATCTGAAATAGCCCTTGAATCTGCAACAACATTTGCAAAATTTTGTCCACACTTGTCATACAAAGTGAGCTTATACAGCCCACGGCACAAAAGGCCAGATGCAACAATTTCATCACCAAAACTGAGATCATGAACTGTATATCTGTCATCCACAAATTTGACTACAAGTCCAAGTCTAGGAAGTGCGGATAGAGACAAGAGATTCTTCTTGATCCCAGGTACATAAAGTGCATCAACAAGTGTGAAGGAACTGCCATTTGCAGCAGTAAGCACAATCTTTCCAACTCCCTGAACTGGATAAGAGGCACTGTTGGCACAAGTGACAGAATTCCCATGAGGGACAGACTCGAGAGAGGTAAACAATTCATGATGTGAGGTAATGTGCTTTGTAGCACCACTATCGAAATACCACACATGTGAATCTGCAACAACTGACAAGCATGCATCATGGACAATAGGATTGTAAGTGCACTCTGCGCTAAAATCCCATTCTGCATCAACATCAACATCACAGTCTCCTTTCACAGAAGACTCAACAACGGCTGCATTTGTAGTGGAACCAGCATTTGCAGTGGAACCACCCTCTTTCTTCTTAGCCTCTTTGTCCTTCAACTTAGGACACGATTTGATCAAGTGATCATTAGCTTTACAATAATGGCAACGCATGTTCTTTTTGCCCTTATCACCAGAATTGCCAGACGGAGTGCTGCCAGCAGAAGCATTAGGAACAGAATTTTTGCCACTCGCAGCAGAACCATAAGAAGTGGCTGCATTGCTGTTACCACCCTTTCTTTGAGAAGCAATAAAAGCCTGTTCAACTACACGCTGCCTAGTCCTGTCATAATGCATCAAACTTGACAATGTCAGGATTTCCTTGGGTCATCAGTGTCCAAGTACTAGGAAAAGTCTGGTAGGAATCTGGTAAGGCATCAAGAACAGTCTGCACTAGGGAACTGTCTGAAATGACTTCACCTGCAGAAATGAGTTGCTCATTGATATCCTTGACACTAGCAAGGAAAGTGTCCATATCATCTTCCTCATGCATAATCTTTGACTCCAGCTCTTTACGCAGCAAAGCAATTTTAGCCTCATTGCGACTTGCATAAAGACCAACCAAAATATCCCAAGCCTGTTTTGCAGATTTTGATGAATGGATGTGAGGAAGAATGGTGCGCTTCACAGACAACACAATCAATGCATGAGCTTGCGCATCCTTAACATCCCAACGAGCTCGTTCTGCCGTAGGCAAAACAACTCTAACAGCAACAATCCTTGCAGCAAGACCTGCAACATCCTCAACGTCGCCTACATCCTCAGAACCAGAACGTACATCTATGCCCTGCACAATGTTCCAGACGCCTTTTGACACAAGAACATGTTGCATCATATAAGCCCACATAGGGTAGTTGTCCCCATCCAACCTGTCCTCAGCAGCAAACATCTTGAACACATCTGTGTTGTTGTTGTCAGCCATGGTAAATGCTGCACCTAATGTGAAAACTGCCGAAAAATAGGAGAAACGGAGCGGGAACAACACGTGCTATATAGCACAAACCGTAGAAGACCATAAGGCACATGTTATGCAGAAAACGGCACTGACAGAAACTCTGCACAAAATGATGAAATAGCGTGTGCAGCACTGCCTGTAGTGGAAACGGAGGCCGAAATGAGCCCAAATCAAAAATCCGAGGAGACCAAGCTCTACGTGCTCTCCCGAAATATTTGTCGACCTGCGAACGCTCGCCAAAGCTCACTGAAATCGGAGAAAGTGAGCAGGCGTGTATCTGGAGCAGCTAGCGACTAAGCCCGGGAGGACGTAACCTGCTCTGATACCAATTGTTGGAATTAGGGTTGCAGAGAAACACACACAGCTTGGAGAAGATGAAGGAAGCTCAAGGCACACAATAGAGAGTGTATAACTTAGTGTGCAATGGAAAGATAGATAGCCCTAGAGTGATGGGCGTATATATAATGCACGGGGGAAAAAACCTCCTAAAGAGGGAAAAAATTCCCCGGCGGTCCTAGTGTGTTCACACACATCACTACCACATGTATATGGTAACAATGCCCTTCTAAGTTAATGCGAACTCCCCCCTCTCTTTCTTTGACATGAGGTTTATGAATCGTGATTCATGTTCCTCCAAAAATAGCATTGATATTTTCCAATTTGAATGTAAAGGGTCCTTTGAAGTTTCATTGGGTGATTCTCTAAAGTTTGGTCACCTTTTGCCTTGTTTACCAACACTTCGTTGTATTTTAGAGAGATGCTATTTTGGACCAAATATGGTCTCCCAATATTTTTTCTTTGTCTTGCACATCCCCAAATGAGGGTTTTTAATCTACGTAGCCTACTCCTACGAACTAGAAATGATAACATACAACAAAATGAACAAAGTGTGAAAAGTTTTGCTAATGGGGGTGGTGTGTGCGACACTTTGAAAGCACAAAGAAAATTGGAGACTCGCTTGAAAGTCACTCAATCACAATACCCTTTGCTACCACATGGTTTTTTAATCAGTCTTCGACCTTTAGAGTGCACCAAGCAGTGACAAAAACCTCGTTCTTGCCACCATGTTGCTAAAGTGAAATGGGGTGGTTTTAAGGTGGTTTTTAAAACGTGAATATGGTTACATGGTCACTCTTGACAATGACACCAATGTTAGCAGGTTATTGAGATGAACGTCTACAACACAGCTATGTGGCACTAGCATACTTTATGTGAGTACTCAAAGAAGCAATTGGGGCACAAAGACACATTGACTTTGTCATGCTCAGACTAGAGAAGCACCATAGCACAAAAATAGAATCAACCCAAATAGTCTACAACTATCTACACTCAATCCTCGCTCTATCAACACTTTGACGATTTCGTTTGTCAAACGAGCTCGAAACACCATGAAACTTGAGAAGATAGTGGGCAAGGACTTAGAGAACCTATCTAGACCATATAAACTCATTTTTGAGAGGTAAATAAATAACAATCCATGGGTTTTCAAGTGTGCAAAACATAAAGGAAAGTGGTCTAAAAGCTTCACTTATATCTTAGGACTCATCTCTCGTTAAAAAATTCAGCATTTACACTTGACTATGCCATCAAAACAGCAAGTTAATGATCTCACAGTGTATCCGTGAGCTTCAACAAAATCGATAGTGCATACAAAGAGCAAGAGGAGAGGAACAAGAGGCAGTAGTCAGAACTTGATTTTGATAATTGTTGGGGTATAGGCGCCTATGCCTTGCCCGGCCGCCCAGAGTCTGGGCGCCCACTGACTTGTATACCTTATACATAGCATAAGTGTATAGGGGGTTGCTCACTCTTTGAGTCTCCCCACCCATATCTGTGTGTCGTGTGTCTCCTTCTCTCTCTCACTCTCCGTCTGTGGTGCTCCCCGATCCCCTTCAATTGGTATCAGAGCTATGGTGACCGCGGAGAGCACGACGGCTTTGAGAGCTTCGAGGCAATAGCTCGCTCGCTCTCGACGGTAGAGAGATTAAGAAAGCTTGGAAGCTTTGTGAGAATGCAATGGGGGCTTGTGAGCTCAGTTGAGAGTGATGTATGCTCTTGTGGAAGCTCAGAAAGGAGTGTGGAAGATTGTGTGTAAGTGAAGGTGTTGCCCTATAAACTGTGTGTACAGCAGCACTATTTTCAGATTCGTTTTTCCCCTTGTAGAATGCAGATCTGAGAATTCTGCTCGCATGGCCCATCCGTTTTGACGTGGTCTACAACTTTGCAGAAGAAACTTTTTGCAAATTCCTCACCGTTTTGCTGATATTCAGCTCAGACTGACTGTATACAGAAATTCCAGATTTTCTGTTGTCGCATTGTGTGCGAGTTTGATGCACTTTTGGAAGCACGGGAGATGCTTGAAGTTGAGTGCATAAATTCTGAGCTGAAGATGCAATTGCAGCTTGTGTTAAGCTTGTGGTTTGAGGGTTTTTTGGTAGACTTGGGCAACGAAGTACGGAGGCATTTACACACCACCGAAGCGGTCTCTTGAGAGACGCAAGTTTTTGGAGCACACAGGTGGAGCTTCTTTCACTGGTTTTCACAAAATACTTTGGCAGTGATTTTGTGCTTGGATTCATGGTCTTTGCGGATGGTTTGCATATGGTTATGGCACATGGTTGATGCCCATTATATATGCATTTTGGCGAGCACTTTCAAGTGCCGGTAAGCTCTCTTGAGAGCATTGTTTTCGCATTGATCAAGTTTCCGGATTGCAAATCTTTTGGCGTTTGCTTATGCGCAGTCACTCCGTTGATGTACGTTGAGTGCGGATTGCCATTGTATGTGAAAATGTGGAGCCATTTTGGCATTTCTACTCATTGGCATTGAGTAGTGTTATGGTTTATGGTAGAGATTGTACTTGAGTTTTTTGCTCAGTTTTGAGGGGAAATTCTATCGGATTTTTCCCAGATTCTCGCCATAGTTTGTGATCGAGTGTTTACTCTCACTTTGACAGGTTTTGTCAGTTTGTACACAGTTTTGTGTTTTTGTATCCACTCTCGCAAGAGTGAGGAGTTGTGTATCTTTCTTTGCTTGAGACAGTGGTTTGCTCTCGGGTGGGAGAGTCTTGTGATCTCGAGCATTGTTTGCCATAGTTTTGCAGAGCTTATGCATGTATGTTGAGTGTAGTTTGATGCGCATTGATTGCTCATTGTATTGAGCTTGCAGGAAAATGGTTATTTTGTGTTGATAGCCATTGTGCGTCGAAACTCTGGCGAAATTTTCCCAGGAGTTTTATGTGTATCATTTATGCGATCTAGGTAGAGATTGCAGGTTGCACTCAGCATTTGCGTGCGGTGTTCTCTGCAGGTGGGAGATTTGTGTGTGTGTATGCATCGATACCGCACATGGTGGGCTTGGTGATTAGCTCACAGATTACAGTGTGATACTAGAGCATGCGAGGCTTGTATTGACATTGCGGGAGCTCTATTTTGGAGTGTGTCTCACAGGTTTTACATTGTGTTTCTGGCCATATTGGTAGACAGTTTTCAAGTGTTGTTGGTGAGGTGGTTTTGCTTTCTAGTTTGCTACATTGTGCTCATGGCAGAGACAGGTGATCGATCAGATTGTGACCTCTCACAGATGCGCATGTTTGATGGGTCAGACTTTGCGGCATGGAGAGAGTGTATGCTTGACGCATTGACACAGCGAGGGTTGCATCGACCATTGAGTGGTGATGTAGGTAGACCTTCAAACATGTCTGACGATCAGTGGCAAGAGCTAGAGGAGATGGAACTATCTACGCTCTCTTTGCACCTTGCGGAATCTGTATATGCTCTTGTTATGTATGAGACTACTTCAAGAGCACTTTGGCGCAGATTACATGATATGTATGATAGATCTGAGTCATCACGGACTCGTGTGAGACATGTACATTCACGAGCACGCCGACAGGTGACATGTTGGTATTGTGGTCATTCTGGACACATTAGACGGTGTTGTTTTCGTCGTATGCGACATCGTAGGAGACATGGCAGTCTCAGAGATGTATGTAGTGATGCCATGGACTCAGTTGCTTTGACAGTTGAGGCAGATGTAGTGTCGGAGTATACTAGTGACGGGGATGTCACTTTTACCTCGAGCTATGCAGGAGATGCTATACATGTGGATAGTGCACTCCCTTCGCAGTGGTTGCTAGACGCAGATGCTATGTTTCATGTCACGTCGCATCGTGAATGGTTTTGTAGCTATTCTAGCGGGATGCTTGGTAGTGTACGTTTGACCGATGGATCAGTGCATGCGATAGCAAGTGCAAGAGATGTGAGACTATCATTACCGAGTGGTGCATCTTACTTGTTACGACATGTGCGCTATGTACCAGATTTGACAGTGAGTTTGATCTCGATTGGTCAGCTTAGAGATTGTGGATGTCAGATTTCGCTACGAGAGCGAGATTTTGTGATGCATTTGGGTTCGCTAGTGATTGCGAGAGGTGCCAGGAGTGGTACAGGTTACCCATTGCATGTGGATCACGGGAGAGACGGTGTTGTCTCTGTGATCACACAACCAGGTAGAGAGCGAGAGAGCAGGCGAGTCTCTTTTGCTTGTGGGTTGCAGGATGCTTTGCATGGAGTGCATAGTAGTGAGCTCGTTGTGCACACAGTTGGGGCACGACTTGAGCAGTCACACAGAGAGGTGATAAAGTCAGACATGCATGCTTTGCTAGTGACTGAGCAAAGCAGAGAGTCAGTTGTGCGAGATACTTCTATGCAAGATAGACAGGTAGAGCGGTCTTGCTCTAGTGAGTCACGACAGGAGGACGTTGTGCAAGAGTCTATGCATACGGAGTTAGAGCATGAGAGCTCTAGTGAGTCACAGCAGATTGAGTGGTCATGTTTGTAGTGGATGATTGTAGAGGAGGCTGAGATGTCAGCGATTATGCAGTCATTCCTTTCTATGCTCGACAGTGAGCATGGGGATATAGTTGTGCAGGATATGTCTTCCAGCAGACACCTAGAGCAGCTAGTTTGCTCTGTGGTTGCACGACAGGTTGATGCGTCTTTTGCGGACAGTCAGGAGATGCATGTGGCTGACACGCCTTGTCAGTCAGAGATGCCTATTGCCAGGGATATATATGTTGATGCATGCTCCGTAGAGCTAGCAGGGCCCGCTAGCATTGCATCGGCCATTCGGTGGTCTCATGTATGAGATGCTGATCTTGAGACCGGATATCGCAGCTGCAGTGGGAGCAGTTGCAGTTGGGGTTGTCAGTCGTTTGTTGACTGATGATGGCATAGTGCACGAGGGAGATATGCAGGTATTGCGTACATACTTGCAGTACGTGTGTGGTATGTCTGGTGGTGTATGGACTTACACGGGAGCAGGACAGCCGGATGCACACGATCACAGCCAGCCAGTGGGCATCGGTTGAGAGCGGTTTTCTCTCACCTTTTGTAGTCTTTAGACTAGGTTCCCTTGCTTAAAGGCACAATCGCCTTTAAGTGGGAGGTTGTTGGGGTATAGGCGCCTGTGCCTTGCCCGACCGCCCAGAGTCTGGGCGCCCACTGACTTGTATACCTTATACATAGCATAAGTGTATAGGGGGCTGCTCACTCTTTGAGTCTCCCCACCCATATCTGTGTGTCGTGTGTCTCCTTCTCTCTCTCACTCTCCATTTGTGGTGCTCCCCGATCCCCTTCAATAACCCGTTAATGAGTTATGCTGATCACAAATTTGTACCAAATGCTTGCTCTCATACACAACCGTCTTCTCCAAAGGATCCTCCCTCTCCTTTACAAAATGACCTTTATACTTAGATTTATTAAAAAATGGCTTTGGGTTCCATTCCCATGGGGAACATCCTCTTAAAATAAAAATGGCTTTACATATTATGTCTTTAGAGAGAGGCTTGCTCTAGTTCTCGTATTACAATGTGGTTTCACAAGGAATCTTACTCTAGAAGGGATATCCGTGGCGACATCTCCAAACAGTTGTTGATGTGGTAATGATGGTAGTGTGAGTACTCTGACGTTGTTTATCTTTGGTGGTGTCACCCTCACTATGGAAGCCATCTGTGAATCTTGAAGTCTGTGTACCTCCATGATAAAGAGCCCCAAGCATCTTTGATTAGTGTACTCCTTGACATGTCCTAATCGACTCTATCTCTAGTGAACATAGTTTGAACATGCGGCTCTCTTTGGAGGTACCAATCGCCCTGCCCATCTCTATCGCCAATCTCTGTGAAGACACCTTGAGCTGTCCTATGTGGCTCCTCATGGCATAGGACTTAAAAATCTCCAAGTACTGTGGTCTTCGAATCATCCCATGAACAATGATACGAAGAAAGTAGATTACTGGGCTCTGAGGCTTAATCTAGATCTGTCTAATATACTCATGTAGTATATATAATCTAGTGAGATGATTTGTATCCTCACAAGATACGTGTATGTGCGGCACAGTAAGATAATAGGGTTAGTCTATCCATCTCTATCCCATGTCGTGAGAGTCGCCGAAGTATAGTGGCATACCTTGTGTGCCTCCTCCCCTGAGTTGCAAGTGTCTGAAATTCCTCCCAAGCTCTGTATATGATTTGCGCGTGCGCGCGCGCGCGCACACACACACTAAAATACTAAAAAATGCTTGCTGGAAGCCATTTTTTCTTCTCCCCCCCCCCCCCCCCCCCCCAACACACACACACACACACACACACACAGAGAGAGAGAGAGAGAGAGAGAGAGAGAGAGAGAGAGAGAGAGAGAGAGAGAGAGAGAGAGAGAGAGAGAGAGAGAGAGAGAGAGAGAGGTATTATCGATTGTTGCAGATATGTGCTAATTCCTTTCGTGACATATGCTGCGAGGTGTTAACTCAGTACGACAAACCAGGATGTAGGCTATTAGCTTGTTATCTAGCTTATCCCTCACTACCAAGATGGATCCTCTTACATTCCCACCTCTCATGAATACAAGCAACCACTTTGTCATGTACATCAAGTATGCCATCTCTACCTTTGCAGGTCTGTAGATTAAGCAACAACATAATCAACTTTATCCCATGTCGTGAGAGTCGCCGAAGTATAGTGGCATACCTTGTGTGCCTCCTCCCCTGAGTTGCAAGTGCCTAAAATTCCTCCCAAGCTCTGTATTTGATTTGCGCGCGCGCGCACACACACACACACACACACACACTAAAATACTGAAACATGTTTGCTAGAAGCCATTTTTTCTCTCTCCCCCCCCCCCCCCCCCCCCCCCCCCCCCCACACACACACACACACACACACACACACACACACAGAGAGAGAGAGAGAGAGAGAGAGAGAGAGAGAGAGAGGTATTATCGTTTGTTGCAGATATGTGCTAATTCCTTTCGTGACGTATGCTGTGAGGTGTTAACTCAATACGACAAAACAGGATGTAGGCTATTAGCTTGTTATCTAGCCTATCCCTCACTACCAAGATGGATCCTCTTACATTCCCACCTCTCATGAATACAAGCAACCACTTTGTCATCTACATCAAGTATGCCATCTCTACCTTTGCAGGTCTGTAGATTAAGCAACAACATAATCAACTTTGACAGATGTATGATAAGCTCAATTGTAGGTCTTGCAAAAATTGTAGCTTTTGTTTTTAAAAACATGTCCTTCACTTTTTATGTCCATACGAAACGTAAGGATGTCTATTTACTATAAGTTAAAACACACTTGCCTCTTTTTCAAGAGCTTTTGGCTTCTTTTCATAGCCTTCTCTTATCTTCTTTCTCAACCAAACTTATTAGCTTACATGCTATAATTGGCTAAAAAGCATGCAAAGTATTTAACTAGATTACTTAACCTTCACAATTTTCACATATGATGATAGATTCTTGATCATGAAGTTCTTCTCTTCAAGAAAATGTCAAAAAATGCACTTGCTTTTTGGAAAAGTACTTTTGCTTTTACAAGAAAATTGACTTCTAAAGTATGTTCTAAACACAGCTCTTGTAAAAAGCATACCATAAAAAAGATAATTGATGACAAATGGAGGGAAAGAAGGGAGTAAATATCCACATGTATTGCCTTAGCTTTGACATTACACATAACATGTGCCACATTGCTAGGTACCCATGTCCTCATCTACGTCAATCGCCACATGGTGGAAAAAACATGTGGCATGCCACGTCGCTATAAAGGAGTCTTTTCCTTCACATTCTCACATTGTTGGTGCATATGTGGCGCCATATGACCAACCACATGTATTGCCAGAGCTTCTACAATACACGTGACTACACGACAAAGCGCCATGTAAACATTCTCGTCATTCATTTCTACCACATCAACATTCCATCACGTTAACTGCCAACGTTCACATTAGCGGTGCCACGTGTATTGTCGGAGCTCTGGTAATACATGTGGTGCTTCTAACATGGCCTTTTGTGACATGCACATGCCTATGCCTATGTGGTAGGATCAACGTGGCTAGGATGGCGTGCGAGTTGAATGCAAAAAAGCATGTGTGGACGGGTGCCATGTGTATTACGAATGCTCTGTCAATACACTAAGGTTTTGCAGGAGACATCTTTGCCCTTGGATTGACAAGACGAGCTTGCAAGGAGTGGTTTTGGAGGGAGGGCGAGGGCGGGGGGCGGGGGGGGGGGGAGGGAGGGAGGCAAGCCCTCCATAGGATGGGCAATTTATGGAAGTGGGAGGTGCAAGAGTTGGTGGGTTGATGATCTATAGGTGAAGGCAAAAGTGTAGCTATAGTAAATCGAGGGCCTCGTCGGAGGAAGCGACAACGTCAGGAGTAGCAACACTTGTGGCCAGAAAGTTGCCTGAAGAGTTTGTATGAATTAGTCGCTAATGGGTTTTATTGAAGAGTTGTGAGGAGGAGTATCGTACAAGTAGTGAGGGGTAATCTTGAGTTGTTGCCCCTAGGGGTCGAACGTGGGACCTGCACACACTATGCGTGGGGAAGAGGCTAGGCCATTGACCACACAAATATTATGGTCTTACCAAGATGTGCAATATATTTTAGTGTAGATTTTATTTAGTGTATGTGGGGGTAATGTTTTTCTCTGCGTCCCCTCCTCCACGATCGCGGCCTGACTTGCAATTTTAGGGTTTTAGATGTCTAAAGTCTTCTTCTTCTCAGAAGCTGGTTTGACGCCATAGCTAGGGCTTATTTTTTTCAAAGTTTCTTTTGCTTTTTTACCTTTTGTAAAACGCATTTGTAATCTGTGCAGCTACTGTCCATCCTTTTCTTCCATAGAGGAGCCCATAGATCTTCATTTTTTTTTGCATTTTGAGCAGTTCCAGCCTCGGTCGAAGGAGATTGGTATTGTTTAACAGTTGCCGTTTTGTCAAAGGGAAAGAAGCTCTTGATCTGCAAGGTACACCACGCTGCATCCATCTCTTGACCTTTTATCTGTTGGTCTGATCTGCTCGAGCTTTCTGAGTTTCTTCTTCCATTTGTGAGTAGGCTGAATTTTTTTGCCTCACTGCTATGTCAATATGTGTAGGCTTAGCTTTTCCCTCCCCTGTATGGGAAATGGGAGACAATATACGTTTTGATTCCTGTGGGAGTGGACTAATGAATGGAACTCCCTCTTTCACATTTCTGCCTCTGATTCTATTGAATGCTCCGCAGAACTTGGAAAGCTAGCATCATGTCGAAGAAGAAGTCATCAACTATGACCTTGAGAGACTTTCATGGGGGAAATATCCCTTCGGATCTTCCTCTCCCTTCTGCCCCTGGAATGTAAGGACTTCTCTCTTTGCAAAGGACATGTCAAGTTGTACGAAGCCGTGTCTATTGCAAATGTGATTTACATTGGCTAAATATATACTCATGTGAAGCTGCACCTAACATTTGAGTTGATCGTGACATTTGTGCATTTAAGTTTGATGTTTGCATATTTTTGTTGGACTGAATTCTCTCATGTTTTTTTTTATTGTCTAACTTTTGTATCTGTCTGAGTTAACAAACCCATTATGCAGCGTTGTATTTGTTAAAGTATGAATTTTGTTGGTAGTATTATTTTTACCATCTAGCTTGTGTTTTACCCTCTGTGCATTTACAGGGTCGTTGAAAGGAAAAACCATGAAAGGCCTGGATCCGGTGGTTGGATGGGTTCTTCCCTCCATAGAGGATACAGTGGGGATCGAGTAGGATTTTCAAGGCAGGGGTCAGGGAATTTTGCACGCTCTTACGAAGAAAAGATTTCATACTTACCTAATCCTGCTAACATTGGGAGAAATTATGATGAGGATGAAAGGAAGCCTGTAGATGGGCATAATCGACGAGGGCAAAGTTCCGATTTCTATGAAGAGCCAATATATGAGCAAAGACAGGCTGGACATGAGAGGTTACCTGAGCGTTTCACTTTAGAAAACAGGGCAGCCTATACTTCTTCCAAGCACGTGGATATGAGAGAGAGGCTTCCTCAAGAGGAGTCAAGTCCAGCACCTGTAGGTATTTCTACTTTTCGAACTGATGGTTCCTCAGGTAGACCTCATATGTATCAGCAGGATTCACCAGCCCAGCTATTTGTGACTCAAGATCATGCTGTTCACTACTCATCTCAACATGTGCCTCCGCATAGCCCTTATCATACTCAAGAGCCTTTGCAACCTTGGAGGCAAAATAGTCTGAGCCAGCAACCTGTTACTCCGGGAACTGTAATGGGATCTGGTACAGGAGTGCAAAATGTTTGGACTGCTCGGAGAGATGGAGATTATGGTCGAACATATTTGACAGAATATGGTGTCAGTGATGGAGGAACTTTTCAAACACCAGCACCACGAATTGCTCAAGCTAGTGCATTGGAAAAGGTGTCATCAGGAAAGTGGAATTCACGAATATTACAACCTTCAAATGAGACTCAGATCCATGTGGCTGACTATAGTCAATCTTATGGTGGCCCTTATGAGGGAGGCAGCGCATATTCTCCTCACGACAGCTCAAGGTTTCCTACAGAATATGACCGGACTGTGTATGCTGACCGAGCTGGTTACATCGAGTCAGGTCGAGGAATTGACACTCTCTCTGTGAGGGACACCAGGCTTAGTGTTGATAAAGGGAATCCTCAAGACACTAGGAGAGAGCAATACCTTGAAGGAAGAGGGGGTATCCAGTCAGATTTGAACCGGTATATGGATGACAGGCATGCATACGGTGAAATTGGTCAAAAGGGCGTCACTGGACAGAGGGAACCTGCTAGATTTGTAGGACCTAGGGATGGGGCTCTTCCCGAGTCAGGTCATTCAAGACTCACCGGTAATCGATTCAACACCAATGAAGCTGTGCCTTATTCTGAGGCAAGGAGCACAGTGCAAAGCAACACCGGATGGGTGAGGCTTGAACCTTCATTGAGACGAGAGTATGGAGAGGGGAGCCCTATTGATGCGAGCAAGGGGCTGTCCTCTGAGTTTGAAAGGAGAGGTTTGTCAGGCTATGATGTTGTTATAGATAAGGATTATGGTCTTCCACAGAGGTCTTATGGTTCAGAACATCAGATAGAGAGGGGGTTACATGTTGATGGCCCCTATCATGTGTCTGGTCAGGAGGACATTGGGTATATGAACTCTCCTTATTTTAATAGCAGGGACGATTTCTCTCAGGAAGTGTCAGAGTCTGCCAGAGGTGGACGCTTTCATGATAGAAGCAGAGTTTCTGAGGTTGACCAGAGCCATCCTGGGCGGTTGCTCTCTCCCGGAAGTGTTCGCCCGCCAACTCTTGATATTGTTGGTTCTGCAAACCTGTCTGTTGAAGATGGGAAGGGAAATCTTGTTGAGCGGCCAAAGCTTAAGCTTTTACCTCGAACAAAACCCGTGCAAGCTGATCCACTGGAAGAATCTGTTCAGGTTACATATATTTTGGATTCAGTGATCGTATTATGTTCACAATTTTTGTTTTATTGATATTTATGTGTACATCAGGAAGTTTCTTACGAAGGTTTTGAGGATGTCCAGTCCACGGGTCTGTCTCGGATTGAGGGTGCTGCAGGTTCTGGATCTGTGACTGCAGCTTCAGTGATCAATGAGGGAGTTGAGGAGCCTGTGCGGATAATTGAGAGACCTAAACTTAGCCTTAAACCACGTTCGCAGCCTGTTGAGTTTGTGCCTGCAGGCAGCGGGTCGGTAAAGGAAAGGTATAGCATCCTACGATACTTTTGTTCATTTGGAGTTCCTTCATTTTTCTGTGCTGTATGCTGGCGGTGGTCATGGCTGGTTTACACTGGCTTTTTTCATGATATTGGCTGGTTATGCTAGAGGCAGTTGCCCACTGCAAATGTGCTGTTTATACAAATGGATGCTCTTGTGTCTGTGTCTTGGGGAGGGGGAGTTCATATTTGTTGTACACTCACTCCCATTTAGTATGTAGTCTGTACAGTCAGTGGCACACATTAATGGATTGATGAGTTTGCCACTGGCCCTATGCACTATCTAGGAAAACTGCATTCAAAGGACCAGGCATGGAATAATCAGTAAAACATGTATTGTCTCATGAGAATAAGTCTGAGTGCTTTTTGTCACTACCGAATTTGGGCTTTTCTTTATCCATGTAATTTGTAGCCTTGACATCCTTAAATTACATAGATTGTAGTAGTCATCCTTTGGCTTGTTGCTTTTTTGAATCATATGGAGGAAATTGTTCAATTTCACGAAGGAGATTAACGAAGCAATTTCACATTTCTTTTGTAACCAGGATGTCTGTTTTTGGTGGAGCTCGCCCAAGAGAATTGGTATGTGTTGTCGTTCCAGTTTAGAAGGTCAAAATTTTCATCATTAGTTTTGTGCTGTGTGTACTAAGATGAGTATGGGTGAATTTAAACTTTAGGTTTTGAAAGAGCGCGGAGTTGACGAGTCTGTGATTGTGGGGACAGACGTGACTCCTAGTTCTGCACCTTCACCTATAAGGTATGCAATGGTCTTGCTCTTCAAATTCCTCAAATGTCAAATTCAGCATGGCTTTCATCTCATACATCCTCAGATATTACAAAGGTGTTCATCATCAGTCTTTTATCTTGTATGTAAGCAGCAGTGTACGCACACCTATTGAGGGAAATCGTACGAGCAGTGGAAGTCTAGGCTATGGTACTGAGAAGCAAGAGAAGCTGGATGAGAGAAGTAGGCGAGCAGACCAGCATGAGACCAGAATGGGGAGGCAAGACAGTGGTCGATTGGAGCGGTTAGACAGTCGAGGCAGAAGAGAACTTGCTGATTTTGAGAAGAAGGATGAACGCAGAGGATCTGAGCATCGGCATCATCAGGAGAAACGAGAGTCAGATAGGCCAGACGTGGACAAGCAAGAGAGCTGGAGACGACCTGTGGAGGTGCCTCAAAGTCCTGTGCCCGTAGGAGAAATTTCCTCGGGGGGAGGTGGGCGCCCTATTCAGTCAGCTGCTGAACTTGCTCAAGCATTTTCTAGGTCAACTTCCTTTGGATCAAGCACACCAGGATATGCTAGCCAGAGGTCACCTGGACCGAGGACACCAGGGCCTGGCTTTGGAATGGGTCCCGAGACACCTGGAGTTCGCAAGGTGGATGTGCCATTTTCTCGTTTGACAGAGGCTGTTTCACCAGGACCTCGAGACTTTCATGTTTCTGGCGTCCAAGCGGGATACCGGCGCACAAGTGCTTTTTAAGATGTTAGAGGTCAGAAAGCTGTTCATTTGTTCTAGAGAACTTTAGAGGGCCTTTGGAAAGAATTTCTGTTGTCCTTCGCGAAGGACTCTTTTAGTTGTGTTAAGGTTTGACATATTACGAAAGCCATTCGCTACTTTATGGGTGTGAGATTCTGTGACTTTTGAGATTCTGAAGCCGCTTGGACATGTAGCACTGGTGAATGCTTTCGATTTAGACATTGTGTTTCTCAGGCATTGGAAACATCTGTGTACCGAATTGTTTTCAGGTCTTATAACATATTTTTATGACTCTGCTGTAAACATTTATTTCATGTACATATCTCAGTTGCCTTTATCGTGTAGATGATAATGTAGAGTGCCCACGGCAGAGCTGTGCTGTTTGGTGATCTGCTTGACGTACAAGTTGCTAATGTGCAATGTTATTTTTTTGGTCAGAAGTTTAAAGCGGTGTGTATTGATGTGGATGCCCTCCTGGTAACTCTTCAATGAAGAGGCAGACAATACCCAACCTGGTTTTATCACTTTTGTTAACTGCCTTGTGTGGAGGCAGAAGATGTTTAACCCAAGGAAAGGTCTTCTAGGCTTAGAAGTTAAGGTGTGTGACTTGAGGATTGTGTGTTGGAGCAAGCGCAATGAGCAACGAAGCGCATACCCAGTATCATTTATTTCTTGGCGCTTAATGCATGTGTCAGTCCTTTAAGGAAAGTTGTCAGCTTCCTTTTGTTGAGATGGAACAAGTTTGGCCCGAGGTAAGTTTGTGAAGGATTTTTAATTTGAGTTGAAGCTCTTGGGGGTGCCTGTGACTGCCTTTTAAGGATAATAAGCTTGTCTATCGTTTGGATTCCTGTGGACATGTTTTGAGCAATGATGGTGAAATTCCTATTGAGTAGATGTAGGTAATTCTCGAAACAATTCAAGGCCCAACGATGCCAGAGGTCTTTGCGGAAGACCTTGAAAGCCTCAACATTCCATGCAATGCATTTCTTGGGGATTAGGTGAGGTCCATTGTAATTAGAATTATTTGTTAGTCTCTTTGCATTAGGACATGGTGATAGATGTGTAAAGCCCACAGAGTGAGTCTCACATTTTTTTGGCTTGGCGTTTGCCTCTGATTTCTTAGTGAATTGGGCCTTGGCTTTACGATACCTGAACCCGTAACATGCAAAGTTGTCCCTGTTTTCAGCTTTATTTCATGTCACAGCTTTCTTGTTTCGCGAGTCCTCCAATCTCTATGGTGATCTGCTCATTGCTATGGTGGATTGTAGTATGTGGCATCTCCAAGATGGTGTTTTAATTTGGGCTTTGTCTTGAATGACACTTGATGAAGCTCTTGGTATTCGTACACATTGTGCAGGCGCCTGACATCGCATGGCTGTGCTGCCTTTTGCTACTTCCACCATTGCCTTGATCCTTCGTTCTTGTCTCATGCCACTCATTCCTGTTCTACAGTTTCCTTGTGCCCTTGCTCTCGCCCTTGATCTTGCTTTTCAACATTTTATCATTGTACTTTGCTATCCTCGTTGTTTTGTCTGCTGCTATGTGGGATTTCTATTTGAGCAGGACTTGCTTTGTGCAGCTGGGGATTGGACGGACTTACCTCTTTTAAGCACTGATCTTGGTGAGGTATGTGGCTCCTCTAATTGTCCACAGTGGTTCCAAGTCTGCCCCACCTCGTGGTCCGCTAATGAGAACCATAAATCCCTTTTGAAGAAGAGATTGCACCTCTAGTTACGATCTGCTTACGCCTCATGAGAGCCATACAACTTCCCATGGAGCCTATAATTGGATTCCCAAAGCACTTTTCTAGCACATCGAGTAGCTATGTGTCCTTCCAATACTAGAATGTGACAGAAATCTAGATGGCTAGCTCTGAACAAACCTACACCTACTTTTGAGCAGTGATGTAAGGACGCCATACACATTGACCAAGCTATGCATGATTGCGATGATGATCTCTCACTTCCTATTCAGACAAACAGGAAATTTGGATTCTTGTTTCAAATAGTAGCCAAGACAATGTGAACTAATCTTTCAACCCATAACTTAGAATTTTCTCTCTCTCATGGGTATATGTTTAGTGTTTTAGGTTGGCAAATGTTTCCAAACTTCAGGAAATTTTTCTTTTGGAAAGTTTACTACAGAGGAAAGGATTCATGATCTCCATAGTGTGCATTTTTACGTCATTTGTGAAAACCTCTCGAGAAGAGAAAGTGTGCGCAAGATCAAGCAATTAGTGTGGAGAAAGCAAAGGCAAGAAAGGTTGCCATTCAAATTGTTGAAATATGCCAAGACTAAGTGAAAACGTTCTTGAAAGAGTGCTACCACTATTAGTGAGTGACACTAGGGATTAATATAGAAAGAATAACAATTGCAAATTTTGTCAATCCTTCCAATTTGGAGGGGGCAAGCATTTGGAAAGGACAGAAGGGGAGAGAAATTCCATTGAATTGCATAACTAGGTACATTGAGAACTTTGGATGTTTATGTAGCTTAGGGTTCTTGCCACAAATTTCAAAAGACAAGAGGACAACTACATTTCAACCCAGTAACAAGGAAACGAGTACACAAAATCCTCCATGGGAGATGGCACAAGTGATCCTTGCTTTTGATTTAATGGATCGAAGAAATTGAATGCAAAGTCATGTTGAGTAATTTGAGACGAGATGGCAATCTTAGTAGCTTTAGTCTATGTAGATGAGGTAAAGAAATAAAACCTTGTAGCAACACTGAAAGGAAAGCAATAAGCTACTTTACCCATCCGATTCCTTTGATGAAGAGGATGGGTAGAGAAAGCAAAGAGACCCAAAATCCTCTAAAAAAGAAGAGAAAGTAAAAACAAGACAATTTAAAAAAAAAAAATCAAGACCAAGGAGTATAACTTGGCCAAGAATTGAAGAGAAACTGAAGAAAATCTGGAAGACATTCTTACAGGGGGGATGCCACCAAAAAATCATGTCAAGGCATATAACGAGAATTTGTTGGTACAACCCAATTTGTGAAACCTCTTAGAATACACTCCTCTTTTGCAAGGCTGTCGCATTCAGAAGCTCCACACATCCATAGGTGAGATTTAGAGTTCAACCACGCAGGTACTTCAGACTCTGCAGTCGTCGAATCGAAAACTTCTACGGGTGTTCTCCATATATCTCTGTAGCTTTGGTCTCTTAAATTGATGCGAGTGGTGGTTTCCATGTGGTGCACATAGATATAATCATAGCCCCAGTTTTGAACCATCTTTAACTGAAGCATGAATGGGCTTCCTAAAATAACATCATAGTTATTCTCAGTACCAAACTCTACTATTGTAAATGTATGTTCATACTCTATTCTGTAAGAAGTCATCACCACCTGCTCCAAAACTCCAATAGGCTCAATATAGACATCAAATAACTGTAATTTCATCCGTGTTTTTCTAAGGGTAGGTTTTTCCCATTTCTCCCAAATTACTTTAGTGGCAATGGCAACTCCTACACCACTATCTAGAATAGCAATTGTTTCTATTCCTTGAGGCAATGTATTAACATCCATCATACCTTTGTCAAGGTTGACTTTTGCAATAGGTTATGATGCCCACGAATGGTTTCCATCTCTAGCCCTCCTAACTACGTCCCAAAGTTCTTCAAGCCAATCACCTTTGACTTCTGGCACGAAAGAGGTATATGATAAAAAGATTCATCTATTGTGTTTGCTACCACTTGTTTGACTTCTTTTTCTCCACAAGTAGATGCATTCTCAATCCCTTGAGGATGTAGGATCCCTGTTTTGTTCTCTTTCCCATCTCTCTTATTTGAGTTCTTTTTGTGAACCCCATGGTTATAGATGAAACGTCAACTTCCTGCATCGGTTCTTTTTATAGCCACGTCATTTAAGCTCTTTTCCCTTCTCTCGTTTGTTTCTTTAGAATCAACAGGTGGTTGTGGTAAATATCCTAGCATGAGCTAGCGTATCTGGTGTAGGTTCCATAAGCGCTTAAGCAGTCCCAATTATCTTTTTGTACATCTCCAACCTTAGCTTTTCTATTTTCTAACTAGGGGAAATCATCCACCGATGCTCCATGGTTTGGCAGTTGTCCAATCTCGCTTCATAAGCCTTCAGAATTGCTTTCAATGGCTTGAACTTCTTTTTGACTAGGGCTGAACCTCCTGAACTAACATCCTTTGGCTCTACTCCACTTGGCTTTGGTACTAATTTGGATACCTCTTCTAGTATCACACTAGATGAAGACTTTGTTGATTGCTATAATTTCTCCTGAGCTTGTGACAACTCAATTGTAATAGACTTTATCTTTCTATGGTACTGGGCTCTAATTTTATCTCTCGCAACTTTCTTTGTGGATTTCACCTTTGCAGATTTGTTAGAGTCATCACTACTTTTCTCACTTGTCACTTTTTTATTCGCTTGTGCTCTCGTTACCGCTTTCAATGGCACTTTTGCATCTGAAATCAGAACCACTTGAAGAGGGGGTAGCCTCTACAATGTCCACCGTCACTTTTTCTTTCTTATCTGGGTTCTCAAGACAATCAATCCCGGTACAAATGTTTAATTCGACATTCATCCACAATATCCACGCGAAGCATTGCCTGCTGCTTGCAAGGCACTAATAGTCACATTAGGAACCTTTTTTGCATCATTAGCTTGGTCTGTTGGGAAATTCCTAGCCAAACGGTCTTCTTGGCATTTGAAAACAAGTCCTAGGGTTCCTTATTGTCTTGATTGCTGGGTAGATTGTCTTTGGGGATACACGTTTTGTTTAGCCTCTCCTTGATTGGCTATGAAAATTAGCGTTCCCTAGCTCAATGTAAGCCCTCCTTTATGAGATACACTCCCTATTCTTGACTGAGAATTACTAGAAGATGTAGTGATATTCTCATGGCCATAACCATTGGTGAATCAGGATCATGTACATGGTTGTACCCATAGTTTTCCTCTTTGTAATATGTATGTACTAGCACTAAAGCATTCTTTTCTGGGTATCGGTCTAGATACTCATACCTCATAGCTGCATGGTGTTCACCTAGCAATGGTGGTTGGTGTTCCAACATTGATCTTGGTGAGTTGTGGATTCACTGGTCCTGAGGCATTGGTCCTGAGGCATATCTCAGCGATGGTGGTGCTGACCTATTATGTTAATATTGAGGATTCATTGGTGGGTTAGGATCATTGGTACCTAACCCACCAATGATCCATTGTACTTTGATGCCATGCATTTTGTGACTTGAGATGGATGCATAGGTCTTGGCTCAGTGACATATTTCATCACTCCTGGAGCTCCTAGGAAAGTATCCTTGTACAATGTAGGTGCTGGTTCTCTAAGTACAACTCCCAATACTTCTCTTGTAGCCACATTTGATACTACTCACTCGGTATGATGGGGCATAGATCACCCTATAACGGCCGTAAAGCCACTTCTATTTGCAATCCTCTCTCGATGAGTATCCTCCACTCTGGTTGTTCTTGTGGTAGAATCTACTCTTCTAATGCTCGGTTCTTCTCTCATATTTGTCGCTCGTTGATTCCACAACTCCAACTCTAGCTTTTGCAGTTCCTGGATCTAGGCTTACAGTCGAAACACTGGGCATGATCAATAGGTCAATCACTAGAATCCCATGATAAGTGGATTTTTGAAAATCCTTTCTTGATACAACTTCAAATTTGTATCCCCACTTGTCTAAGATTAAGACAGTCTTTGTAGTTGTTGAAGCAAAAACATATAGGATCTTCTCTTTTGTGATTGCCTCGTATCCAATGGACTTCCCTCTGTACATGTTGGTATCTTCTCCTATGGATATCCAATAGAGAGATATGGATGTATCATCTATCAGGGCATGTTTTATTTTCAGACAATGGACTTGCTTGAGATGTTCTTAAGATGGCAATGGCCATAATTCAAGCACTACATCTCTTTGGCTAGAACTAGCTATCTCAGGTCCTTTCTCGCATAGATCAAAATCCATTTTGTAGAAACCAGAAGACTCTGAAGTCGTATCAAACACGTAGTTTTCAATGATAGTGTCTAGGATTTCCATAGAGCTATGCTATAAGTTCCTGATTGATGCTCTTGTATAATACTCTACTCTCTCTCTCTCTCTCTCTCTCTCTCTCTCTGAGACCTAGCCTTTGAGTTATAAAAGCTACCAGATCTTAAAACCATGAAATAAGAAACAAGCTGAGTGTTTGCTCAAACCTAACCTGTTACCTCTTTATTGTTAGGAAATAGGACATAGCTAAATAGATATTTGAGTAGTTTACTTAATGGAGAGAGACAAATTTTCACACACGAGAGATTATAGAGTAGAGAGAGAGAGAGAGAGAGAGAGAGAGAGAGAGAGAGAGAGAGAGAGAGAGAGAGAGAGAGAGAGAGAGAGAGAGAGAGAGAGAGAGAGAGCGCACGATATACGTGGTTCACCCAATGTGGGCTACATCCACGGGGAAGCGGCCACTCAATGGCTTTAGTACTTCAAACAAGAAGTAGGTTACAAAGGGATTATACTCTTAATAGAGCTCCCGCCTTGCTTCACTCTCACCACCTCACACCCACCTTGTTGCATCAAATTTACACACCAAAATGTGTGTAGAAATGGCCTCCTTTTATAGGCCAAAAGGGCTACCCTTTCTCATGAGAGGCAGCCGTGTGTAGCTGACCTTGTGTAGACAAGTCCAAAAATTGAACTCTCCAATCCTCCCATGTGTGGCCGTCCTTGAGAAGACAAGTCCGCCTTTGAAATCGGCCACCAGCCATTGACTTTCGACCATCGGCCAACCGGCCAAACGATCAGCCGTTTTCGGACCACTTTTCGGCCGCCGTCTAGCCATAATATTTTGGTGAAGCAAGTCTTGAACAAAGCTCGAGACTCGCCGATAAAATTTTGGTTTCCAGTGAGTGATTTTTCTTCATGCACGATGTCTTCTCCTCATAACAAGGGCCTTACAAATGTGAGTTTTTAATATAGAGAATTACAAGGGGTAAATCAGGCTCCATACTTAACGTTTATGCTCTCTCTAAAACCTGCAAAAACGTTTTTCAACTAGTCTAGAGGTTATTGAGCTCCTTTGAATCTTGTATTCTTGTTTAGAACCTGTGTGAAATCTGTATATACTCACAAAATCAACTTTGCTTTCAAATTTCAGATGTCAGCTCTTGAATGGTATGTTTCCAGGCAGTGTTTTGTTGGAAACTCCAACTCTGCCTTGCTCCTAAGGTCTTATCTCAGTTGTTCCAAGTGATCAGGATTGAAAAATTCTCCCAAAACTACCAAAAAGCTAGTTTCAGACACCCCTGAGCGAAAATGCAAAATTGACAATGTTTTTTCAAACCCTTGAACTAAAGAGCCATAGGCATACCTTTAGGTCAAGTGTTACTCTAAGATTTGTAGAGCCGCACGCATACTAAATTTTAATAAAAAAAGTTTTGCAAACGGAGTCGGTATGTGAAAGTTATGGTCGTTTTTGTGAAAAAGTAGTTTTCACTTGCAACACAAAACTGCTTGTAACTTGAGCTCTGCTATTAGGTATTTTTGGACCAAACTTAATCACTACAATGTAAATGACATGCACAATAAGGTCACCAAGTCTTGTCAAGTTTTGACCTCTGTAACAAATGGGCATGAAAAAATTGTGATTTTTTTCTCAAAATATTTTTGTGCAAATTTTTTTAGTTTTATTGAGTTCATTGGATTCCCCACTCTCAATATATCCTGTGAATCAGGTTATGTCAAGTTTTGATCTTTTTAGGTCAAGGAAAACACAAAAAATCACAATTTCAGCCTGCCTTGGTTGACTGTTTTACTTGTATCTTGCACTCCCAATGTCCAAATGACACCAACTTTTTGAGTATGCACTCAACATATCATGCAATGCAAACACAAACCTAAGCCCAATCTGAAAACTTTCCTGAGTACTTGGGGAAAAATCACGATTTTTTCCTCAAGATGCTCTCTTTTCAAAATTTTCAAAGTTTTTCACTAAGGCTGGGTCCCTCAACTTATGAATAGGCTAGTCACCAATTTTTGTCCAATTTGGAGTTTCAAAATGTCCCCTAAACCCTATTTGGGCAGTTTGACAGTCCCTTTCTGACTGTTTTGAGGCTAACTTATGACTTGAGTGTCCAAATTTGACTTTGAATAGACTATTGACGTCCTCACATCAAGGCCTACAAGCATACCAAGTTTGAGTTGTTTCGAATGTCTAGCAAAAAATACAATTCTCTTCCTAAGGTTAACATAGAGTTGTCCAAATGAAGGCTTTTCTATTTTGTTAGGTTCCCCACTCTCTGTAGATCTCACCTACCAATTTTGATCCGATTCTAACCTCTTTTGAATGTTCTATGCCAATTTTAGCATTTTTTTTGGCACTTTCTAACTAGGCTTTGGTCTAACCTCATGTGCAAATGTCCAATTTCAATGTTTTCTTGATGACTGTGATCCTTGCATCAAGATCCTTCTTTGGTCCAAAGCTTGGCAAAAAATTCTTCCTCTAGGAGTTAGCAGGTGCAAAAATCGCGATTTTCTTCCTTCTTCTCTTATTTCTATTTTTTTTTTCAAATTTGACTTGATAGGGGTGATCCTTGCATCAAGGCCTACCTTTTGAACCAAATCTTAGCCAAAATTCTTTTTCTAGCTAGTGGCTAATGCAAAAATCGTGATTTTCGCCTTCGAGTAGGTAGAAACAAAGTTTTTTCTAGATTTTACTTTTTCACATGTTCTTGCTATCACTTTAGGTCCAATGTGTCACAAGAAATCAAATATTTCACAAAAAGTAAACTCCTTGGCTGAATTTACCTCTTCCCTCACTCCTTTTTATTGATTTTTACATGAAGCACATGTTTACACAAAACTCAACCAAAATGTGGATCAAACCTAAACAAGAGATGCATTTACTTACCCTATTCCTAAAACAAGAGAAGAGAACACAAAAAAACAATGACTTACTAAAAAAACTTTGAAATTTGCAATTTTTTTGTTCGTTTTTTTAGCCTAGTGCAAGCTTCATTGCTCTAAAAGCCAACAAAGCCACACACCAAGATCTAAATCTATTCTCAACACTTTACTCTATCTATCAACTATTCTTATGGAGAGAAACTCACCACTGAAAATGCAAAGATCAAGGATGCCTCGATCTCCACTCCTAATCTACTCTATCTAGCTAGTCTATCTAAGAAGGTAACTCTACCGGTTTTTGTATGTGTTCACACTAGTCTAGATACTCGTTCCGCGGAAACGGTGCCAATGTCTGAGGGAGGCTTTTACATCTTTGTCACATCTCACAAAGAGATGCTCCCAAGACTATAATGTCAATCCAAGGGAGCAAGTGACTTGACTAGGGCATGGAGGCATGCCAAGAGGTCGTCAATCTCTTGTTTGAACACAATACACTATGTGGAAATGATCTATAAACTCTCTAACTGCGGAGAACCTAGTTTCTACCTCTTTGATCCAATCACACATCCACATGCAAAACCAGTGGTGGCAAATCAACTTTGATCAATACCAAACTTGGCAAACACATTCCTTTCTAGGTTGGAAACACTTTTGGACTAGCAAACCTAAAATTGCAAGCTTGCAAAAGTCACGATTTTCTCCAACAACAAAATTATAGGTCGTCGAATCTGGTGCTAGACACACCTACTGGATGCTCCTAAGCATTGGGATTCACATGCAACTGATGGAATCTCAAAAACACGCTCAAATAGTGAGATATGTCACATGGAAGGTCGTAGGAGTCGATGCTTGGATCTCGTGAAACGATTTCAATGTAGATATTGACATGTAGAGATCCGCGAGGCTAACACACTGACACTCTCAGTTTGTCGATATGATAACAGTGTGGTGCGCTGCAATGTCAAGAGATAAAATCTTGATAGAAAGAGGAAGCTCGTACAAAGAAGATTTAATCTTTTAATATTAATAATAAAATATCACCTTCAAAACCTTAGAAAAATTCCTTTTATACTGTGGCTAAGGGTCTTATTTGTACAATGGCTAAAACTACTTAAAAAATAAGTGACCTATTTAGGAAAATTGTTTAATCTTATGATACAACTTGGAAGCTTATAGCCCCAGATTCCGCATAAATGAAAAGTGAACAAAGATCTAATAGTCTTTTGATGGGAAATTTACATTCAACTTTGTGTTATGCAAGTTCAAAAGACCTTTCGAGCATCTTATTCTCTTGAAAAAACATATGTTTTTGGAATCTTCCAACAAGTGCTTTCTTGAGTTTGCACACAACCTCCTCCTTGATAGGCTATCCAAATCCTTCAAGCTGCTTTATGTAGATATACTCTTCTAGATCCTTGTGAAGAAAAGCTCTCTTCACATCCATTTGGACAAGCTCCATGTCCTCAATGACTACTAGGCCAAGCACTATACATAGTGTAGTCATCTTGACCACCGGCAAGAAGATTTCATAAAAAATAACTTCTTTACTGTTGAATCCCTTAGCAACCAATCTAGCCTTCTACTTAGGCTTGGGATCATCAGATGTAAACTTTTTCTTGTAAAGCTATTTGAAAGGTAAGCTCTGCTTGCCTTTTGAAAATTCAACCAAGCCCCATGTCTCATTGTTGACAATCGACTTTACTCGAATTGCATGGCATGCTCCCACTTGACTGTGTCATCCATTTGCATGGTTTGTAAAAAAATGGCTCACCTTAGTCTGTCATCACATAACATGAAACCTTGGATGAAACCGCTTAGGTGGATGTGAGGATCTACTAGATCATCTCAAAGCTTGACTGTTGCTCTTAGTCCTGTCAATGGGAGCACTGCTAGTGGAAGGGACATCAATAGTCTTCTGAGTTTTCACAAATTCTAAGACAATATTCGCGAATGTGACTTTGTATACTCAACCTTTTTGATAGGTTTCTTGTGAATCTTTGATTCATTCATTAGGAATTTTTGGAGGTCATTTGAAGGGTCTTCTAAGAAAATACAATTTTTTGCTTTCTCTCTCTAGAAAATTGGTGTGGTAAAAGAAAAGGAGCCCCCCCTCAAACCTCCTCACTAAACAACATAAATATAATCTACAAGTTGATTTGAATCTTAATATGAGCATTTATGCAAGTGAAGTAAGACAAACACAATAGTAACACCCACCGAGAAAGAAAGACTCAAAGTAGAGGGAGCAAAACACATAGATTTATGGACAGATGGCTCACTCTATCCTTTGGATCCTATGACCAATGCCTTCCTTAAATTTGCAAATCTCACTACTTTACTGACCTTTGCAGGTGACAGACATAATGGTTTACTTGGCTACTGCAAAGCTCTAACTCAAAAATCAGAAATTCAAAAAAGCATGGTTCACCATCAAGCAAATGAGATTCTACGACTTTCTAATTTGCATTGTGAGGACCAAAAAACCCTTTTGGAGTGCACACAAGAAATACAGGTCTTGCAAGAAAAAGTGTGGAACTTACAAAGGAAAGATACAGGCTTAGGTGCTCATGTGCAAAAGAAGAGACTACAAAATCTTGAAACTTTGAAGGTTGGCTCTGGCGGTCTCAAGAAAAGAACCCAAGCATTGAGGTAAGAATTGTGAACCGTATAGTTTATTTCACCTATACATAGTTTTTTTAAAAGCTGTTATGTTTTCTTTGTAGACATGCTATATATCCAAACAAAGAAAACATAGATCCAAAGCCAATGTAGGAAAGCAGTTGAAGCCTTTGATACCAAGTGGTCTTGCAAAGGATATGATCCATGACAAAAAGTTTAAGGTTTTGTAGTGGGATGTTGTTGACCGTTTTATTACAAAGAGTGTAGTGCCTATGAAATACAGGACACACTTGACTCCCCTTGGTGTGAGTAAGAGAGGGTATTCAGCTATTCAGTAGTCTATCTCCTCCATTTTTGTGAAGAATGGAATACAGTCTAAACTTATATTAACATAAGCAAGTGTCTGAAAAGAGAGACTTCAACTCAACCATGCAAAGACAGACTTCATTGGATGTCCATTTCATATTGATAGTATTTATAGATCTGAAGGAACAACTGTAGCCCACGATGAGTACAAGAATATCTTCATGGACCTCACCTTGTTGCAAACTAGAATGGTTGAGTTCTATAATGTAACATTTGAAGAGACAGGTGACGTTCTGCATTTTGTTTTGAAGCTAGATGAGTGTGAGATTCTTAAAGACAAGAAGCTAGAACAAGTCACAATATCATTGATGAATAGGGATCTTTCAAAATGCCCCATTGATGATCCTTCATATCAATGTTCAATCAGAACAAACATATGGTGGCTTGGTGCTTTTCAGGTATTCCATTTCCATCTTCTCTTCAACTCTGGTGAGCCCTCTTTTGATTTAATGTTAGATTTAGTTTCATGTCTCATAAGGATTTAATCTTGAAGGTAAAGAAAGAAGACCACAACATTTTATATTGGGTGTTCCATCAAACCCCTATCCCTGATATCATTGATAAACAAACGAATCAAGGAAAGGTGATGGTTGTAGATGGGAGGGGAGACTTTCAAGTCCAATGGCATCTTGCAGGGGGCTTGCAGGTGACCTTAAAATTTTAAAGTGTATGTATAATTGTGGAATGAGTTCCATGGTAAAGTCTCCATGCTTGTATTGAATGGAGCCTGCAAAGATGATGGACCCAAAATGATGGACAAAGGCTCCTACTTGTCACAATGAGGATCCTAATTTCCACCCAGTTCTGGATATTCCACTTGTCAATGTCCACATTTGTACAATGCATGCTCTTTGCAGAATTGTGGAGAAGTTGGTGTATCTCTACATTAGGATTTCTTGAAAAATCAAGAACTCAAAAGAACAGAAGGTCGTGATAGAGGCGCTTGAATTGGTTTTGTTAGAGATGGGTCTCCTTGGGGGCAATGTGAAAATCCAATCGTATGAGAAAAGGTCAACCAATGATAAAGATGTACCTTGCAAACCATCTACTGGTGGGATCAAGGCACACCATTTTTTAATCTAAACCAACAGGCGTGAAAGATAAGAAGCTAACCAAGCGTGGAAGGATATATCAGTCTACCTATGTCAGCAAAATTGAGTTTCAGCAATGGAAAAATCTGCATATGGCAGTGAAGGACCATGAACCCACAACTCGTGATGCCAAGGGTGAAGTGTGGCATTCCGTCGATGTGCTATTTCAGATGTGTGACAAAGATGAGTGGTCACAAAATGATCTCAACAAGTTTAAGGAGAACCTTCAACTACTAAAGAAAGCATTTAAGACAGCATGGACTAAAACTCAGATTACTCATTACATGATATTGTCAAAGCACCCTTTTAAATGAAAATGACTAAAAGGATGTTTTAAATGCTTGACAACTTGTTTTATTTGCAGCAAATCATTTTCAATCACTTACCATACTTCATTCAAAAATATGAAAACCCAGGCATATGGAACACCCAAGGCTTGGAAAAGTCTCATTACATGGCCAAGAATGCATATTTCAGACACACATAGCATGGAGGATCTTGAGATAAGGCAAACAATTTGAAAGAGTTTTTTTAGTGATTTTATTGCAAAATCCTTCACCACTGTAACAAAAACATGTATTGGTGGACTTTTCGGCAACAACACAAGCAGCGAGGCATTTGCAACAAAAGAAAAGGAAACGAGTAGAGGCATTCAATAGCTCCAGTGCTCGTGAAGGCCAGAGAAAGTGGAGAAAGACAATGCAATATGTAACCATAGGTGGATCAAGAGGATTTGATTTTAGGTCACAACATGTACAAGAGATGCCTAATGATTTAATAGATCCTGTACAAGTCACAAATCTCTCAACTCGATGACAGATAGTGGATATCTTTTGGCACATTACCCTTGTATTGGATCATTTAATGTTTGCCATAATCCAAGAGTCCATTCGGGTTTTTATTTCCCTAAAGTGAGTGCCATTGTGTGTATGTGTAATAATAAGCTGCATGACCACCACTGTAACCCAGATAATATCCAAAACATTCTATCAAAAAAACTTTGTCGACAAGGATAACATTGTCTGCATTTTGTGGTAGCATTGGTCCACCTAGGAAGCATGAGAGCATCTTGAGGGAAAACATTGCAGTACTTCCCTCTTGGGACATTCCATTGTGAAAGATTAGTATGGATGCCTCAAAGAGTCTGGCAAGGTATTGTCCTAGTGCTGCATCCCTTCCACAATACTCTCTTGTCCAACAACGAAGGAAGACATCCTTTTCAGTAATCCATGAAAGGAAGACATCCTTTTCAATAATCCATGAATGTACACAAAAGGATGAGTTAGAGAAAGAAAATGACAATGAGATTTTGGGGGGGGGGGGGGGGGGGGGGGGGGGGCTCTCATCTTGCATATATAAGTCATCCTTCCATAGGTTCACTAACCTCATCGGCCCTTGTGCGGGATGCATAAACCAGTCCTCTACTTCTTGATTACTGGTTGATGGCATGAGTTTGTTTCTGATAGCTTGGAAGGTAGACTCATCTAGGAGTGTCTATACTTTTTTTCCTTGTCAACGCAGAGTTTGAGGCACTCTAGTGGGTTACTGAAGGTTTCCATCGCCTTGTCTCACTGCTGTCGTGAGATACAAATCCACTTCTCTCCTCTTGAAATTTGGAGATCGTGGCAAGTGCAAAGTCCTCCCTTAAAGAAAATATACTTTGAATGTCATGGAGGAAAATGTATGATCTCTCACCAAATGTGAACTCTGGTAGTCCAAGTAGCATCAACGTGGTTTGGTTCTCTTTGAAGCCCGACACATCTAAAGGTAGTTTGATTTTAGATGTTTTAACTGAGAGTAATTTGCTTCATTCCACCTCTTTATCCTCCACCTCAAGATTAATAACCTCCTCAATCTCAGGCACATCTTTGGACTCCATGTCCTCCTCCTCTTGTTCATCGGGTGGTAGATCCTCTTCTTCCATTAGCTCTGAAGGATCCTTCAAGAGACTAGCAAATAGAGAATTTAAGAATAGAAGGAACCCAAAGGATTCTTTGATTAGCTTGCAATCTTGTTTGTGCATAGGACACCATGAGGGTCTATAAAACATAGGCAGTTAATGGTAGTTCTTGTATGACCGTCTTGTGGAATCACATTCTGTTAAGTGCACCACCACCATGTCAGCAAGAACCACCCTGCCCCTTTGGACCTCAAGCTCTCTTTCAAACTTGAGGAAATCACTATGCTGAGCTATAAGGTCATCAAGAATGAATAGGGCATTAAAGATAGAAGAGACCTTGTCAATCATTTCAGCTGCAAATACTGCAAAATCAAACAGTCTTTCATCCCACAAATGCAGGATCTTTAATACCATCTACCCCTTCCTCCTTATATTTTGTAGCTGGCTCATTGGTGAAAGATCAATGTCTCTCTTTTTAGTGCTAGTAACCTAAAGCTTCATGATTACATGAAATTCTTCATGTTTAATGCTTCTGAGTCATTGGGGGGTTCCTCAGTCCCCATAACATCCTCTCTAGGAAATAGATCTTTGGCCTTCGCAAAGTCCACATATCTCTTAAAGAGCCTTTTAGCAACTGAGGTGGTCTCCCTTCTGCTTCTTGTGTTCACCAAAGACAATTTCTGGATCAACCCTCTGTCTCGTCATTCTATGAGATTTTAATCCTAACAAAAACATAATACATGCAATAATAGTTAAGTATTGGGACTAAGAAGCTTCAACAACATACCATAGACACACCAACATTTGAAGTTTTTATTAAATATTATAGCAATTTACTCAAAAATTGCAAGGTGTTGGTCTCTTCTTTGGCTCTATGACAGATTGGTCTCATAGGTCATGTTGACATTTTAAAGAGGTTAATAGAGCATCTCATTTTGCTACCTCTTTTATACTCTACGACATGCAAAGGAAAATCACCGGGCCGACAATACAACTATGCACGTCATAAGACAAGAACAAAGTATCATTTGTGTGTGTGTGTGTCTTTGTGACAGATTGGTCTCATAGGTCATGTTGGAATTTTAAAGAGGTTAATAGAGCATCTCATTTTATTTGAGTGACTACCCCTTTCTCTCCCTGTTGTGCTACCCATTTTATGCTCTACGGGGCGCGAAGGACAATCGGCGGACCGACAATACACCTACATTGGCCATAAGACAAGAACAAAGTATCATCTCTCTCTCTCTCTCTCTCTCTCTCTCTCTCTCTCTCTCAATATTGACACCAAAAAGCACGCGTAGAAGAAGGAAACGATAGTAGGTGAACCATCACACAACGTAGGTCCACAATGAATGCTCACAGATGTTTATCATGACAAAAATCAATTTTATGCAAATTTCTGCTACACATTTGTACATTTTTGTTACCTTTTTCTAGGCTTGGCATGGCAACCTTCTAGAGATGTAAACCTCATTGGTACCTTGGGCACACTTCAAGCCTTCACTCTCTAGTGTCTCACAACCTCTTTGTGTACCTATGTGTGTGTGTGTGGATGTCTCTCTCTTTGTCCTTCTCTCTATGTGTATGACTCTCTTTCTCCCTCTAACTATATCTCTCTTTCTCTCTCACTCATCCAAAAACACGCTGTGTCTGTTTGGGTCTCTCTCTCTTCCTTATTCTTGCCCTCGCTATCTCTCTCTCTCTCTCTCTCTCTCTCTCTCTCTCTCTCTCTCTCTCTCATAATACAAGAATTTCATATAATCATTGCTACCATGTACGGTAATAAACCATTAGATTCTTTACACATGTAAAAAATCTAATTGTAACTAGTGGGCATTTAATGCACCATACAATTTCAATAGAGAGGTCATTTTCACACTTTATGGGTTGTACCACATTTGTTGGCGTGCTTAGTTAGTGTATCACCTCAGAGAGAGAGAGAGAGAGAGAGAGAGAGAGAGAGAGAGAGAGAGAGAGAAAGAGGCTATCGCTTTATAAGTAAATGGCAAGAACAAAGGCGACTCCAAGAAAGGCAGGGGCAAAGGTCTTGGTTTGGCTGCTAAAGGAGGAGGAAGATGTGCTAGTAAAAGGAAGAGACTAGGGAAGCCCATGAAAATCTTGAAAGCTCCAAGGTGACGATGCTACAAAGACACATCAAGCTGTTCAAGGAAATCAGGAAGTCTCAAAAATGTATTGAGCTTCTTGTACCAAAGCTTCCATTCCAAAGACTAGTTGGGTCAGTATGTGAGGAGGCATGTTTTGGAACCGTGAGGTGGAAACCTGTTACGCTGCTGGCACTTTAAGAGGCAAGATAAGATTTTTTGCTAGAATATTTTAATGATATAAAAATTGTTGCAACACATGCACACATGGTAACCATTATGGACAAGGACAATGAAACCTTGAAAAGAGTAAGGTGGAGATATGATAAACTGCTCCAACCCAATGAATTTATAGACAGTAAAATAAAGGAAATTTTGCTTGTTCCTCCATCAAGGCCATATGCAGAGGTGAAGATTGTAGAGGTCACCCACGATGTGAATACCAGGGCCAGAGCTGAGCATGAAAATTGACGTGCAGAGGAGATGAATAAAACAAAAGAGAAGGAAAAAGAAGCAAATGCTTTAGAAGAAGAGATTAAAAGCTACCACATTGTTAGACACAAAATCGATGTCAGCAAAACGATAAAATTTTATCATCTATGGAGGAAGGATTAATAGTAGATATACAGCTAGAAGTTGATATAAGAAGACTTGTATTAGATTCTTTTAATATCAATATATTGCAGGATCCAGATGCTCAAATCACAGATTCAATTGTCTATATCTTCCTAAAGTAATATGCTTTCACTATCTGCTTTAGCATATTTTTATTCAGCCTTGAGATTAGAGACTAACAACTAGTAACTATCTTGTAGTTTTGATTGCCTGCATAAAATCATGCATAGATATATATCATGGATCCTATTTTTGTCTTTCTTAGAATGAAAAACACCCCTATTGGCACATTCAAGAAGTGGCTTGCCCATTGTCAAATGCTGCAGTGACAACCATAATTTTTCCATATGAGAGCAACTAGCACTGGAGCCTGGTTTGCATTGAACTTGACAAGACAAATGTCTGGACTCTAAACCCAATTTGAGGAACATATCCATAATTAAGACTGTGAGTATTGAGAATTAGAAATTGTTTTTATTTTAAATAAAGTACGGAGACAATTATTGTGCTGGGTTCATACCAACTTTTCCTACTTGCAACTACATAAAAAGGCAGTTGCACGCATATGGAAGGCTCTATGGAAATCTAGAGCTGTACAAGTCAAAAATTAAGGAAGTCACAATGCCTAGACAAATGGATGCTAACTCGTGTGGATGGAGGTGCCTCCTTCATGTTGAGTATATACTGCAGAGCTTCTTTGCACCATGGCGATTTTTTGGACAAAAATGTATATCAGTTCCTTTTTGTTTTTGTTTTGTGTTTTGCAGAGTGCATTGGAGAAGTACACACTACAGTATTTGCACCAATACCGTGCCACCCTAATCAAGCATCTACTTTCAATTTCACATCCCGTGAGCATGGATGCAAAACATACCATATTGGTGGACGACCACATTGTAGAGATAACGATGACTGATGAGGGACAATAGCAAAAGGATTTCATAAGGTCAGCTAAGAAAGGACATGAGCAAGAGGAGAGAGGAACTACTGAGAAGAGAAATGCTACAAAGGGAGAGTTTGACAAGGAGAAAATTACGGATGAGGGGAAGGCCACACAGGAGCAAGATCATACAGATCAAGGGGATGAGGAAGAAATAAATATTGAAACTCCCTCTACGCTTAGAGGGCTTCAGAAGGAAGAAGATTATGTTGAGGGAGGGGATGAGAAAGAACACCCTAACCCTTAAGCAGAGCACACCTCTCCCACAATTCCATCTATTGAGCTTGAAAATCAAGAGCCATTTATGTCTGACATACAAACAGAGCACATGACTCAAACTACTGGAGACACAAGAGTCTCAAACAACAGAAGAACAAGGGACTGGTGAGAAAAGGTTTGAGGATGTCAACACTGGACAAGACAACCTCCATGGCGGCCAAACCCAGTATGGACCTTTGCTAGACATTGACAACACTGGACAAGACAACCTCCACGGCAGCCAAAACCCAGTATGGACCTTTGCTAGACATTGACATGATTGTTTCGATAATAACCAATGTAAAAGTATATGAAAGTCAACCCATTGTCTAACTACTTATTTGTTTTACAAAATGTTGGGAGAGACTAATTATTTTGGACTTTAATGGATTGTTGTTGTTTCGTGAGTTGTACGATCCCAACACAAAACTTGTCAACCTATGTAGCTTCAAGATATCCACTCGTAGAGCCATTGTGTGTCAAAGAACCAAGGAGCTTATACAGTTTCTACTTCCAATGTTCCGCGTTGCGATATGGTCATCTATGTAATAGAGAAACCTCAATCCTCTTGTAACCATGGTTTGCAACGTAGCGGGAATCGAACGTTGACAATTTGATTTTTTATATTCCTAGAAGGAGTGTGTTGTCATTGACGGTCACTACCACCCTACCAAACCAGATGTATACCTATACTATAAACCTTTTTATCAAATCCATATCCCATATGATGATATCAACACTTTGTTGATAGATGATACACCCCATAAGGGGTTGTTTTATCCACCAAGCACCACTCTTTCCTCACCCTCATTTGAAGGTCATGAGCATGAATTTTATCTAGAGGACATTTTTTCCCTTATGAATTTGTATTTCAGCCCATTGACTGTTTCAGATTTGTGCTCACAAATACTCTCCAAAATGCTAACTATGTACATTAATATGATTCTTTGTACTTCTCAATGTGGTGCGGGAGCGGGAGAGAGAGAGAGAGAGAGAGAGAGAGAGAGAGAGAGAGAGAGAGAGAGAGAGAGAGAGAGAGAGAGAGAGAGAGAGAGAGATTAGACATCAAACTTTGCATATGTTGTTCAAAATATACAAAAATCACGCATACTTTCACAAAGGGAGAGAGATAACGAGAGAATTTATCTTACTATTGAAATAAAGATATAACCAAATGGTGGTAATCATCTCAGAAACAAAAGATTTAAATTGAAAGAAATGTTGCAATGAAAGTCATGAATATAGATTTCAATTAAAGAAGAAATTATGCCCAATGGAATTCATTCAAGCTACATTGGTACGATTTGGACTCGGCTAGTTAGTTCTCTAGAGACAATCTCTTTTTTCCTTTGTTGCATTACTTTGCGTCCACCTATTAAGAAATAGGACTGTGAGGACTCATTATTCTGGTCTTTTTCATTATGTCGTGCCAAAGTTGTAGAAAGTTGCATTGCTCTCTTATTGTGACCACTATCACAAGGTTGAGCTCTTTGTCAAATACCTCCACATCTATGACACTATTGTTCTCCAGGCCTGCCGACTCTGGTCAACAGGAACAAACTTAGAGCAGCCTGCAACAATTTGAGAGCGATGGTACCAAAAGGAGATGAGAAGGGATTGTGTGCCAATCATGTACTTGGCCACCAAAAAGTCCAGTGCAACCTCGCAATGTATGTCGTCCACCTCTTTAGCATACCACCCTCTACCAAGAAACTTGTCATAGAAGCAAGTGTCTAGAAATTTACATACCAACATTGTCTTTGCAACATGTATGTGGCAGGTGTGAAATAGTTCCACAAATAAATTTATAGGACAAAAATTAGCAATCTTCACCATTTAGTGGGCACAAAATTTTGTAGGGACCTTTGAAAATCCCTAAACAGCTTGCTTTGCAGAGCTTCACACACTGTGGTGCCTGGCCAATCAATACAGCTCCAATTGGTAGGGAGAGGGAGTTTAACTAGAGTACCTTTTTTATTTTTTTTGGTTGAGCTAGTAGAAGTGCTCGTAGAAGAAAATTCCCTCATTTGCAAGGCTCTTACTAGTTCTTCCATCATACTGTAAAACACCAATGTCAGCGTGGATTATAGATATGAGACCTATAATACACTCAACTAGCTCCCATTCCTTATATGATGAAGGATGGATATCTGCAATTGCAAAAACCAAAAGTAAAAGACCACCTATTCTAACAACTGAATAGAATTTAGAACTACTTTAGCAAACTAGAGCTACCTCTTTTCATATTGTTCTACCTCTCCAAAAAAGAAAGAAATTAAGTGAACAACAAGGTCTGAAAGAATGAATAGAGATGGAAGGCTATGAACACACTTACGTTTCATCGTTGATGATAAGCCAATGAGACATCTCCACAATTAGCAATCATATCAGAGTGGCTGTAGACATTAGCAATCACATTGGAGTGATTGTAGACATGCTGAACCAAAACCTCCTTAACAGTTTTCTTGACCACCTCCACTTTGAAATCTAGCACTCGTGCTTTCCATGCTAAACAAAATAGATTTTTTGTTGAGGATTTTTTCCTCCTTCTTGGTAGCATAAGAACACAACAACCTTTGTATATTGTGTGATGTTGCCATTGACTATCTATATTGATGGAGTTTGAGATGTTGATAGAGCTTATGGTGCTACTTGGCCTCCTTGGGAGACTAATGGTGAGGATGGCTAGGGAGAGAGCACAACAACCGCTAGAGCTATTAGGATGGGAATAAGAAGAAGAAGAAACCATGGCTCTTTTTGAGTGGAAGAAGAAAGCTTGAACTTGCTTGTAATGGAGGTAATTTCAGTTTTGAACGCTTGGTTAATGGAGCAAGAGATTTTGGTGTCGGGAGTATGATACATTATTGTACCTGTCTTTCAGTAACTTAACTTCTTTCAGACCCTGGACCATGGATACCATAAATGCCGTAAAAACAAGGTTTTACCTCATCTTTGTTCTCTAATTTTTTGATTTATTTCTTCCCATTTCTATGTTACATTGGCTTGTTGTTCATTGGATGCGCCTCCTTTTCTCTCTCCTCAATAAGGCCCTCCAAGTGACCTCCACAATTCCCTAATGGAAGATAACATGTGAACTATGAATTACTTTGCAAGATTTTGAGTGCCAAAGATGATAGTATATTTCTCCATCTATACCATAACCAAGGAAAATGCACTTTTGTGACTTTGGGTCTAGATTTTTTTGAAGCTCTTTGGACATTTGTGCATATGCCTCCCATCCAAAGACACTCAAATGATTGTAATGTGGCTTCTTTCTAGACCAAAAACTCCTCTAGAATTTGGTAATTTATAGGATTACTAAGTGACTTGTTAATGATGTGTACAACCATCAATACTACCTTTGCCCAGAAACCTTTGAGTCAGATTTTCCATAGAAAGCAGGATTATGACTTGCTCTTGACTCATTTGTTTGGTCCTTTTTGAAAATCCATTTTAATTGGGTGTGTAAGAAACAATAAGGTGCCTCTTAATGTCTCTCTTGCTACAAATGTTTTCAAACTCTGTAGAGACACTCTCCACCATTATCATTTTGCAAGATCTTGATCTTCTTACCAAATTGATTTTCTACCAATTCTAAGAATTTCTACAAAGTAGATAAGACTTGATCCTTATGATGCAAATGATAAATCCATACCTTTTCCTAGTGGAATCATCGATGAAACTCACAACATGGGCTAGCTCCCCCTAAAGACTTGGTTGGCATAGGATTGCAAACATTGCTATGGACAAGCTCTAGTGGCTGTAAATACTTCCTATTCAATAACAATGAGGTATTACAAGTTGCTTACAATATATGCAATGCTCACACATAGAAAAATCAAAATAACTTAACACATGCAAGTAACCAAAACGTACTTAGGGTTTTGTTTTCTTTTAGCTCATATGGCCTTCTTGGCTAGGCCACAACTCAGTAGAGACAATAGTTCAACTATGGATATAAAACCCTCTTATACACACTAGACAAACATAGAGTAAAGCAATCCATATGCCACAACTCAGTACATTATAGCTCAACCATGGATATACATTCCTCTTATACACATGAGACAAAACATAGAGTACATCGTTCCATGATTTTGACCTCTGAGAATCACAAGATTTTCCTTCCTGATTGACCATGAACCATTTCAAAGGTGGCTATGTAACCCAAGTTGTCAAGCTGACTAATAGATATCAAACTCTTCGCTAACTTGGGGACATGTTTGAAATTCATGACTATGAATTTTGTGCCATTATGCATAACTAGCTTGATGTCTCCAACACAATGTATCTCAAGCTCATAGACATCAACGGGCTTCACTTTACCACAAGTATGTGCATACATAGAGAACCATTCTCTATGCGGTGTCTCATGGAAGTTGGCTCCATAATATATGACTCAATTTTGATCAAATCTAGCATCTTCTACAATAAGAGAATCGAAACTAAATGTTAGGATTAATGTCACTAGGTGGTGATTAGAATGGTGCGCTTGCTGGAGAGATATAAAGCAGGAGAGAGAGAGAGAGAGAGAGAGAGAGAGAGAGAGAGAGAGAGAGAGAGAGAGAGAGAGAGAGGTGGTTCACCCAAGTGTGGGCTACGTCTATAGGAAAGCAGCCACTCAATGGATTTACATTTCAAACTTGAAGTTGTTTACAAAGGGCTTAGATACCCTTAAAGGTTGTCCCACCTGATTCTCTCTCTACCTTGCACTTCTTGCTTCTTCTTCTCACTTCTCTTTGCTTCACTCTATTTTTCATGTGTAGAAGAGGACTCCTTTTATAGATGCAAATGAGCCTCTATGGGGGCTATTCTCTCACATGCAATGTAGCCATCCATGTGTAGATTTCATTGAGTACTTGAGAACACATGCATGTAGTGATCCTGGATTTTGTATCTCGTATTGTATTAGATGATTTTCACTCAATAGGGCAATATTTTCATGTGAAATTTAAATTGTATCCTTGAGCAAGTAGGCTCAATTGTAGAAATATGTTGCTATGTAGATTGCAAAACCTCATCACCATAAATATAAGGAAATATATGGGAGTCCCCATGTATCGACCATTGTAATGAGGTCTCTCAAGGTCCTTCAATTCCATGATGGAGTAGTTGGCATTGTTAACTATAGGTTGTATTGAAAGATATGTTTAACTACATCTTGGGTGGTTGCATTCTTGTGCTTTCACTTGTAGGTGATAGTGTCTCACTAGATAAATGTGCTATTGGTGGGATGTGAGATCCCCAACCCACCGACACCAAAATTGGGATGGGGTCCTTGACAGGTCTCTAGGCCTAATAAAAAACCAGAGTCTCTAAACAAGAATAATCCAAAGAATAGACCTTTACTTTCATAAAATCTAATATCTAACCAACCCAAATGATTTTCTCATATTAAATTGATCACTTAATGTGGGAGAATAAACGGGAACAAGTGTTAAGATATAGATATGTGCTTATAGATCTATCTCAACACGGGGCCAATGGTAAAGGGGCCCAAAAGGGAGATGGTCTATCAAAGAGCAAGGCTAACCAATGGAGCATAAGACCTTAGGGTTAGCTTCATTGAAGACCTCCAATAATGTGTGTAAAAGTCCTTTGACCTTAGGTAAGCTAGGGCTGAGCTTGAGGTGGGAACCCGGCCCAAGCTCGAGGTGCTTGACCTGCTTGAGGTGCTTGTCGTGCTTGAGGTGCTTGTCGTGCTTGAGGTGTTTGTCCTGCTTGAGGTGCTTGACTTACTCCATGCTTGAGGTGCTTGACTTGCTACATGATTAAGGTGCTTGAGGTGCCTTGAGATGCTTGCCTGAGATGCTTGTGGGAACACCCCCTAGTCCAAGTGCTTTTTCATGCTTGATGACCAAGGTGCTTGAGCTCCTAAAGTCAAAAGCATCCCTACAAGAGGGGGGGCGAGCCCTTTTCCTAGGGATTAGAGAGAGAACACACACTCACACTCACAAGGGAAGCCCCAGCTTGAAGAGGCAGCAAGGACACATGTCAGGTCCCTACCCATGTTACCTTCATGTGTTGCTTGAAGCCTATTGGCTAGGCTTCAAAGGGGTCCAATGATAAATTACTTGAATTATCTAATTGTTTTTGCATTTATCAAGTCCTCTCTCTGAACGGGGAAAGGGGGACACTTGTCCCAAGGCTACCCATGTTGCTTGTAATGGCTCCTACTTGTGATTGGCTAGGCCTGGAGGGGTCCAATGAGCTTCAAGCATGAGCTACAAGGGGGGGTTGACCCAAGCAAGCTAGGGGGGTGCTTAGGGGGTATACTCACCCACACACACACTCACAAACACTCTCATGGTGTACTATGCAAAGTGCAAGAGCTCCCTCTCCTTCTCCAAGCAAGTAGAGGTTGAGAGCCTACACCAACACTCTTGGCTATGGAGTGCAAATCCAACCAAGAGCCATGCTTCAATGCTTAAGCTTGCCATCTCCTTCTTCTTCATTACTATGCTATTATGTATGCTAGCAACAAGAGTATGATAAGTGAGGAACTAATTCTTTCTCCTACGGAATGTTTCTTCTTCCTCTTCCCTACCCTCATTCCCTGCTAGCTCTCTCCACCTTCGAAGGTGTTTGAGGTCTTGGGACTGAGGCTTGGGATAGTTAAAGCTTTCTTCAAGTTCATGTTATGCTATGATTGTGATGCATGAAGCTTTCCATCTTCATTGCATCACCTAGGTCACAAGGAACACAAAGAATGTATTGTAACAAGTCTCTCTTAATGGGAGAAATCATAATACAAATGCCTATTGGAGGGGGGACCGGCTCCACATAAATCCGGTCCTCAACTGTTGTCATGTTCTCTAAACTCTCTCTCTTGCAAAAGTATTGTCTATGCCAAGTTAACTAATTGCTATGATTATGGTTCTTACTTCAATTATGTCAACCCGCTATGCTCACAAAATCATTTCTTGAAAGTACTCTCATTAAATTCCTCTACTCTCACATATTAAGGCAAATTCCATTACATTGGTATCAGAGCATTTGGTTTCTCTTTTCTTGCTTAAGAAGAGAGGTCCTTAAGTAGCCTATAAATGGTTGATGTTGTTAATTATAATAGAGTAAGTGGAACTGGGATCTAATATCGGTTTTGTTAAGCCCACTATGTGGGGGATGGTGCACACCTCGGGAGCTTTGGACTTAATAATGGAGTCTTTTTAGACTTGCCTACGACTTTACCATTATTGAGCCACAAGAAGTCCGAAAGGAGCTAGCCCTTGGCAACTCTGCTATGTTAGACCTACTCTTCTACTCTCTATAATTAACCACTTTGAGCCGTGGGTGTAGATACTTAAGAGCCAATTTTCAAAGGCTAAGAGGAGTGGCAACTATAAGACCATATTAGGTATTTTGGTAAAAATCTCACATTATGGGAATCTCCAAATCGACTGAATTCATGTAATTTGGGAATTTTCCACTTAAAGTGGGAAAAATTGAGGTGTGTGGCTAGTAAATAAAGTGAAAATCTCATAGGATTGTGGTGTTGATAAACACCAAAAGTCAAGAGGATGTACAACACATGGATTTGAATAATAACTATAAATTACATAAAACAAAGGAAGATACAAAAAAGATTTTGTTTACAAATTGACTAGTATAGTCACAATAGAAGCTCCACATAATTCTACTCCACATTTGATACCATATCTGAACTTTGATCCAAGTGTGGCTGATGTGCACGAGTGAGGCCTTCTTTGGCTTTTAGAGCATGTCTTTCTGGAATCTTTATTCTAGAAAATGGTCCTTCTTTGTTGGGTCTGTAGGACCAAACAATTGCATCTATAGTTTCCCACACTTGTGGGTCCTTATAGTTGACAGCCCAATAACCCTTCCAACAATTACTATAAGCTTGAGTATCTGTCATCCCACTTTTTCTCGCGCAAGGTGCCCAATATTGAATCAAGAGTTTTCTGTAGTTTGGTGATGTAGGCTCATTATCAATGTCAGATAAAGCCATTGCAAGCCACACTGGATAGATTTCTGTGTCACTCGGAACAAGCATAAGAAAGTCACCTTGGTGCACATCAGACATAGGGTCAAACTCTTCCCTTGGCCTATCTCGTTGAGGCCCACAAAAATGATCGTTCAACTCTTCAAGGCCTAGGAATCTTTCTGCTCCTTGTTGCAAATTCATTGTAGTGCTTTGTAGGTGAGAATATTCTTGAGTTTTTGGCCAAAACATTTCATACAAGACTCCCTCTGATATGATTGCTTTTCCAATCTCTTCAATTACCTTACTCCAATAATCTATCACGGGTCTATAATATCGCAGAATACTTGAACCATTCCCTAAATTTTTCCAAAATTTTATATAGTTCTTTAGCCCCAAAATGACTTCCTCGTGGGCCTTGACATACTCCGCCATTTGTACTAGAGGTGGATCTCCATGTGGTAACATTGGCTTGCCTTCTGTGTCTGTTTTCCAAAGGCGAATACTTCCACTCCAACTTGATACACCTACATGTGCCTTATATTGCATCATTGGTGTCTCATCCTGCATAAAGAACCTGAACTGAAGTGGTTTGGAATGTCCAACAAGTATGTCTTGTCCATCACAAAGATAGCCATCACAATATTGCTTGAAATCGGGGATCTTTGTGAGAAAAAATGGAGCTGGAGATGAAGATGAGCTGTTTCGTAATGTATCCATCAAATGTGGCAAAGTATAGGTTTGTGTAACTCTCAAGTTCTCTGAAAACCTACTAAACATGGCGTCTATGTCCTCATGTGTATGCCCAACCATTAAAAATCCCAGTTGGATGGTTTTGAAAACAACCCTTGCAACAAGCATTGACAAATAGGCAAATAAGTATCAATTTTTGTTTTCCCCTGCACAATTATCCAATTGTAGCAACAAGTTCTCTGGCAATCTGCGAAATGTTGACCCCAATTCCTCTTCTGCAATTTCTGACGACTGCACAATGGGCTCTTTTCCATCACTCAAGTTATGGTAGTCCAAAGCATCCCTTGAGTTCAAAGCATGTAGTAGTGAAATATTGCTCCTTGGAAGTCCATTTGTTACTAGATCACCAAGAGGATGCTTATCTATCCTCTCGAGGTTATGTAAACAATTAGCAATTGAGCCAATTGTAAGATTTGGATCAGCTGGCCACAAACCATTCAAGACAAAGTGTCCGTAATGACCTTCTCCATGTCCATGAGTGATCATGCCAATCAATGCCACCTGCAGATTATATCCTGAATCCACACCCTTGGGAACAATGCGTAATCTAGGAATGGCAGTCTTCTTTTGATCCATCTTATCATGGATTATGCATACATATTTTTGTGGTTGAGTTTCTGAATACGTGCGCCATGCATAATATAGGCTTCTGCAACTCTTTTGTTGTGCCATGTGAACTTCTCTCTCCCTCAAGAGAAGAGCTCTCTCTTCAAGAGAAGGTTTAGCTTCTAACCTTGCCTTGATTGAGCTACAAATATTGCACTTAGAGAACTCACTCGTCTTTGTTAAAGTGACATGTGGGTACTCTTTGTTCCAAATTCTACCAAAAGAAGATTGGGATAGCTTCTTCTCATAGCCCATTTGGTCAAGTGTCGTGTTGATTTCACATAAAATATCCACTTGTTTGTATGTTGATGGAATCACCAATTGAGTCTCTCTTGAGCCATCTAGCAGTGTTCTACTTCTATGTGGCATCTTCTCAGAGTTGTTTTCCACAAACTCATTTAGTAGTGCTCTTGCTAAACTAGTATGTTGAAGTCCCCTTCTCAATGTACATGTGTTCCCATGTACATATTGGCGCACACCATTTTCAAAGTTCTCCTTGTATCGATAAAATGATGTCTTTGGTATTCGATGTAGCTCATACCATGCTCTACAACAAACAATAGAGACATTTAGCCTGAATTGGTATCGTGACTTCTCATCTTTCTGATAACATATAGAAAGAACATCATAAACATAATTAGTGCGTGATTTTTGAGACTCTCCCCAAAATTGTTGTCGTAACCTTGTCACCATATCACGATCTGCAAACTGGAAGCATTTTTGTGCACAACAATCAATGCATGATACCCTTTGAATTGATTTGTTTGAAAGGTAAAAAGTCGAAGTTGGTGCTGCTTTTGATTTTTGAGTCCTGTTCATGAAAGTGTATCGTCTCTTCCTTGACAACTGGACAACATTACTCCCATCAAGTTTTTTTCCAACATTGTCATCGTTGGATACATCCTCATATGTAGCATGCATGCCATCAACAGGAACAAAGCGTTGTAATGGGCTCCCATTCAACATTGTTGTCTGCTTGATGGGCCACTTTAGCAAAGTGATGCTACCCACTTCAACCACATCATCAATGCTTGCATTTTCTCTTTCAATACCCACATCCACACAATCAGGACCAAGTTCCTGAAAGTTGACATAATCATGTGGAAATACATATAAGATGGTCCCTTCATTCATGGTTTGCATCATCGTGTCATCTTTTAAAAGGACCCTCTGATTTCTCCAAGACTCTCGAATCATTGCTTCAAATTCTGGGCTTGTCATAGGTATTGCATTTGTAACTAGAGGATCAGAATGATCATGTTCTTCATCACCATTGTAGCTTTCGTGTGGATCAATTAAGTTCCCATTTAATACAAAAGATTGCAAAAGAAGCTTTGACCATCGAACAGCACTCCATAATGAGCCTTGGAGAGATGAAGTATCCATTGTAGGAAAAGGTAGGACCACATCCTTCAAGCATTCCTCCACTAGTATGGAGACATTTCCCAGCCCTATCTTTGTACCACCACAAGTGGAATCTGGATCTGTTCTACACACACAACCAATACCAACGATTTCATTGTCAAGTATCATATGTACTTTCTCCCCAGATTCGAAGTCCATCCTGTAAGTAAAAAGATTACATTGTTAAATCCATAGTTATAGAAAAATACTCTTCAAACAAAAAATCATGCTACAACATGAAAAAGGTTTGCATAGGTTGGACAAGTGGTGAACCTTGAGACCAAATCCTCCTTGCTATATTAATGGAAGCAAGGTTGGACAAGTGGTGGACCTTGAAACCAAAGCCTCTTTGCTATATGAGAGCATAGGTTGGATAAGTGGTGGACCTAGTTGTAATACCCACTGCCACCTATCAACTACTATAGGACTATGCTTTCCAATGTCCAAGTATCCCTTGAGTCTTTCAAGGTTGAACACGTGGTGGACCTTGAAACAAAAATCCCCTTTCTATATGAGAGCATAGCTTGGACAAGTGGTGGACCTAGTTATAATGCCCAATATCCAAGGTGAAATACCTTAGGACTTTGCTACCTTGCTTGCCAATGTTTACGTAGCCCCTCATTTCTTTAATGGAAGTAAGGTTGGACAAGTGGTGGACCTTGAAACCAAAGCCTCTTTGCTATATTAGAGCATAGGTTGGACCTAGTTTTAATACCCACTGCCACCTATCAACTGCTACAGGACTATGCTTTCCAATGTCCAAGTATCCCTTGAGTCTTTCAAGGTTGAACACGTGGTGGACCTTGAAACGAAAATCCCCTTTCTATATGGTTGAACACATGGTGGACCTTGAAACGAAAATCCCCTTTCTTTATTAGAGCATAGCTTGGACAAGTGGTGGACCTAGTTATAATGCCCAATATCCAAGGTGAAACACCTTAGGACCTTGCTACCTTGCTTGCCAATGTTTACATAGCCCCTCATTTCTTTAATGGAAGCAAGGTTGGACAAGTGGTGGACCTTGAAAGCAAAGCCTCTTTGCTATATGAGAGCATAGCTTGGACAAGTGGTGGACCTAGTTATAATGCCCAATATCCAAGGTGAAATACCTTAGGACTTTGCTACCTTGCTTGCCAATGTTTACGTAGCCCCTCATTTCTTTAATGGAAGTAGGGTTGGACAAGTGGTGGACCTTGAAACCAAAGCCTCTTTGCTATATTAGAGCATAGGTTGGACCTAGTTTTAATACCCACTGCCACCTATCAACTACTATAGGACTATGCTTTCTAATGTCCAAGTATCCCTTGAGTCTTTCAAGGTTGAACACGTGGTGGACCTTGAAACAAAAATCCCCTTTCTATATTAGAAAGGTTGAACACATGGTGGACCTTGAAACGAAAATCCCCTTTCTTTATCAGAGCATAGCTTGGACAAGTGGTGGACCTAGTTATAATGCCCAATATCCAAGGTGAAACACCTTAGGACCTTGCTACCTTGCTTGCCAATGTTTACGTAGCCCCTCATTTCTTTAATGGAAACAAGGTTGGACAAGTGGTGGACCTTGAAAGCAAAGCCTCTTTGCTATATGAGAGCATAGGTTGGACCTAGTTGTAATACCCACTGCCACCTATCAACTACTATAGGACTATGCTTTCCAATGTCCAAGTATCCCTTGAGTCTTGCAAGGTTGAACACGTGGTGGACCTTGAAACCAAAATCCCCTTTCTATATCAGAGCATAGCTTGGACAAGTGGTGGACCTAGTTATAATGCCCCTCCTTTCTTTAATGGAAGAAAGGTTGGAAAAGTGGTGAATCTTGAAACCCAAACCCTTTGGCTATATATAGAGGATAGCTTGGACAAGTGGTGGGCTTAGTTGTAGTATCCAATGTCCAAAGTCCAAGGTGAACTATGTAAAGACCTTACTTCCAAAAACAAAGTCGTACAAGTGGTTCTCCTTGACACCAAAACCTCCTTAGTGTATTAGAACATAGCTTGGAGAAGTGGTGGACTTAGTTGTAATGGTGAATGTCCAAAGCAAACTATTATAGGACCTTGCTTCCCAAATCAAGTTTGGACAAGTAGTGGATCTTGAAACCAAAACCCCCTTACTCTATTAGAGCATAGCTTAGATAAGTGGTGGACCTAGCTGCCATGGAAAATGTTCAATCTGAACTGCTGCAGGACCTTGCTATTAAATGTCTAAGTAGAGCTAGATTCTTTAATGGAATCAAGGTTGGGAAAGTGGTGCATCTTGAAACCAAAAGCCCTTTATTGTATTAGAGCATAGCTTGGACAAGTGAGGGACCTAGTTTTAATGTGTGATGTCCAAAGAAAAGTATTACAAGACCTTGCTTTCCAATATTTGAATTGGTCAAGTGGTTAAAACTAAGTATAAAACTTTGACCATTTTCTTCTCGAATTGCCAAAAAGCTAGTTTTAGACACCCCTAAATGAAAATGGTTTAGGGTGGCCTTAAACAATGTTTTTTCAAAGACTTGAACAAAAGGGTTGCCGAAGAGTAATGAAAATTTATTGTGGCTTGAAGTGCCTGAGTATGTGAAAACAAGCTTAGGTTTTCCACGAGGCAAAAGGTGACATAATAAGAACATTGGAAGCTTAGGATTGACCATGTGGCCTAAACTTTGGCAAGTGAAGTGGTGGCCAAGTTTTGTGGCACAGTGTGCACTTGGTCCTATATGTGTTGACCACTTGGCCAAATCTAGGACCATAAGGCCAAACCTTTGGCACCTTAAATATAGTATGGGACATAATCTAGAACTGCTATAGTAAATTAGTAGTATAGTTAATATGTAATATTTGTATTATATTTAAGTATAGCCTCCCGGCGCGACTGCCGGGCGGGGTCGAGGGGCAGCGCCCAAAGATTTTTTTTTTTTAAAAGTGAATTCCTAGTATAGAGTTACGCATGTTTTTCATATTTTCAACCATGATTTCTTTAATTTTGGCCGTGTGAATTGGTTAATGTTTTATATTGCTTTTGTTTTTTTTAATCCTATGATAAAACATGGACTTGTAGCATACGTGGCATTCTAATAAACCCTATCAAGATTAGGCACACAGAGAGCGCACGAGCAACGCACACAGAGAAAGCAGGCGAGCAGAAAACACACAGAAAGCGCACACGGATCGCACATAGTTGGAGTATACGCGCGCGTAGAGGAGCAAGCTCGGCATCGTACACAACACACAGGTGGAGTGCACAGGATTGAAAGTTCGCGCACAAGATAAAGAAACAGCAGCGTACACAACGCTTTCCAGAAGGACAGGATCGGGCATAGCTTCTTCTCAGGAGACATTGCACACCTCACGAATAGAGAAAAAACAGGTATTTCTCTCTCTCTCTCACTGTCTGTCTTTCTCCATACAGAGAAGATGGTTCTCTGTAACTCTTCTTGCACACACACTCTCTCGTCAAAAGACAGAGATACATAGTTTAAAAGTATCCCCGCACACATACACATATTCCCACACATCGTCTTCCTCTCTTCCACATACATAACCACAGTGAAATCTGTTATCTTGCTGTCTCTCTCTTGAAAATACATGCACATATTCCCACACATCGTCTTCCTCACTTCCACATACATAACCACAATGAAATCTGTTATCTTGTTGTCTCTCTCTTGAAAATACGTGCACATATTCCCATACATCGTCTTCCTCTCTTCCACATACATAAACACAGTGAAATCTGTTTTCTTTCTCTCTCCTCTCTCTAAAAAACAGGTATTTATCTCTCTCTCTCTCTCTATCTATCTATCTCTGTATCTTGCTATCTCTCTCTTGAAAATACATGCTCATGTATGTGTGCGTCTGTGTTATCTATGTGTATGTATGTATATTTGTGTTATTTCATTGTAATACTCATACATAACGCAGATACACAATTACACTTAATTACGATATGCACACATAGTATATATACATACATAAATATCACAAATAACTAACACATTGTAATACTAGTAAAATTGAATGGAAGACTTACTTGCGTTATCTGTTAAAGTCGATTCTTGTAGCGAGTTCTGGATGTATGCTGAGCTGATTTTCCTCTAATCCATTTGTAGATATGATTGTAACTTCTGTTTCTCAAAAAGAGTAGTGTTGTTTAGTGATACACCTAATGGACATAAATGGTTGAAACTAGGACATGTAGACCAAAAATACGTGTATTTTTTGGATGAATATATACACTTTTTGGTGACCCTTACCACAAGTGGTGGACCTTGAGACCAGTGGACTATAAGGACCTCCAAACAATACCTTGTACACTCAATCCTTCTTGGTATCTAGGTTGGACAAGTGGTGGACCTTGTTCAAATTCTCTAACCACTCTCTCTAACATGGTGACATAATTTAGGTGTGATAAATTCATATCTATGCAAACTAATATCAGTTTAGGCTTGTTAATTTGAATTTGTTTGAATTTATGTACAATATAATGATTTGAGGTTTGCATATTTGAATTTAGGTGGTATAATGATATATTTTTGTGGTAAACTTGAATTTAAAATCAATTTCGCGTAGAATATTTTAAATTTAAGTGGTAAAATTTAGATTTTATAAAAAAATTTGAATTTTAAAATTTGGGCGGGATATTTTAAAATTTAGGCGGTATATTTAAAATTTGGGAGGGATATTTTAAATTTAGGCGGGAAGGTTTTGAATTTATAGCGAGATCTCCCTTACATAAGAGAGTATAGGTTGGACAAGTGGTGGACCTTAAAGCTAGAGCATCCATGCTACTGGACATGATAGGTAGAGAATCTAGTTGAATATTGTATGTATAATATATATGTAATAGATCTAGCTTGGACAAGTGGTGGACCTTGGAACAAAACCCCATGTAAAACATATCATGCACATTCCAAGTGGTGAGAAAAAATATCATTTAAGATATAGCCTTATAGGTTGGACAAGTGGTGGACCTTAACACCCAGATATTCTTCATATAATGACATAGAGTGGAAAACTGGTGAATCTTGAGACAAAACCACTCATGCTACTAGTGATAATAGCTTGGACAAGTGGTGGACCTTGAACGTAAACCCCCCATGTTTCAATAGACTTAGCTTGGACAAATGGTGGAGCATCGTTCTCTCCATGTTTCAATGGAGCCTAGCTTGGACAAGTGGTGGACCTTTGTTTCTCTCTATGTTTCAATAGAGTTAGCTTGGACAAGTGGTGGACCTTGGAACCAAACCCCCATGTAAAACCTATCATGGTCACTCCAAGTAGTAAGAAAGAATAACCTTTAAGATGTAGCCTTATAGGTTGGACAAGTGGTGGACCTTAACACGCGCATATTCTTAATATAATGACATATCGTGGAAAAGTGGTGAATCTTGAGACCAAACCACTCAGGCTACTACCAATAATAGCTTGGACAAGTGTTGGACCTTGAATGTAAACCCCTCATCTACGACATATCGTGGGTTTAATGTTTTTCGATCGAGCCTAGCATCTTGGAGACATGGTGCACCTTGCTTCTCCTCATGTTTCAATGGAGCCTACCTTGGACAAATGGTGGAGCATCCTTCTCTCCATGTTTCAATGGACCCTAGCTTAGACAAGGGGTGGACCTTTGCTTCTCTCTATGTTTCAATAGAGTTAGCTTGGACAAGTGGTGGACCTTGGAACAAAACCCCGATGTAAAACCTATCATGGTCACTCCAAGTAGTAAAAAAGAAAAACCTTTAAGAAGTAGCCTTATAGGTTGGACAAGTGGTGGACCTTAACACCCACATATTCTTAATAAAAGTGGTGAATCTTGAGACCAAACCACTCAGGCTACTAGCAATAATAGCTTGGACAAGTGGTGGACCTTGAATGTAAACCCCTCATCTACGAAATATCGTGGGTTTAATGTATTTCGATGGAGCCTAGCATCTTGGAGACATGGTGCAGCTTGCTTCTCGTCATGTTTCAATGGAGCCTATCTTGGACAAATGGTGGAGCATCCTTCTCTCCATGTTTCAATGGACCCTAGCTTGGACAAGTGGTGGACCTTTGTTTCTCTCTATGTTTCAATAGAGTTAGCTTGGACAACTGGTGGACCTTGGAACCAAACCCCCATGTAAAACGTATCATGGTCACTTCAAGTAGTAAGAAAGAATAACCTTTAAGATGTAGCCCTATAGGTTGGACAAGTGGTGGACCTTAACACGCGCATATTCTTAATATAATGACATATCGTGGAAAAGTGGTGAATCTTGAGACCAAACCACTCAGGCTACTACCAATAATAGCTTGGACAAGTGTTGGACCTTGAATGTAAACCCCTCATCTATGACATATCGTGGGTTTAATGTTTTTGGATGGAGCCTAGCATCTTGGAGACATGGTGCACCTTGCTTCTCCTCATGTTTCAATGGAGCCTACCTTGGACAAATGGTGGAGCATCCTTCTCTCCATGTTTCAATGGACCCTAGCTTAGACAAAGGGTGGACCTTTGCTTCTCTCTATGTTTCAATAGAGTTAGCTTGGACAAGTGGTGGACCTTGGAACCAAACCCCCATGTAAAACCTATCATGGTCACTCCAAGTAGTAAGAAAGAATAACCTTTAAGATGTAGCCTTATAGGTTGGACAAGTGGTGGACCTTAACACCCACATATTCTTAATAAAAGTGGTGAATCTTGAGACCAAACCACTCAGGCTACTAGCAATAATAGCTTGGACAAGTGGTGGACCTTGAATGTAAACCCCTCATCTACGAAATATCATGGGTTTAATGTATTTCGATGGAGCCTAGCATCTTGGAGACATGGTGCAGCTTGCTTCTCGTCATGTTTCAATGGAGCCTACCTTGGACAAATGGTGGAGCATCCTTCTCTCCATGTTTCAATGGACCCTAGCTTAGACAAATGGTGGACCTTTGCTTCGCTCTATGTTTCAATAGAGTTAGCTTGGACAAGTGGTGGACCTTGGAACCAAACCCCCATGTAAAACCTATCATGGTCACTCCAAGTGGTAATAAAGAATAACCTTTAAGATGTAGCTTTATAGGTTGGACAAGTGGTGGACCTTAACACGCGCATATTCTCAATATAATGACATATCGTGGAAAAGTGGTGAATCTTGAGACCAAACCACTCAGGCTACTACCAATAATAGCTTGGACAAGTGTTGGACCTTGAATGTAAACCCCTCATCTACGACATATCGTGGGTTTAATGTTTTTGGATGGAGCCTAGCATCTTGGAGACATGGTGCACCTTGCTTCTCCTCATGTTTCAATGGAGCCTACCTTGGACAAATGGTGGAGCATCCTTCTCTCCATGTTTCAATGGACCCTAGCTTAGACAAGGGGTGGACCTTTGCTTCTCTCTATGTTTCAATAGAGTTAGCTTGGACAAGTGGTGGACCTTGGAACCAAACCCCCATGTAAAACCTATCATGGTCACTCCAAGTAGTAAGAAAGAATAACCTTTAAGATGTAGCCTTATAGGTTGGACAAGTGGTGGACCTTAACACCCACATATTCTTAATAAAAGTGGTGAATCTTGAGACCAAACCACTCAGGCTACTAGCAATAATAGCTTGGACAAGTGGTGGACCTTGGAACCAAACCCCCATGTAAAACCTATCATGGTCACTCCAAGTGGTAATAAAGAATAACCTTTAAGATGTAGCCTTATAGGTTGGACAAGTGGTGCACCTTAACACGCGCATATTCTTAATATAATGACATATCGTGGAAAAGTGGTGAATCTTGAGACCAAACCACTCAGGCTACTACCAATAATAGCTTGGACAAGTGTTGGACCTTCAATGTAAACCCCTCATCTACGACATATCGTGGGGTTAATGTTTTTCGATGGAGCCTAGCATCTTGGAGACATGGTGCACCTTGCTTCTCCTCATGTTTCAATGGAGCCTACCTTGGACAAATGGTGGAGCATCCTTCTCTCCATGTTTCAATGGACCCTAGCTTAGACAAGGGGTGGACCTTTGCTTCTCTCTATGTTTCAATAGAGTTAGCTTGGACAAGTGGTGGACCTTGGAGCCAAACCCCCATGTAAAACCTATCATGGTCACTCCAAGTAGTAAGAAAGAATAACCTTTAAGATGTAGCCTTATAGGTTGGACAAGTGGTGGACCTTAACACCCACATATTCTTAATAAAAGTGGTGAATCTTGAGACCAAACCACTCAGGCTACTAGCAATAATAGCTTGGACAAGTGGTGGACCTTGAATGTAAACCCCTCATCTACGAAATATCGTGGGTTTAATGTATTTCGATGGAGCCTAGCATCTTGGAGACATGGTGCAGCTTGCTTCTCGTCATGTTTCAATGGAGCTTATCTTGGACAAATGGTGGAGCATCCTTCTCTCCATGTTTCAATGGACCCTAGCTTGGACAAGTGGTGGACCTTTGTTTCTCTCTATGTTTCAATAGAGTTAGCTTGGACAAGTGGTGGGCCTTGGAACCAAACTACCATGTAAAACCTATCTTGGTAACTCCAAGTGGTGAGAAAGAATAAAGTTTAAGATATAGCCTTATAGGTTGGACAAGTGGTGGAGCTTAGCACCCATATATTCTTAATAGAATGACATAGAGTGGAAAAATGGTGAATCTTGAGACCAAACCATTCATGCTACTAGAGATAATATGTTGGACAAGTGGTGGACCTTGAATGTAAACCCCCCATGTACAAAATATCATGGGTTTGAGGTATTTCAATGGAGCCTAGCATCTTGGAGACATGGTGTAGCTTGCTTCTCTTCATGTTTCAATGGAGCGTATCTTGGACAAATGGTGGAGCATCCTTCTCTCCATGTTTCAATGGACCCTATCTTGGACAAGTGGTGGACCTTTGATTCTCTCTATGTTTCAATAGAGTTAGCTTGGACAAGTGGTCGACCTTGAAACAAAACCCCCATGCAAAACCTATGCTGGTCACTCCAAGTGGTGAGAAAGAATAACCCTTAAGATATAGCCTTATAGGTTGGACAAGTGGTGGACCTTAACACCCAAATATTCTTAATATAATGACATAGAGTAAAAAATTGGTGAATCTTGAGACCAAACCACTCATGCTACTAGCGTTAATAGGTTGGACAAGTGGTGGACCTTGAATGTAAACCCCCCATGTTTCAATAGAGTTAGCTTCGACAAATGGTAGAGGATCCCTCTCTCCATGTTTCAATGGAGCCTAGCTTGGACAAGTGGTGGACCTTTGTTTCTCTCTATGTTTCAATAGAGTTAGCTTGGACAAGTGGTGGACCTTGGAGCCAAACCCCCATGTAAAACATATCATGGACATTTCAAGTGGTGAGAAAGAATACCCTTTAAGATATACCCTTATAGGTTGGACAAGTGGTCGACCTTAACACCCAGATCTTCTTAACGTAATGACATAGAGTGGAAAAGTGGTGAATCTTGAGACCAAACCACTCATGCTACTAGAGATAATAGGTTGGACAAGTGGTGGACCTTGAATGTAAACTCCCCATGTACAAAATATCGTGGGTTTAAGGTATTTCAATGGATCTTAGCATCTTGGAGACATGGTGCAGCTTGCTTCTCTTCATGTTTCAATGGAACCTATCTTGGACAAATAGTGGAGCATCCTTCTCTCCATGTTTCAATGGACCCTAGCTTAGACAAGTGGTGGACCTTTGCTTCTCTCTATGTTTCAATAGAGTTAGCTTGGACAAGTGGTGGAACTTGGAACCAAACCCCCATGTAAAACCTATCATGGTCATTCCAAGTGGTGAGAAAGAATACCCTTTAAGATATAGCCTTATAGGTTGGACAAGTGGTGGACCTTAACACCCAGATCTTCTTAATATAATGACATAGAGTGGAAAAGTGGTGAATCTTGACATCAAACCACTCATGCTACTAGTGATAATAGGTTGGACAAGTGGTGGACCTTGAATGTAAACCCCTCATGTACGAGATATCATGGGTTTAAGATATTTCAATGGAGCCTAGCATTTTGGAGACATGGTGCAGCTTGCTTTTCTTCATGTTTCAATCGAACGTGGCTTGGACAAATGGTGGAGCATCCTTCTCTCCATGTTTCAATGGAGCCTAGCTTGGACAAGTGGTGGACCTTTGATTCTCTCTATGTTTCAATAGAGTTAGCTTGGACAAGTGGTGGACCTTGGAACCATACCCCCATGTAAAACCCATCATGTGCATTCCAAGTGGTGGTAAATAATACCATTTAAGATATAGCCTTATAGGTTGGACAAGTGGTGGACCTTAACACCCAGATCTTCTTAATATAATGACATAGAGTGGAAAAGTGGTGAATCTTGAGACCAAACCACTCATGCTACTAGGGATAATAGGTTGGACAAGTGGTGGACCTTGAATTTAAACCCCACATATACAAAATATCATGGGTTTAAGGTATTTCAATGGAGCATAGCATCTCAAAGACATGGTGCATCTTGCTTCTCTTCATGTTTCAATAGAGCCTATTTTGGACAAATGGTGGAGCATCCTTCTCTCCATGTTTCAATGGACCCTAGATTGGACAAGTGGTGGACCTTTGCTTCTCTCTATGTTTCAATATAGTTAGCCTATATTAGACAATTAGTAGACCTCGAATCTCTCCATGTTGTCTAGAGCTGAGCTTGGACAAGTGGTGGACCTTACTTCTCCCTTCCCTTAGTTTACTAGCTTAAATGATCACTATGTATACTTTCTTAGATCTAGCTTGAACAAGTGGTGGAACTTGTATTCACACAAACTTAATCCATTACAAAAAAGTATATGTTAAAATAACATTTGGCTTTTTTTGTTTCAGGAAAGATGGCTCCAAAAAAACAGGTTGCAAGGGTTGCTGTCTCAGTTGACTATACTTGGAATGATCTTAGGAAATGGTATTTGGACATACATGGTATAGAGGGTGCACAATTTCATAAGGTGCATCTATTTATTGCCAAAAAGGAGAATGACAGCTTGTTTGAAGATGTTGGACAAGTTGTGGAAGCATCTGTCTCTGTAGTTGATAGTCATCCAGAGGTGGAATGCATTGACATTCTAGTTCCAATGAATCTAGAATTTCAACTATCTCCAGGAGCATATGCATTGGAGCACATGTCTAGAAACAAAGAAGAGACAATTTTTTCTCGAGGATGGAAGTTTGCATAATCAAATCCAAATATCACAGCAGATCAAATTCAAAGCTCCATCATTGCCACACTACAACGAAAAAAGGTGAAAGCTTCACGACCACCATCCACGAGTCTTCAAACTAGTAAACCAAGGGAAGAGAGAACCAGGGTCCATCACTTGTCCAAGCTCATCTCTAGACAACATAGAGAGATGTTATGTCTACTAATTGTCCAATATAGTCATGGAGAAATGATAGAAGGTTGATCCACTTGTCCAACCTATCATCTCTAGTAAAATGGGAGGTTTGGCCTTAAGATTCACCATGTAACCAACATATACTTCATTGTATTATGAAGAGTAGAAAAGAAAAGCTCCACCACTTGTCTAAGGTAGTTCCAAAATCAACATGGAGAGAAGCAAGCTTCACCATTTGTCCAAGATAGGTTCCATTAAAACATGGAAAACCTCATATATGTTGTACATGGAAGCTTTTTTCCAAGGTCCACCACTTGTCCAAGCTAGGATCCATTAAAACATGGATAGAAATAAGGCTCCACAACTCGTCCAACCTTTATAGCTGCGAAGTGTACCGGTTGTCTAAACTAGGCATGGGAAAATAATAGAAGGTCCACTACTTATCCAATATATTATCTCTAATAGCATGGGAGGTTTGGTCTCAAGATTTAGGAATTGGCTGACCTGTATTTCATTGTATTATGATGAATTTGGTTTTAAAGTCAACTACTTATCCAAGCTATAAGTTTATATCTTGAATGGTATTCCTTCCCATCACTTAGAAAACCAATGATATGTTGTACATGGGGGGGTTTGTTACAAGGTCCACCACTTGTCCAAGCTAGTTTCATTGAAACATGGATGAAGACAAGCTCCACCATTTGTTAAAGCTAGACTCCATTGAAATCTAGAAAATCCATTCTATGTTGTACATGGGGTTTTTGTTTTAAGGTCCAACACTTGTCCAAGCTAAGATCCATTGAAACATGGAGTAGAGAAACACTCCACCACTTGTCCAAGCTAGGCAACATTGATAGTAGTTGGTTTAGTTTGAAGATCCACCACGTGTCTAAGCTAACTCTATTGAAACATAGAGAGAAGCAAAGGTCCACCAACTGTTCAAGCTAGGCTCCATTGAAACATGGACAGAAGCAAGCTCCACCATTTCTCCAAGATAGACTCCATTGAAACATGGAGAGAATCAAAGGTCCACCATTTCTCCAAGCCAAGATCTAGTTGTCCAACCTATAAGGTTATATCTTAAATGGTAATCTTTCTAATCACTTGGAATACCCATGATATGTTTTACATGGGGGTTTTGTTCCAAGATCACCACTTGTCCAAGCTAACTCTATTGAAACATAGAGAGAAGCAAAGGTCCACCACTTGTCCAAGCTAGTCTCCATTGAAACAAGGAGAGAAGCAAGCTCCATCATTTCTCCAAGATAGGCTAGCATGGATAAGTGCACGTTGAAACCAACCTTCCTTTGAGGCAATAGAGCATATGCTACATATTTTATGTATGCCCCATGCCTCAAATTAAGAAGTTATAGATTAGAAGTGGACCTTGCTTGAATGTCACATGCAATAAATTAAGGAAAAATAGCCAAGTGGATTGTATTCCTCAATGGATCCTTGCTTTCACAAGTTGTGAACCTTGAGTCACTTTTACATTAACTTGGACAAGTGGTGGACCTAGAAACCAAGCTCTCCATGTTGAGATAAGTTGTAGGTAGGACAATAGAACATAGACAACGATAATGGATGCATTATACTCCTCTCCTAATAATCCAATTGATTGAAACCATGGTATTTTAGTTGTTTTCATTGTGTATTGTATGTGCATAAAGTGGAATGAGACCTTAAGAAAACTCAAATTTTTGACAAAATCTCTATATTTTATACATGATATATTGAAAGTTGTCCAACCTGGGAATTGGGATTTTCCCACTTTACCTAATATGGTCTTCTAAGGTATTGAATTGCCAAAGCATACACTAAGTACATACATAAAATTTTGTTAACATGGCTGACAATAATCAAGAGAGTAGAATGAACATTGATAGCTTTGATTTTGCACATGAAGGTGCTAATGATGATGCTACCATGTTTGTGAATTATCTTGTGACTAGGTTGCAACAAGCTATGGGCAACCCTACTTTGCAAGCCGAAGTTACTCAACAACTTCGTGCCTATGGAATTTCCCTTCCTCTCCAAGAGGAGAGAGAGCTTAGGAGGCCTCTTGAAGAGACCCCCAAAAGAAGACTCTCCCATTCGAGAGGAGGAATCCAAAGAGAAAGAAAGCAATGAAAGTCTAAGTTCTTCTGAAGATGTGGCTCCACGAAGAAGGCGGTCTAGACAATCGCCTACTCCTCCCAAGAGGAAAAGAGCAACCCATAGTCCTTCTCCTCATCACTCTGAAAGGCAAGAGAGGAAACAAAGGAAGAAAAGGGCTAGGAAGAGGTCACCCTCTTCTCCTTCTTCTTCACCTTCCTCCTCTTCCGATGAAAGTTATGGCTATTCTCCTAGAGAATACAAGAGGGGAGGACATCGCAAATCATTTCCTGCATGGCGAAGGTCACAAAAGCTAAAGAAGTTCAAGGAGAAAGAAGAAGAGCTCCAGACACAACTAGACAACATCTCCATTGAAGCTCAAGTGCCAGGCGTAACGGTAATAGATTTGTAGTGGGAAAGTCAACCAGCACGTCAGACTCAGTGGATATACATAGGTTGTGTGCCAAGAAGAAGAAGGGGGAAGTCAAGACCATGTCCGCAACCTATGAGAAATTCGCAACAACAAGATGGAGGGAGCTCTACACAATAGAGAGTAAACACTATTCTACTTCGAGAATCAAGTAACTCAAGTGATCGAGGTAATTTTCACAGTTAGTTTCCAAGTCGCAGCTGATACTGTAGCATAGATAATGGAAGCACATGCTAATGATCTCACTAGAGAGACTAGGGATCTACTAAGCCTGTTTCAGGAAAGGACACCACCCTCTCCCACAAGTTTGGACAATGACCGAGCTTCACATGAATCAATACAACCTATCTCAAGGCAAATCACACATTCCAATACGAGTACGTTTCATCAAGGTAATACTGGACTGGAAGGGTCACTATCTGCACGTCATCGACACCATGCTAGGTGTGGAGCTCTTCTCTGAGGTTCTAGCGTAAGATCAGCCATTTGTCCTACCTTTGGTACAAGGCAATGTACCGTTTGAGATTTTAATTTATGTTCTAGTATAAAAAGGGTATGCACGCCTCCTTGTAAAGAAGAAAAAAAAATATCTTTTTGATTGCAAGCTAAGCAGTGTGTTTTTCTAGCTCTCTCTCTCAGTAATCATGTCAAGTGTAGCATTTCCAACATTTAAAGGAAAGAAGGGGGAGGATTTGGTAACAGATTTCTTAGACGACTTTGAAGTAGCATGTGTAGTAAGCAACAAAGATACAAATGAGTCCCGGGTTAGAATCTTTAAGCATCTCTTGAAGCTAGAAGCTAGGTCGTGATACAACGCACTTCCACAAGCAACTAAGAATGACTAGTAGCCCTTAAAAATTGCTTTTAAGAGGCGCTTTGGGGGAGGTACCACTTCAGAGAAGCTGTGGAACAAGTTGAGAGACTTGAAGTAGGAGGGTCTTTTAGAGTATGCCACCTATGAGTTCAAGTTTGTGGATCTGTGGGAACGGTGGGTTGAGTCACTGGCAAGAGAGGAAGCTGCACCCGATTTCCTAAAAAAGGACCGGTTCACGCATGGCTTGTGGCCGTTGCTCAAAGAGAAGGTGAAGCGTAGATTCCCGGCTACGTACAAGCTAGCCATGGAGATTTCTCGCCTTAAAGGACAAAAAGCTACGGAAGAAAGCCAAAGAAACCGAGTTAACAGAAGCATGAATATCACGTCGACCAACAACCACGACAACCACCATTCCTCCACCACCACCAGCTCCTGGGGTAAGATATGACCAACAAGATATGTTGGCCCACATTACTGACCAACTGCAGAATTTTTCTGTCCACTTGATACAGCAGGAAGGAATCAACAGAGACATCAAGACCCGAGAAGAGCACGACAAAAAAACAGGGAGTATTACTGCTACAATTGGGGAGAACATGGCCACACTATGTACTACTACCCCAAACTGTGACAAAACTATAATAGAGGAGGTAGGAGAAACCAACTGTCACCCCCTAGAGAGAGAACACCTCCACCCCGAGCACAAGCCCACGAACACAAATTCTACGTCCACCCCAGGCACCACCACAAGCACCCATTCCCCCTCTTCCACCGACACCACCACCTGATCGCCTTATAAACATCATAAGGTTAGAGGAGAAAGGAAAGGCTATAGTAGTGGATCCAACCAGAGTAAAGGAGAGAGATAAGGGTAAGGAGAAGGTAACCTTTATAGAACCATTTGAAGCCATGGCTGTAAAGCGAGCTAGGAGGGAGAAAGCTACACAATCTGATGATGAGAGAAGCATGAAAGGAGAGACTAGCAAGAGGCCGTCAAGGCCACAATGCAAAATAGGCATCACTGATTTCCAACTAGGGGAGAGTTCTAGGCCCTATGATCTAACATTGGATGTGGCAGAGCAAGGACCAAAGATTACATGGCTACAACTGCTACATCTCGCACCAAAGGTAAGGTAGCAATGGTCCAAAATGGTAAGTACAAGGCGCTCCAAAGCAAAGGTAGCCAAAGAAATTTTGGGTTGCAACATGGATGACATCCTTCCTATCGTTCGACGTCAACATAAAGGTTAAGAGGGTTGGAAACACCTACATTGATGGTGGTGCACAAGTTTGTGTCATGAGTGAAGCTATGATGCTTCGACTAGGGCTCAAAGTTGACATGCCTTCTCCATGCAAGGCAAAGATGGAAAACAACACAAAAGCAAAATGTGTGGGTGTGGTAAGTGCTGTGAAGATAAAAGCCTTCAACACTGAGGTAGAAGTAGATTTTTTTGTAATGCCAACTAAGGGGGAGGGCTATCCATTGATCTTGGGAAGGCCATGGTTGATGGCCATGAAAGAAAAGCAAGATTGGGGCACTAGTCGCCTATGCATGATTGGTAAGAAAGGGGAAACAATCCACTACGACATGAATATTGGCAAGCAAAAACAAATGGACCTAGAGACATTAGCAGATGAGACCACTAGTGAGTCTTTCACTTCTAAGGAGGAGACTACTTCCATCGATGAAAGTGACAGTTTCATCGATGCCATGGGGATCATCATGAAGGATCTACAAAGAGTAAACACAACCAGCGACCTGTCACCAGAAGGGCAAAACAACGAAGAGGAAAGTAAATCACCTGGCCTAGGAGAAAGTAGGTTGAAGAGTATGCTGTCTATGGAGTTAACAAGTGAAGAGAAGGATAAATTTTTGCAAATGTTGATGGGATTTCCTGACCTTTTCATTGACAACTATGAAAGAATCACATGTATTACAGTAGTGGAGCATCATATTAAGCTGAAGGAAGAGGTAAAAGTAGTTGTGCAAAAGCTATGACGGCGGCTGGGGGTTATACAAGAAAAGGCACTCCTTGCCAAGGTAAGGAAGCTACTGGAAGCAGGGTTCATCTATCTTGTGGAAAACTTAGAGTGGGTGTCACCTGTAGTAGTGACGCCTAAGAAGAATGGTAAGTGGAGGGTCTACATCAACTACAAACCACTAAATGCATCCACAAAGAGAGACCACTTCCCTCCACCTTTCTTGGATGAATTTTGAATGAATTTGCTGTTTTTGAATGCTACACCGTGTGTGATGGGTATTCCGGGTACTTTCAAATACGCATAGCCTTGGAAGATCAGCTAAAAACCACTTTTATTATGTCATGGGGTTGTTTTGCATACAGAGTTATGCCATTTGGTCTCATAAATGTGCCTACCACATTCCAAAGATATGTCACATATGTCTTTCAATCGTTTTCGGAACATCTATAAGGGTGTCCATTGATGATTTTTGTATATATAGCCCTTGCATTTCACACTTAGAAAAGGTAACCGAGGGTTTGGCAAGGCTGCAAATCCTAGCTGGGCAATTAAACGTAGACACGTGCCACATTGGGGAGAGTAGAGTCATTCTTTTAGGCCATGAAATTTCAGCAAAAGGTATCAATGCCGATCCAAGTAAGGTGTCAACACTTATTGCACTATCTTCAACAACAACCACACGTCAACTGGTCTCTTTTCTACAAAAGATGAGGTACTTCAGTAGATTCATGCATCTACTATCACAACTTGTTCTACCACTGCAACAACTCACACAACAATCAACTTTCACATGGGGCGAGGAGAACGAACATCACTACAACAAGGTAAAGGAGGTCTTAGCCACCCTACCAACTATCTCACTGCCTAAGTGGGATGAAAAATTCTATGTCACCTCAAGTGTGGGCGATGACTCCTTGGGGGACTGTGCTACTCTAGAAGGATACAACAACATCTTTCATGAGGCCAATCTACTTCTCCATCCGAATGATGATAGCTGCAAAGAAAGGTTTCACCTATGTGGAACACCTATTCCTAGCTCTTAGATTTGCAACTACAAAGTTTTGGTCATATTTGTTGCCTAGGCAATTTGTGATTTTAAGCATGGATGAGATGTTTCCCTATGTGGTACAAGACATGGATGTTTATGCTAGGATTATTAAGTGGCTAATTCGTCTGCAAGTGTTTGACTACACGGTACAAGTGGAAAGCACACAACTAGGGCAAGCTTGGGGGGACTCATGACCTACCAAAACTTTGAGAAGAAGATAAAGCAATCTAAAGGGGAAGGAATTCAACCACTTTCAGAGCCACCGGTGGTAGAAAGAGCACTCTCTCTCTACTTTGATGGAGCCTACAAGCGAGCATCCGACAAAGTAGCAGAGTAGGCATAGTGGTCTTTGATGACAAAGGTATCAAGGTATTTTCGCTTGGCCATTTATTAGAATCACATTCTAACAATGAAGCTAAGTATGCAACACTAACCAAGGGGTTACAATGGTGAGTGTCCCAAGGGGTAAAACACCTTAATATATTTGGGGATGCTTCACTTTTGGTAAGGCAAGTAAATGGAGTATGGACATGTCAGAATCCTAGCTTGAGGACTCATTTAAGCTGTGTAAAAGCTTTGTTGGGTAAGTTTGAAGCAGTTCAACTACACCACATTCCAAGGGCTCAAAACCATGAAGCCAGTGCCTTAGCAAGCAAAAGACTGCAGGAAGTAGTGGTTGGG